>NW_006769677.1:243933-245114 GCF_000442215.2 Lipotes vexillifer
AAAAAAAAAAAAAAAAAAAAATTGCAGCCAGTTGTGGCCACCCTCCTGCCCCCTCCCTGGAAAGTCTCCATTTACCACTCCCAACCCTGGGCTCTGTTCACTGTCCTTGAGACTTTCCCCTTGAACTACATCCTTCCTGGACTGTTTATATAAGGACCAGATCCTCTCCTAGGAGGTCTTCCTGGGTGGATCCCAGCCTCGATGATTTTCCTGAATTCAGTCTTTTCCAGGATCTCCTGGCACAGACTGCTGTGCACTGGGTATGTTATTATCCTATTATCCTATCTGTCCCACAGAAGCTCTGGGCCTCAGGAAGGAATACCTCTGTCACCTCCTTCCCCGGTGAGACGTGGGGCCATCCATACACAATCCTTTAAGTCCACTTACATCAGTGGTTCTCAGCTGGACACAATTTTGCCCCCAGGGGATATTTGGCAATATCTGGAGACTTTTTTGGTTGTCACAACTGGGAGGTGGTGCTACTGGCACCTCGTGGGTAGAGACCAGAGATGCTGTTAACCATCCTACAATGCATAGAACAGCTCCCACAGCAAAGAAATATCTGGCCCCAAATGTCAATAGTGGCAAGGTTGAGAAACCCTGATTTAAATAAATCCACAGATTGAGGATTAAAATAGTGGCCAAAAAAGGGGCAATGGCTCAGGCGGGGGAAGGGCCAGAGCAGGCGTCTCATAACAGACACTGGCTTTCCCTCCACGTGGGCTTTTTACTCCCGTGTGCCTTCTACACCCTTCTGTGGGCCTGTCGTGTCTTGTGTAAGTGGAGGGAACCTGACTCAGAGGAAGAGAAACCAGGTGCTGCCTAGACAGTTCCTGGGGAAGTGGGCTTTGTGTGGAGAACCCTTTGGGAGCCAGGGGTGATTTTGCCTCAGTTTAGTCATCTCTAAAATGGGGATGGGCATTCCCTTCCAGTCCAAATGGTCAAAATGGTCCTAAACAGTATCTCTCCGATAGGCACAGTCATTTTCTCCTCTGCTGATGGGCAGGAGCCCTCCCGCGGGGTGGAGGGTGGAGTACTAGCCACCAGCCCCTTAAACAGACGTGGGGGGTTATTGTGGCTCTAATTGCCCTCCCAGGAAACAGCTGTAAGAACAAGACCCCTTTGATAGGCTTCATCAAAGCTGCCTCCATGACCCCTGGGGACTGACGGGGGGGGGGGGG
>NW_006769677.1:245178-263460 GCF_000442215.2 Lipotes vexillifer
TGGGGGGGGGGGGGGGGGGCGGGTCCTGAGGCTAGCTGGTGACTGGGAGTGGCCGAGAGGTGGGTCACTGTCTGGCGTCTCCCTGATCCCACTCCCTTCCCCGAATGGTCCCTTTCCAGGACCAGACCTTGGGCAGAGGTAGGAGTCTCAGCCGAGAATCTGAGCTTGGGCACAGCCTTAAACTGGACCTGGGTAGGGACTTTTCTAGGATCAGGCTGCTAGAGGGAGTAGGGTTCCCCCAGTAAACAACGAATCATTTTTTTAGTATTAGTATATCCCAACTATTGCAGGGGATGTGCTTATAGTCAAAATGATTCGCTCTTGGTCTGAAATTCACATTTAACTGAGCAGCCTGTGTTTTCATTTGCTGACCTGGCAAGTCTGCTTCAGGGCCCGGGGGCTGCAGGCGGCTGCAGAAACAGGGAGGTTTCAGCCATGTTCCACCCCAGGACAGCTGCCTCAGGCCCACCCAAGTCAGGCTGTACCTGCTGAGTGTTTCCTGGGGCCAGCCTTGTGCTAGGAGCAGTGGGGGTGACATTCTCTGAGGCCCACGGCTCTGCCTGCAGATCCACCCACATACTGCGGCTCAGTGGGCCTGGGTGTGGGAGCAGCGTTACTGCACGGGGTCTGGAGACCAGGCTGGTCAACGGGAGCTCTCCTGCAGATGTGGCCACTGTTTTCCAAAAGTCAAGAGATACCATTGTGATGAATAAAATGCACGTTTGTTTAAAGGCAAGCATTACATAGTGGCTTTTGCCTCTTAAAGCTTTTTCTCAAGAAAATACCTAAAGTGCAACTACTGGGGGAGAAGGGTACTTCTGGGGCTTTTCATGCTGGAAAAAGATCTGAGGACGATTAGGTCTGAGGATTCTAGGACTTGACCTTTCATGGACCATGGACCCAGTGGGCATCTGGTGAGGCCTATGGACTTTTCCTTGGAATAATGTTTTCAAACGTATAAAATTAAATCCACAGGACTACAAAAGAAACCAGTGGTGCAAAAATACAGTGGTCAAAACACGAAGGAAACAGCTTTATAAAAGAGTAATACACACGCTTCTCTACTTACACTTTGGTGGTGATCATTTTAAAGCAGTGATGGGTAGATATTTCAAAAGATTGGCAACAATTCCAATGTGATCTCAAAATCTCTGTGATTTCTGTTGGTGACAAAGTCACAGTTTCTGCAAATACTACTGTAGATTGTTCCCTGCATTTACAACAGAGGAAATGCTAAATTTCAGTTAGATGCTAGTGAAAATAAAGATGTATATTTTTTTCTCATCCAAAGTCATGGATCCCTGAATTCTATCCACAGACCTTCTGGCGTGAGGAAGGTGGTATCTGAGGTCCTTAGGTTAAGGGCACCTGCTCTGGAGGGAAAGCCCACAAGAGGGACTTAGAATAGACCACAGGCAAGAATCACGCATTCTCAGAGACAAGGAGAAATCAGATAGAAACGTAATGGGCAACCTGAGGGTGTGGGTCTGTGTGTAGGTGGACTGTGTCCGCCCACAGGACCCCTGGGAAGACCCCGAGGATGCTCCCACTTGCACCGCCTGAGCCAGACTTGTAGTCCCTGGGTTAAGCATTACCCTCTGTGTCCACAGCCACAAAAAAAGATCTGAACGTTATCCACCTTCCAAACGCTCAAAACATTGCGGTTCGGAAGGCAACCCAAATATCCTCAGAAGAGCACGCACAAGGAGAAACAAGCTTGACCTCTATGCCATCATCAAGTTCCCCCTGAACACTGAGTCAGCCATGGAGAAGATAGAAGACAACAGCACACCTGTGTTCATTGTGGAGGTCAAGGCCAACGAGCACCAGATTGAACAGTATGTGAAGCTCTATGACTTTGACGTGGCCAAGGTCCACACCCTGATAAGGCCTGATGGAGCGAAGAAGGCATATGTTGGCCTGGCTCCTGACTATGACGCTTTGGATGTTGCCAACAAAATTGGGATCATCTAAACTGAGTCCCGCTGGCTAACCCTAAGTATAAGATTTTTCACTATTGAAAAAAAAGGCATTGCCCTCTGACATCCTTCCCCCACCCCCACTGAGGGGAAGGCCTCAGGCAGGGCTGGTAACCTGGTGAGGAGGCCCTGGTTTCTGTATTTTATTTTTAAATTTAAGTGACGGAAGGACTCACACAATACAAACACAAATGCAGACCTGAAAGTACCTAGGCAACTTGATAAGCCTTATTGTCACAGGAATCAGGACATTATCATGAGGATGTTTGGAATTTATAAATAATGCCCTCTTGCAGGATGTCAGCCCTAACCCCCAGTCTGACCGCCTGTTAAAGCATTAGGCTGAGCCAAGCTAGAATAACTGCATTCCAAATATTTGACAATGGAATTAATCTTGAACTCACTGTGGATCAATGCCTTTTATTTTTTTATTTTTATTTTTTCCAGGCTTATTGAGATATAATTGACATATAACATTGTGTAAGGTTAAGGTGAGCAACAATGATTTGATATACGCATAAGTTGTGAAATGATTATCACAATAAGTTTACCTAACATCTATCACCTCACATAACTACGATTGTTTTTCTTGCGATGAGAAATTTTGAGATCTACTCTCTTAGCGACTTTCAAATATTCAATCCAGTAATGTTAACTGTAGTCCCCCTGCTGTATATTACATCCCCAGAATGTATTAATGCTATAACTGGAAGTTTTACCTTTTGACTACCTTGGCTAATTTTCCCCACCGCCCCACCTCTACCTCCGGTAACCACCAATCTGTTCTCTATTTATCTGAGCCCGGGCTTTTTTAGATTCAGCATAAAAGTGAGATCATACTCTGTCTGACTTCTTTCACTAGGTCCTGGTTCTGAGAGGACTGTGGGCACCTTTGGAGTGAGGGGGAGGGACGGTGTGTCCAGCCTGGGTTTTGTCTTGGTGGGGTGGGAGAGCACAGGATAAGATGCAGGCGGGGAGGAAACCATAAGGAAGTTTCTGGAAATCTGTGCATTTTGCCTCCTTTCTTAACTTCCCTTCCCCTCCCCTCACCCCTCCTCCCACCCAGAACCAGGATCCAATTTCCTCTTTTTTCAAAATAGAACTCAAAACAGATTTAATCTCTGGGGATTGATCTGTGGAGGGAACTTGTAGGCAAGTTGTCTCTTATGTTGTAAGAGAAATACATATATATTGAGTCTGAAAATAAAAAGTCTATTTGGCATGTGAAGCTTCTCACATCTCTGGCTGCTGGTCACCTGTGTCCTGCCTGCACTGGACATCACTGAGAGCCACACCTCAGGGTTGGTGTCCCTCTGCTACCCCCAACCCATGGGGACCTTTCAAAAATAACCACATGGAAACCCTAAATTTGGGGAGGGACTAGCACCATGTGACCCATGGTGGAGGCTAGGAATGCAGATTCCTGGGCCCCCTTCTAGGCTAATGCACTGGAATCTCCTAGTTGCTACTGGGGATTCTGCTGCATAGGATCCACAAAGTCCACTCTGAGCAACCTTGGCCCGCTGGCCAGTGGCCCTGCGCACTCTGCTCAGAGCTGGGGCCTCTCTTTCTGCAGTGCTGAAAGAGAGTGCAGCCTGGGCTTTGGGATGGGACTTTCAAGCCCTTGAGAACCCCCTTCTGTTGTTCTCAAGTCATTCTGAAGTGGGGTCAGATGTGGTGGGATGGGTGGTGTTCAATGTGTGAACCATGTGCCTGGTGCAGAGAGGGCACAGGGTGACACAGAATGACGTGTTGGAATCACCTGCCACGTGTTGTCTCAGCCCTACTCCAGTGGTGTCAGAATGATGCCTCCTGACCGCCCATCACTCATGGAGACAAAACAGAGAGTCCCACAGACATCCTGGGCCTTCCAACCTGCTGGGATGAGCTGTCTCTGATCCACCGTGGGCCACCCTTGTCTGTGGTCCTAAGAGTCAAAAAGCCTTTTCCACCAAACTTTATGTTCCTACTAGGAGTCACCAGGCCGGCATTTCCCAAACTGTCTTCTGAGCACGTCATGCAATGTGATAAAGTACAGTTGACCCTTGAACAACGTGGAGGTTAGGGGTACCAACCCCTGCACAGTCGAAAATCTGGGTGTAGCTTATAGTCGGCCCTCTTTATAGGCGGTTCTGCATCCTCAATTCAGCCAACGGCTGATTATGTAGTATTGTAGCATTTACTGTGGAAAAAAATCAGAGTGTAAGTGGACCTGCGCAGTTCAAACCCATGTTGTTCAGGGGTCAACTATATTCTCCCATGAATATGCAAAAGTAGCAATATTTTCCTTTAAGATTTATTTTGAAAAAATATGTGTATGGAAAGTGACAAATACGTGCATACCCTTATCATCCTATGATCATCCGCCTTTACAAAATGAGATGCTCTATCTGAAGATGGCAAGAATTCATACTGGGGCTTGTGCATTGCAGAAACAGTGTTGAGATGCTGTGGCCCAATACATTTGGAAATGCTATGCTGGACTGTGAGGTACTTGAGGACAAGAGTCAGGACGGGTGTCCCCTCACATGTTGGTGGACTGTTACATTGGGGGCCCCCCGAGGAACCACACACACTCTGGTCTTCATGCCGTTGTATAGCCCTCTCCCACAGGTGGGCTCAAACACGTGACTGGCTCTGACCAATGTGCCATCAGAAGCATGATGCAAGCATTGATCTGTCAAGTGCTTGCTTCTCCTCTTGGGGCTTGTCCTCTTGGAACACTCTTGGGGAAGCCGGACACAAGCTATAAAGCAACACGGGTAGACTAGAGAATGATGCGACAGCACTTGGAGATTGAGAGACCATGCGCGAGGAGGAGCTGAGGCTCCAGATATTTTACTGTGGTCTCCCTGGGCTTTCTAGCCTAGCCCAGCTGAATGAGTGGCACAGCTGATGTCACCTGGAGCAGAAGAACCACCCAGCTGAGCCCTGCCCAAATTCCTGACCCACAAAATCATGAAGAAGAATAAACTGTTGCTGTTTTGAGGTACTAAGTTTTGGGATAGTTTGTTACGTAGCAACAGGTAACTGAGACGCTTATAGTAGGTGAGTAATAAATGTGTGAGAAATGAGTGGATGGCAAACCATGTTTTCAGCTCTGGGGTTAATCCCTGGCTCACACTGGCCCTGATATTCATCAAGCCTTGATCACATATACTTTCTCCTGCGATTGCTGTGATGCTTAATTTTATGTGTCAACTTGACTAGGCCATGGACTGCCCAGATAATTGGTCAAACATTATCCTGGGTGTTTCTGTGAAGGTATTTTTGAAGGAGAGTAACATTTAAATTGGTAGAACCAGTAAAGTACATTGACCTCCATTATGTAAGTGGGCTTCATCCGATCAGCTGAAGGCTGGAATGGAACAAAAGGCTGGTCCTCTCCGGAGCAAGAGAGAATTCTCCTGCCTGACAGCTTTCAAACTGGGACGTTGACTTTTCCTGCTTCTAAAGCGGCCTTCTAACCTTCGGACTCAAAGTGGGACATCGGCTCTGCAGATTCTGGGCTTACCTGCCTCCATAATTGCATAAGCCAACTCCTTATAATAAATTTCCTTATCTGTAGATCTAGACCTATAGGTATATGCTATTCGTTTTGTTTCTTTGGAGAACCGTGAGTAATACAGATTAGGGTACCGAGAATAGGGTTGCTGCTATAACAAATACCTAAAAACGTGGAAGTGCTTTTGAACTCGGTAATGGGTAGAGGCTTGGGGTGCTTGCCGGAAAAATCCTAGATTGCCCTGAAGGGACTGTTGGTGGAACACTAAAGTCGATTCTGCTGAAGACTTAGAAAGAAAAGGAGAGAGCTATAGAGAAAGCTGTAGAGAATAGGTATATCATCTTGAAGAGAATGCTTCTGGAATATGAACAGTAATGCTGCTTCTGGTGAGACCTCAGGAGGAACATGGTATTGGAAGCTGAGGGCAAAGTGATCCTCGTTATAAATGAGCAAGGAACTTGTCTCAGTTGCGTTCCAGTGTTTTGTGGAAGGTAGGACTTGTATGTGACAACCTTGGATATTTAGCAGAGGAGATTTCCAAGCAAAGTGTTGAAAATGTGGCCTGGCTTCTCCTTACTGCTAAGAGTAAAATGTGAGAGGAGAGAGATAAATTGAAGAAATTATGAAGCAAAAAGGAACCAGAATTCGAAGATATGGAAAATTCTCAGCTTATCCATATTTCAAAGAATAAGGAAGCAGCATTCCAGAGAAAACACGAAGGGTGCAGCTGGATGATCATTCCATAAAGAGATTATCCACAGATTTAATCAGCCATCTCAGCTGAAGCCAGGAATAGAGATGGGATTATATTGGCAGAATCATGCCAGCGGGGACTAAAGGGGAGAGAGAAAATGGAGTGGAGGAAGGCTGTCAGATTTCTGGGATCTACTGGACAGGACAGTAGAGTACCCAGATTCAGATTTTCAAGGAAAGGGAACAATGACCATGAAGATGATTCAGAGATCATCAGGGCTGCCACTCCCACCTCAGGCCCAGGGGACATGGCTGTTTCAAAGGGTGGGGCCACTTCCTCAGTTTCAGAGGGCCAGGACGCCATCAATCAGTGCCTCAGAGGCAAGGCTGCCCAGCAGAGCAGAGGGGGCAGGGTCACTGCCTAGGGTCATGGGGTGATGCTACTGCCCCAGTGGGCATGGAGGGTAGGACATTGAGCTGAAGAGGATCATTCTGGAGCCTTAAGATCAAATGGAATTTGCCTTTTGCTAGTTTTGGACTGGCTTGGGACCTGTTACCCCTTTCTTCTTTCCAATTTCCTCCTTTTGGAATGGGAATGTCTATTCTATGCCTGTCCCACCATTGTGTTTCGGTTGTGTCTTGGAAGTACAGAACTTGTCTGGTTTCACCGTTTCACAGCTGGAGAGGAGTTTTGCCTCAGAATGAATCATACCTCGAGCGAGTCTCATCCATATCTGGTTTAGATGATATTTAGTGAGACTTTGGACTTGGAATTGATGCTGGAATGGGTTAAGACTTTGGGGGCTGTTGGGATGGGGTGAATGTATTTTGCATGTGAGGCGAATTCGGGGGGGGCACTAGTTGGCAGACTGTTATGGACTGAAGGTGTCCCTCAAATTTACATGTTGAAGCCCTAACTCCCAATGTGACTGTATTTGGAAATGGGGCCTTTAAAAAGGTAATTAAGTTCAATGAGGTCATAGGGGTGGGGCACTAATCCAATAGTACTGATGTCTTTACAAGAAGAAGAGACACCAGAGGTCTCTATCCTCATGTACACAGATAAAAGGCCATGAATCTGCATCTGCAAGCTGAGGAGAGGGGTCTCACCAGAAACCAAACTGGCCGGAACCTTGATCCTGGGCTTCCAGCCTCCAGAACTGCGAGAAGATAAATTTCTATTGTTGGGATGTCCCTGGTGGTGCGGTGGTTAAGAATCCGCCTGCCAATGCAGGGGACACGGGTTCGATCCCTGGTCCGGGAAGATCGCACATGCTGTGCAGTAACTAAGCCCGCGTGCCACAACTACTGAGCCTGTGCTCTAGAGCCTGCACACCACAACTGCTGAAGACCGCGCGCCTAGAGCCCGTGATCCACAACAAGAGAAGCCACCGCAATGAGAAGCCCGCACATGACAATGAAGAGTAGCCCGCACTCGCTGCAACGAAGATCCAACGCAGACAAAAATAAATAAATAATAAATTTATTTTTTAAAAAAATTCTATTGTTTAAGCTACTCTGTCTATGATATTTTATTATGGCAGCATGAGCAGACTAATGCAATTCCCCACAACAACTGATGAGTGAGGAGTTCATGCAGACTTGGATTTCAACTCTAACATTCACTGATTCAATTACTCAGCCAATATTTAAGTCCCACTATGTGTCAGATGCTGTCAGACCCTGGGTTTCAATGGCAAGCAACGTGGTCACAGTTCCCGTTCTTGTGGAGCTTAAAGTCATGTGAGGGAGGTGAACTTCATCAAATAATTACTCAAATAGACATAAGATAATAACAATGAGGAGAGCTATAGGGGATGTCCCCTAGTCAAGAAGGTCAGGGAAAGTTCTTGGAGAGGTAACACCAGACCTGAGATACAAAGGGTGATTAGGAGTAAACCAGGTGAAGCAGGGAAGGATGGGTGTTCCATGCAGAAGGAACAGCATGTGCAAAGGGTACTCCCACCAAGGAGGGAGCTGGAGGGTGTTCAGGGGACCAGACGAAGGCCGCCCTGACTTTCCAGAGTGGAGAGAGGAGGGGTGGAGGAAGAGGTGGGTCTCTCATGCTGGGCAGACCACGGTAAGACTTTGTCTTACGAGCAGCAGGAAGCCACTGAGCTGTCCTAACCTGCGAGTTGGCACGGTTGGGTTGGCGCTGACTGGCCTGGGGCCGCTGTGTGGAAGAGGAGCTGTGTGGAGGCCAACGTGGAGGCTCTTGCGGGGTCCAGGAGAGATGTGCGGGGGCAGAAGGGGGGCTCTGGGCCAGAGTGGTGGCAGCGGCGGTGGAGAGAAGGGCTAGATTGGAGAGCTGTTTATTAAGGTAAGGCAACTGGGCTTTGGTGCTGAAGTGTGTACGGGAGGTGAGGGTGAGGGAGGAGTCCCTGCGTTGAGCACCTGGGTGAGGGCTGGTACCATCCAGTGAGGGAGAGAAGATGGGGAGGACCAAGTCAGGGGTGGGGCAGCCACTTACTGATTGGGTGAACTCGGCAGGCGCTTTTAAACCTCTGTATGCCTCGGTTCCCTATCTAAGTGCTTTAAGCGAGATGATGTTTATAGAGTTGGGCTCAGAGCAGCTGCTCCTGCATATCAAGGCCCACCCGCCCCCCACCCCCCATCTTTTCCTCTGTGAGGTGGCATGGGCAGATGCTATTGTTCCCATTTTCACTTTTTTTTTTTTTTTGCGGTACGCAGGCCCCTCGCTGTTGTGGCCTCTCCCGTTGGGGAGCACAGGCTCCGGACGCGCAGGCTCAGCGGCCATGGCTCACGGGCCCAGCCGCTCCGCGGCATGTGGGACCCTCCCGGACCGGGGCACGAACCCGCGTCCCCTGCATCGGCAGGCGGACTCTCAACCACTGCGCCACCAGGGAAACCCTATAGTTCCCATTTTAAGGATGAGGAAGCTGAGTCTCTGGAAGGTTAAGGTCTCACCCGAAGTCCCACACTGTTGGAACCAGGCTTATAGAGAGGTAGTGGGAAGAGCCTTCCCTCTCTGCCAGGCTGCCTTTAATATCAGCTTGCAGATCCCAAGAGCGGCAATGATTCATTCAGCAGCTCCTCAGTCATCATCACAGGCCTGGTGTGGGGTGGTGAAGAGGGGACGAACTTCAGGTGGGAAATGCAGTTGGGGGAAGGGACAGAGGTGTGTTGCCGTGAGGGCAGGCCCCGAGTCCTCAGAAAGGCAGGAGGTTAAATACCAAATAGCCAACAAAGGATCCTCACAAAGTTTACTTTTTATACACACGGAGTCCAAGACGGGTGCTCTGACGGGCAGGCAGTCTTCCCCTGAGCAGAGATTCAGGCACCCAGGCTCCTTCCATCTTGTGGGTCTGCCATCTCCTAAATCACGAGGTCATGGCAGAAGGGAAATAGAGGTAGATGGGGCACACCTGCTTCTTAACATCCTCAGCCCAGAAGAGAGACAGAGTGCCTCTGCTCATGTTCTACCAGCTTGATGGCAAAGGAGATGGAAATGGAGTCCAGAGAGTGCCCAGGAAGAGAAGATGAATTTGGTAACCAGCTAACCAGTCCTGCCGCAACAGGTCAGAGCCACACTTGTTTACGACGGTGGTAGGGAAGGGTGCCCAGGATCTTCTGGAATTTCCCTAGGACAGGAGAGGACCAGCCCTGGGGTCAGCAGGTTGGAAGAGCCAGGCTTGATCCCAGTACACTGGTCGATAGTTGGCAGGGAGGACACTTCTGGGTACATGCTCATGGGCCAAGGCCAATGGGAAATCTATCCCGAGGTCCTTAAGAAACTGTACTATGAGGAGTTAGTGAGAAATGCCCCTGTGTATTATACCTACTAAAGCATTTGTGGCCTGGCAGAGAGAGGGGTGTTGTTGTGACTTTTAATTGGGTGGCTTCCATGCATTGAGAAGGGACATTTGAGCAAAGACATGAAGACACTGACTCATGAGGATGCTGGTGGAAGGGCAAAGGGAACAGCAAGTGCAAAGGCCCTGTGGTAGGAGTGGACTTGCTGTGTTCAGGACCCCATTGTAATAATCTAGGCCAGAGATGAGGGTGGTAGCAGTGCATGGGGACGAGGGGAGATGTGGTTAGATTTCTGGCTTAATTTGTAGGTATATCCCTCCTTTTCTCACTTCCTTCCTTTCTCAATTTTCTGGAAGGGCCTAATGAAGACACACTGAGGCGTGTCCACTTCTTTACTCTTTTCTTGCCCCATGAGGGCAAGAACTGGGCCTGACTCCTTTCCTTACCCTCACACCTGGCACAGGGAGGGCCCCTGGCCGGTGCCTGGTGAACACGTCTGTGGAGAGAAGTCACGTCCTCCTGAGTCATCAGTTTCCTGGGGCTGAGCCCAGGCCCTGCTTGTCAGCATGTTGCTCACTGATCTGGAAAGCTTTCCTGTCGTCTAGACACTCCCATCCCCATGCTAAAGAGACCTTCTAAAGGAGGTCAGTGTACGCAGTCAAAGGAGATAGGGCATGGAGTCACAAGGGAGTCACAGGGACACCTGCTGGGAGACAACTTCACAGGTGCTATTTCGTCTGGATGTGTCCCCCTGCCGGTTTCAGGAAGTGACGGGATGCACCTATGGCTGCTCCCAGGAGGGACCCCAGGCCCAGACCAGCCAGACCCTGAGCTCCAGCTGGGAGTGTGGGGCTTGCGCTGCTCCCTCATTGATGGGTGGAGGGATCCCCAGCAGCCTCTGAGGGGCCTCTTGAGCTTGGTCCCAGGGCATCCTTTACCCACTGACTTGCAGCACCTTCCCTGCAACACCCCTCTCCTCTGACTTTCACAGACGCTTGGGTGCAACTGCTGTTTACAGCCCAGCAGGCTCTGGATGTCTGAGAGGGCTTCGAGGAATTGAAGACCCCTGGGCCTTCAATTCAAAACGTTGCTGCAGGCTTCCGGCTTTCTCCCGGATTGCATTCTGAGAGTCATGTGTCTCCTGTGCTCTCATGCCAAAATTAACTGCCATTTCACTTTTCCCACAGGTTTTCTCTCTCATACTATGTGGCGGGGTATGATGGTGCAGCGGTTACACATGTGTGAACTCTGGAATCGGACAGATCTGAGTGGGCATCGTAGCTTCTACCCTTACTAACTGTTACAGGAGCAAAGCCCTCTGAGCCTCAGTTTATTCATCTGTAAAATGACAATCCGAGTATCGACCTAAGAGCTTGGTTGTGAAGATTAAACTGAGGTAGTGATAAAATGCGTAGACACACAGTGAATGCGGGTTATTATTACTCTTAATAACAACCCAAGGGAGAGGTGGGGCTCTTAGGACACTGCCGGCTCTGAGCCCTGCTTCCTATTTCCTCCAGCTTCTCGGGCAAGTTCCACTTTAGGCCAGAGCAAAATGAGAAAGCTCTGCATGTTCTGGGCCTTTGGGGAGACTGAGAACAGCTGAATCCATGAATGATGCCTTGGCAGGTGCCAGGGATGCCCAGCCCCACCCTCACCCAGTGCCAGAGCGCTGCCTGCCAGACCCTTGTCAGCGGTTACAACCTCCAACTGCCTCCTGCTGCCCCAATTTTATCAAAAGCTCAGTTGAGAGAAATAAAGTTCATGGGGGTTATTTAAAGGCCATGCATTCCATCCATTCTTCCAGATGAGACTTATCCCTGAACCAAGTCGGGCTCTCATGAAGCCGAGTGCCTCTTGGACCACGTTATTTAGCCACCACAAAATCTTTACTATGTCCCTCCCTTATGGTGGGGCTTTCTGGAAAATGGCCGGAGGAGTCCCGCTGTTGCACTTATTTGGGGATGCTGCTGTCGCTAGCAGTCACTGCCTCAGCCAGCGCTGGCTATAAGACCTGGGAGCCGAATATATTTCAGGCTCCAGTTCCTGGAGAAGCTCTGCATCCTCAGAGGGTTTCTGATTATGGGCAATACGACTCATGAAACTGGCCCCAATTCTCATTTCACTTGGGCTACCAGGAAGCTCAGAGCCAAATTTGGGGCTCAGCTTGAAGAATCCTAGAGGGTCTCTTGGTCCGTCATGTAAGGAAGATGATTTCTTCCCAGATGCTGAGAGGTAAGATGATGATAATGATGACGACGATGATTTTGTATGTATGTTTTTTAAAAAATATCTATTTAATTTATTTTCCTTAATTTCTTTTGGCCGCATCAGGTCTTAGTTGCGGCACACGGGATCTTTGTTGAGGCACGCGGGATCTTTTTGTTACAGCGCAGGGTCTGCTTGGGTTTCTCTCTGGTTGTGGCGTGCAGGCTTCTCTTTAGTTGTGGTGTGTGGGTTTTCTCTTCTCTAGTTGAGGCACGTGGGCTCAGTAGTTGTGGCGCTCGGGCTCAGTTGCCTTGCGGCATGTGGGATCTTAGTTCCCCGACCAGGGATCGAACGCACGTCCCCTGCATTGGAAGGCGGGTTCTTTACCACTGGACCACCAGGGAAGCCCCTGGTATGTATCTTGTCAATTACTTTAGGGCTGGAGAACTGGCCAGGGTGAGTGGAGAAGGGGGAGGGGAGGGGGAGGAGACGGTGCAAGAAATGGTGGCTCTGGGATGGGCCCCTTTCTAGGCCACCGTGGAGGGGGTCAGGGGTCTAGTTTAACTGAACCAGAGGGCATGAAAAGAGGATTTTCCATGAATTTGTGAAGAGAACCGCAGCCATTGCTCAACTTGAACTTCTCCCTGTGGCCCCCCTCCGCCCCCCGGCTTTCTGGGTATTTCTGTGATGCTGTGAAACTCCGAAGCTTGCAGCGTCTCCTTTCTCTTCCTCTTTGCTCCCCAGCCCAGACACTCCCACCCACCTTTCCCTTTGTCCTCTTCGACCTTCTCCAACTCCCGCTTCCCTCCATCCCTCCGCCCCGGGGCACAGGGGCGAGGGCTGGGCTGCCCACTGTGACTGCTCAGCCATCTCTGGGCGACACACACGAATCCCTCTGGTCTGAAGCCCACAGGTTTGCTGCTGGAGCAAACAGAAGAGGGCCGAGGAGGCCAGACCCCTCAAGGAAAGAGTAACAGTAGAGCAGCGAACATTAATTGAACCTGCTACTGTCTGCCAAACATTTAGGAACCATTACCACCGCTCCTTTATCGGATTTATTTGAATGAGTCGTATGCCTCAGCAGCTCACTGTCCCAGCCAGGCCCCTTCATCCGTCTGTTTACCCGTCTATCTAGTCCCGGGGTTCTCAATTTCAACACCACTAACATTTGGGGCCAGATACTTCTTTGTTGTGGAGGCTGTTCTGGGCACTAGAGGATGCTCAGCAGTATCCCTGGCCTCTACCCACTAGATGCCAACACCAACCCCCACCCCGTGACAACCGAAACGTCTCCAGACATTGCCAAATATCCCCTGGTGGTTGCAGGGGACAAAATCACCCCCAGGTTGGGAAGCACCATCCCTTTTGTCCCAGCCCTCACTCGTATCTCCCCCTCTGATAGAACCTCTCTGACACATTAACAGGTATCCCATTTGTGTACGTTCTGGCAGCTCTGTTGACGGCCTGCCACATCCTTTGCGCAGTTTTCTACCCCGGTTGCCATCTTCTTTTGATTTGCAAAGGGTAGTCCTTGTGTGTTCTGGATATTGGTCCCATGCTGGTCTGGACCTGTGTTGTCTTCTCTTTTTCTGCCATCCATCTATTAACTCTCACCTTACAGGTGAGGACACAAGGGCACAGTGCTCACAACACTAGTAAGTGGTGGAGCCAGGACACGAGCCCGGGTCTCTGTCCTCAGAGCCCAGGCCCGTGCCCCCTGGGGCACAGTGACATCCCTTCCTTCCAAATATGCCTCCACAGAAAAGCAGACAAGACCAGGCACTGAAACCCGGGGAGGGGGCCCAGGTGGTTTGCTCAAGGTCACACAGCTAGTCAACAGCATCACCTGGTTCTCCCTGATACGATGACAAGTGTCTTGGGAGTTGGATTTCACCTTCACTTTGCTGTAGGCATGGCCAAGTCGGATGGCCAGTGTCTGATGAGAGACACTGGCTCTGGGGAGCAGAGGAGGTGGGGACCTGAGAGTGTCGGGCAGGCAGGGCTCTTTGCTAGCTTGGCTTAGCTGGGGGAGGGACCAGGCTCACAGACTCAGAATTTGCAGGTTTCTGGATTCGGACTTTCTGTATGGCTGGCAATGCTCTCCGTGCCCTGGGCCCTGGCAGAAGAGTGCTTCTTACCGGGCCCAGGGATGATTGGTGAAGGGGGAGCAGGGGGCACAGCGGTGGGGGCTTTGTTCCCTAAATGCCACTCACATGACTCTCTGACCTCAGAGTCCTTCCCCTTTTCTCTTGTCTTTTTCTCCTCCACTGCCTTTGGCCCTGCTTCAGTTTCCCTTCTCTATTTTCCTTTTCTCAATCCACACAAAGCCCTCAGAGGCCTGGAGCTGCCCTGGGGCCTCCTGCCTCTTGTGAGGTTGGTTTCCAGTTCCTGGACTGCAGACCTGCGGCTGTCAGCCCTGGAGGGGCCCGGGAAGGCCTCGGGGTGGGGGTGTGGGGGGGGGGCGTGGGCTGGTTGGGAGCAGGCAGGCCAATGAGCCAGCACCCCAAGGCTGGCCCTGCACCCGGCATCCCGCGGGGGGCGGGAGGGTGGCGAGCCTCAGTATCTGATGGCGCCCCTGGTGCAGGCCACCGCCCCTCCCCACCCATCCATGACAGACAGGCCTTGCTCTACAGACAGGCCTTACTCATCGCGCAGCCCATCCCACTGGCCTCAAGTCCTTCAGGAAGGTGGCACCCAGGCGTGGCACTCTGGCTTACACCTTCTTTAGTTCCTAGAAGCTTTTCCCACAATGCTTCTGAACCCTGTCTGCTCATTCAGAATCACCTGGGTAACTTCCCAAACAGAATGATGACCAGGCCCCAAGCTGAGGCTCTGGTTTCTTTGGTCTGAAGTGTAGGCTGGGGTGGATAGGGTGTAGTCTCCCCAGGTGATTCCGATCGGGAATCAGCAGTGAGAGCCTCTCTTTTACTGAGGGCCGAGTGTCACAGAGAGAACACGGGATGCAGTTTAGGAAGCCTGTGCTTTAGTCAGACCACCCTCAGCGAGACATGTGTGCCTGGGCACAGCTCCTTCTGTCTGCTGTCTCTGGCACCCTAAGGAGAAATTGACCGATTTGTGGAATTTCAGACTTGGAAGGGGCCCTGAAGGTCAACCGATCCATGCATCCCTTGTTCTCCAAACGAGAGGACTGCGTCCGGAGGGAGTAAGTGGAGTGCCCAGGGTCCCGGGGGGCTTGGGCAGGGTCAGGAAGCCAGCCCAGTCTTGGGGCAGTCTCCTCCCGCTGGCTGCTCTCAGCCGGGCCCCTCTCTGGGAGTTCGCTCTAGATGAGATTGCTGGGGAGATTGTGTCTCTGGGAGCAGTTCTGGAGGGGGTCTGGTCTCCCCACTGTTTCCTGGAGGAGGAGACGGGCCTTCCGAGCCTGGAGCGGGGAGAGGGGAAAGCACTGGCTAGAACCAGAGGGCGTTGCTCTCAGCCAAACTTTGCAAGAGAACTTGCAGAGACGCTGACTTTTTGCAGCTGTTTTATGAGGTCTGTGGACTGAAAAGGGAAGTTTGGCTGCATTTAGAAAGTTGTCCACAAAGAGGAATGGCGGGGGCCGGGGCGGGGAGGGTGGCGGGTTGCGCGGAGCTGGAGGAAGAAGCTGGGTGATCCGGGAGAGATGCCAGCAGGGGCCCGAGGACAAGGGTTTGATTTGGGCCCACACGTTGTCACTTTGGAAGCTCTTGGGGTTGGGAGGTGGGGCTGGGGGAGCGTGCAGGGGACAGGAAAAGCAAAGAAGGGGAGAAGGGGGGGCAGGAGTTCCCGGCCTGGGAGCCTAGCTTTTTCTTGGATTGCAAGCAAACATGGAGGGTGCTGGGAGCATGGCCAGTTCTGCCCCAAGGGCCCAGCCAGTGGTTTCCTCTAGAGGGGCCCAGGGACATGGTGGGAGGTGCCGAGAGAGGGAGAAGCTTTGTCAAGATGGCGCAGCCCACAGGAGGGGCATGTCAAAGGAGGAACTTCCCCTTCCCCCAAGGTGCTCAGAGGTTTCTCTGGGCAGCCTGAAATGTCCCATCCTTCAAGGCCAGAGAGGCATCCAACTTCTCCCTGGACCGACCTGGGGCCCAGGCTCCAAGGTGGCAGCAGGAAGGATACTGCACGAGGCTCCGGAGGCCTGGATGGTTTCCGAGGGCCTGGTTGAAGATCCCCACACCTCACTTTCCTGTTCTCGCTGGCACCCGGGAGGAGCCGTCCCACTGCCCGGTAACAAGTGCCCTGGCCCCAAGCACCGGGAAAGACAGTGGCACTTCTGATGACTATGTGGTCACACTCCCCCTGCCCCTGCCGAGCCCACTGCCCTCCCAGAGCCTCTGGCACTGGTAGGGTGCTGCAACCTGCTGCCCCCAAGCCCAGCCTTGTCCATGTCTGTGTATGTGGGAGCAGAGTGAGGGGCTGGAGGTGGGGGGACCGTAACCTTGACCCGGAGCTCTCTCGCAGAAGATCCTGCCCTCGCCAGAGATGTGCCTAGCAGAGCCTCTCCACCCAAGGCCACCCCACTCCAGAGGACCCCACGACAAGAGACTCTAAGAGGCAGAGCCCCTCTCTCCTGACACTGACCATGCCACCCTGGCCGCAGAGGCGGTGCTGCTGTCTTTCTCAGGGACGTGGTAGAGTGGGCGTCCAGAGGGATCCACTCTGAGGACGGGCAGAGAGGGAAGGCCTACACTGGCTCTGCCTCAGTGGCTGAGCATCTGAGGCCAGAAGAACACCTCTCAAAAGAGACTGCTTAGTGTGTCCTGGCAAAGAAAGCAACTTGACTCAACTCAACAAGACTTCCACTCATTCTGTTACTCAGTGAGTCTTTACTGAGTTCCAACTATGTGCCAAGTGCTGTGTTAAGTGCTGGGGATGTAGAACACAACACACCAGACTTAGTTCCTGGTGGAGGCGCTTGAGGGCTCTCTGTGCGTCTGTGTCTCCGCGATACCCATGAGGGTGGCCATGGTGCCGGGGAGGGGGGAGGCAAAGCCCTTACTCCTGTGGTCTCACGGGGGAGACAAGATGCACGTGCATGAAACACTCGGAGGATGAGATGACGTTTAAATAAATACATTATCCCCTCTGGTAACCACACGTTGAAGTGAACATGACCAGGTTCAGGCTATGCAGGTCTATAAGTGCTGTGGGTGGACCTGATGGGGCAGCCCCACTGGGTCTGGGTTACTCTCCAAGCTTCTTGGAAGGATCTGATTAGGTGGGCCTGACTATCAACCTTGAAAAAAGTCATCATTTCTGCCATGAGTGTACTGGACTGGAAACATCTATCTAGATCCTACCACCTTTCTTGGTTCCTTCTTCCCATTCCCCCCCACCCCCCGCCCCTCCGTCTCCTTCCGCCGTCTCACTCAGAGCCAGAAGACTTCCGTGGCCGATGACCGGATGGCAGGTTTGGTTGAACACCTGTTTACAAAGCACAGTGTTAGCTGTAATAGGTTTAGAGAGATAAACAACACGGACCTTATCCTTAAAGACCTTCAAATCAGCTTGGGTTCACAAGTTGCTATAATAGGAGATAGTGAAAGATGTATGTGGGGACTGCAAACAACAGGAAAATTGAGTCTCGTCCCTGGCATAGGATTTGGAATATTGATTCTGTGTTATTTGTGTGTGTGTGTGTGTGTGTGTGTGTGTGTGTGTGTGTGTGTGTGTGTGTGTGCTGTCTACTGTTTGTTGTTTGTTTTTATCTCAAACTTCAGAAAAATTATAAGAACATTAATGGGTAATTTCTGTCAGCCCCTTCCCAAGATTCACCAGTTGTTTACATTCGATGGAATCATTTGAGAACAAGTTAGAGACATTTTGCTCTTTTACCACTAAACACTTCAGTGTGTATTTCAAGGACACTGTTTTTTACGTAGTGTGGTTTCCTCATAGCTGAGCCTTCTTTCTCTCGTTTTCAGACAGTATTGGATCACTCTGTGTCCCCTACATAAAGCTTATTTAATGGGAGACAACTAGCTTGATACCATGCTGGTGGCTGGGCCATTGGGGGCTGCTGGGTCATAGGGTTCCCCTGGGAATCTCTGCTGGCCTCAGTGGCCGTGCCTGAGTCGGCTTGCTACCAGGCAGCCAAGCTGCCTCCTTAGAGGCCTGGCCAGGCCTTGGCCGAACTCTCTGCTCTCTTTC
>NW_006769677.1:263537-284879 GCF_000442215.2 Lipotes vexillifer
TCCCTCCACTCCGTTCTTGACTTTTCTGCACATTCTCCCGCCCACAGATATGAGCGTCGCATGATGTTAACTTTCCAGTGGCCAGCACGGCCTGGTGGAAGCGGAGTGAGCTTGTTTGGACACTTTCTCTGGGCCTTGGAGGCCAGCCCGGGCTCCTCTGAAAACACAGGAGGCTTCCTTTCCCTGACTCGCAAGAGGAGTGAGGTGCTATGGCACAGTCTGGCTCCAAGGCCTGTGGTCCCGCTCAGGACCGGCAGTCTTAGGCTGAGGGAACGTTTTCCAGAGTACAGCTGAGGGACAGAATGTCTCCATGAGATGGGCTGGGATGGGCAGCGTTGTGGAAAGGCCCCTGCTTGTTCTGGGAGGTGTTCAGGATGCTGAGGTTTTGGAAATCCATGGTGGCTGTTCATGACTGCTCCCAGCTTTGGGAGGAGGAACGAATGGGTGCCTGTTTCCTTGGGTTCAGTGGGAAAGGTGAAGCCCAGGACTGCTGATCCCTCGGCTGGGCCTGGGGAGGGTGCTGGGCTTTGAAGGGGAACACAGCCTAGAGGACTGGACCTTGGAGTCATGAGATGCTGTCCACATACAGTGAGGCTTGCCTGGAGGTCTTTCAGCACTGGCCAGGACACAAACCCAAAGTGATCTCCGGGCTGTACTCAGGGGTGCCTCTGATGGAGCAGGTACGAGAAACCCCGGGGAGCCCATGAGACAGAACATACTGGAGGCACTTAACTAGGCAGATCAATCTCGTGCAAAGAAAGGCCAAGGGAAGGGAGAGCCCAGAGCAGGCCTGAGCAGTCAAGAAACGCTCTGGGGAGGAAGGGAAGCCTCCTTTCGGCAGCCTCTCCCTCTGTTCTGCTCTTGCCCACAATCACCCAGGGTCCTGTCCCAGCTCTGTTCGGTCACCTTGGGCAGGTCGACTGACATTCTTGGACCTGTTTCCTCCTCTGTGAAATAGGAAGTGGACCACCTGAGTCACCTCCCTGGGGCAGTGAGTACTGAGGGGTAATCCAGCGGAGTCGGTAGGTTGCAGAGGAGCTTGGAGAGCTTATGAAAATACAGATGCCTGGGCCCCAGCCCAGACTTTGGGAGCCGATTCAATGGGGGTGAGGCCCAGGTCTAGATAGGTTTCCTTTTGAACAAGCTCCCCAGGTGGTCCTTGGATCAGAAGCCCGGTGACTATGGGGTCTTTGCATCCTCAGCCCCGGATTAAACCGCAGGCCAACCGGATCCAGACTCAGGCCTTTATTCCTTGATGTATTTTCCCTGGGGTCGGGCAGAGCAGGGTACAGGTGGGGGCACCCTGGCCTTCCCACCTGGCAGTCCATCGGCCCCTCCCATCCGGGAGCTGAGCCGAGGTCCTGGCGGCCTGAATGCATCCCCTCTCTTCTTGCCTAAGAACGGCCTCAATGCCTCCCATTACCATCTCCATGGCACTGGCCTCCAGGGCCCCATGGAAATCACGAGGCTTTCTGAGGAGTCTTGCAGACTTCAGAAAAGACCCCGGGCCCCCTGCCCACCCCGGGCTCCCTGGCCCTCTAAACCCCGCTCGGAGCGCGGACACAGAGCTCCCTCTCTCCTCGGCGGCCTGGCCGCTCATTCTCCCACAGAGCTGACGTTTCTCTGCGGCCCAGCTGGCTGCAGTTTTTAGAAATAACAATATCCCCGGGGGGGAGGAGCGGCGGGGTGAATGGGCGCCTTTGTCCGGGGCCCTGTGAAGCCCGATTAATTATGCGCTGCGGAGCGCGGGGAGCTCGGCGGCCCGGCCCCCGGCGGCTGAAAGGCCCCGGCTTGGGAGCGCGGCCGCCGGCTCTGCGCCGCCGCACAAAGGGCCGCGAATTAGAAAACCGCCAATTACCCCGCATTTTGTATTTGCCCTTGTTTCGCTGACACTGTGGACGGCCCCTCCCCGGGCGGCTGCACTTTGAGGGTTTTCCAGCCCTTTCTCGGTTACCAGGGGCGACTGGGCAGAGGGCTGGGGGGGGCTTGGGGAGAGCGGGAGGCGCCAAGCGCCGGGTGGGATCGTGTGCGGTGGGGACTTCGGGCGGGAGACAAGCGTGTGGGTATCGCCCCCGGGGACGTGGGTCTCAAATCTCACGCTCTTGCCAAAGCCTGAGCCTGTTCATAATGCAGATCCCCGGGCCCCGTTGACTCAGGAGGACGGGATTGCTCAGAAAGCTGTATTTTAACAGGCAGTCTGGATGATTATATTAAAAAAAAAATTAAAGTATAACAGTGACATGCAGATTATTTTTTTTAACAATATAATTGCTTTTTTTTTTTTTTAAACCTAAAGTCTTTTTTAAAAATTAATGAATTTATTTTTGGCTGCGTTGGGTCTTCATTGCTGCGCACGGGCTTTCTCTCGTTGCAGTGAGCGGGAGCTACTCCGTTGCAGTGCGCAGGCTTCTCATTGCTGTGGTTTCTCTTGTTGCAGAGCATGGGCTCTAGGCGTGCGGGCTTCAGTAGTTGTGGCACACGGGCTCAGTAGTTGTGGCTCACAGGCTCTAGAGCGCAGGCTCAGTAGTTGTGGTGCACGGGCTTAGTTGCTGCGCGGCATGCGGGATCTTCCTGGACGAGGGTTCGAACCCGTGTCCCCTGCATTGGCAGGCGGATTCTTAACCGCTGCACCACCAGGGACATCCAATATAATTTATTCTATAAAATTGTAGTATGATAGCGTTACACATGCATAGATATTAAGTATAAAGTTCCATGCACTTTGACAAATATATACATCTGTGTTACCTACATTCCATCAAGATTTAGGACAATTCTATGGCTCCAGAAACTCCCGTGGATCTTCTTTCCAGTCTCCCCACCCCACCCTCCAGGCCCTAGGCAACCCTGTTCATCATCTGTTCAGTTTCATCTGTTTTTTGGACTTCCTTATAAATGGAGTCATACAGTATCCACTTTTTTGTTTCTGATTTCTCTCATTCAGCATAATGTGTTGGAGATCCACCCATGTAACAGTAGTTCGTTTCTTTTTATTAAACACTTTATCTGTTCACCTGTTGATGGACTCCTGGACTGTTTCCAATTTTTGACTGTTATACATAAAGCTGCTATGATCATTTTGCACAAGTCTTTTTTGCAGACATATGTTTCAATATCTTTTAAGAGTGGAATTGCTGGCTCATAAGGAAGGTATTAAGTTTAGACACTGCCAAACTTTTCTAAAGTGGGTATACGATCCTGCATCCCCACCAGTGATGTATGAGAGTTCCGGTTGCTCTTCTTCTTTGTCAGCACTTAATATTGTCAATTTTTTTGATTTTAGACATGCTAGTGGGTGTCAGGTGATTTTAATAGCTGAGCTCAATGACTATACTTGAAGAAAACACCTGTCTAGTGTAATTCTTGCATTTGCCTGCAAAGTCCAGCAGGGTAAATGGTCTCCCCAAGGGTGACAGATGGTTGGGCAGAGATAGGATGAGAACACAGGACTCCTGAGTGTCAGACAAGTGCTGTCTCCTTGTTATCTTTGAGGTGATACTGCTGCAACTTGTGTGTGTGTGTGTGTGTGTGTGTGTGTGTGTGTGTGTGTGTGTGTGTGACGTGTGGGTTTTGCTCTGCCCAGGACCATTCAGAGTGGACCTGGAAGGGCACTTCTGAAGAGTCCCTGCCCGCCACCCAAGCAGCAGCATCCATATCTCTCTGGGGTCAAGAGATTGGACTTGACCAGGTAGGTGTGGACACACACACACACAGGGACAAGGGTAGGGGCTGGTGGCTGGCTACCCTTGACTCTTACTCAGAGGGCAGAGACCAATTCTGAGAGTCCCTCTGCTCAGCTAGCCATAGAGGGAGGGTCTTAGATATTTTCTCATCAAGCACAGAGGAGGTGCTGGGTGATGGGAATGAGGGAGCGGGAGTCCTGGGGCTTCCAAAGTCCTCCTTTGCCTATAAGCATTCTCCTAAATAGGCTTTTAAGGCTCTCCAGAACCTGCTGTTGACCTATCCTTATAGTCTTGTATCTGGCTGCCTCTGTCTGCATATTGTACTCCAGCAGTAATGGACGCCTGTCCATCCACTGTTGTCTCTCTACCTTACCTAACAATGTAGGTAGGATTGGGGACGGTATTGTCCAAGGATAGCCTCACTAAAATAAATATCCCCCCCCCCCACCATCCTGTTCTTGCAATGTAACTGACACTCCTCCCACTGAGAGGTGGGGTCTACATTTCCTCCCACTGAATCTGGGCAGGGGCTTGTGACTGCTCTGGCCCATAGAGTTTAGCAGAAGTGATGATTTTGGTTACTAAGTCATATAAAGGACATAACTTCCACCCTGCTCTCTCTCTTTTTTGGGGATTCTTCCCCTAGGAACCCAGCCTAGGGAGGGACTGGGGTGGTGAACAAGGATCAGAGGAATAAACAAATAAAACAAGAGAGGGCCTTGCATGGAAGGAACAGTGATGGGAGTGCCATGGAGAATAATTGACTCAACTGCACCTGAGGGCCAAACAAAAATCAAAATCAAAATCAAAATCACTCTTGGAAAAAAAAAAAAATCACTCTTGGAAATGATGCTACCGACTTTTTTTCCCTATCAATAATTATTTTAATTTTTTATATTTATTTTTTCCAGAAGTATATGACATTTGTTTTTGTCTACTTGCAAAACAGCATATTCATATTCAACTGATATGAAGAGTTCAACAGAAACGTTTGATTGAAGGGAACCCATGTCTGTGACAGACCATCTCTGAGGACAGATGTCCTGAGTTTAGATATATTCCTCCATTTCTTTCTTTTTATTTTCTTCCAACTTTATAGAGCTATAATTGATGTATGGTACTGTATAAGTTTGCATAAAGCTTACATGTAAGTACAGCACAATGATTTGACTTCCATACACCATGAAATGATTAGCGCAATAAGTTTAGTGAACGTACATCATCTCATATATATACAAAATTAAAGATACCACAGACTTTAGGATGGCACCCATATCTATAGGTAGAGGGGAGAAAGGATATGAGGCAGGGATGTAGCTGTTAAATGTTTTGTTTCTTTAAAAAGATAAGGAGGGCTTCCCTGGTGGCGCAGTGGTTGAGAGTCTGCCTGCCGATGCACGGGACACGGGTTCGAGCCCTGGTCTGGGAGGATCCCGCATGCCGCGGAGCGGCTGGGCCCGTGAGCCACAACTACTGAGCCTGCGCATCTGAAGCCTGTGCTCTGCAGCGAGAGAGGCCGTGATAGTGAGAGGCCCGTGCACCGCGATGAGGAGCGGCCCCCGCTCGCTGCAACTAGAGAAAGCCCTCGCACAGAAACGAAGACCCAACACAACCAAAAAAAAATAAATAAATAAATAGCGTTCCCTTAAAATAAATAAATAAATAAATAAATAAATAAATGTTAGCTCAATAAATGTAAATCCTAGCACATTAGTAATATGCTAAGAAAAATATTTTTTAAAAAAGATAAGGAAATCTGAAGCAATATGGCAAACTGTTGACATCTGTTGAATCTGGGGAGCGGCTACGTGGGGTTCTGTTAGATTATTTTTTAATGTATAATAATTAAAAAAATATTTTGAGAGGTTGCCCATCAGGACACTGCAAACTAGTTTTGTGACTTGCCAGAACTCATTTCTGGTTGTAGATTGGCCTCTGAGTAGTTTATGGAGCTACATGACTCAGGTCTGTCAGGGACACAAGTCCCAACAAGGAGCAGAACATAAAGAGTCAACTTTCCACTGACGCTAAAAGCACTCATAAATAAGATCTTTGGTAAATGCAGAATGTCATTGTCATTGCCTGCTGCATATAGAGTGGAACCAAATGGCTGAACAGCCACAAGAATCTTTTCTTTTTTGACTGGTGGATCAGATCAGCCTCTCAGGACTTCATGGGAAGATCATTGACTAGCTATCAGCCTTCCTGGGGATGACCAATACTAGACAATTGTACGGAACTGCTGTAGGCAACTCTTGGAGGGCTGCACAGCTCACACTTAGGGCCTGGGCTCTGGGCGTCACTCTGATGCTCACGCTGAGGGGCTCAGCAGTTGAATCTACGGTATAAGTTCTATACTAGGTGACTCTTCACCCTGTTCCCCCACAATAGCTGATGGGTATGGAGGGAAGAGCTGAATCAAGCTGGGCCAGTCAGATTCTTTCAATCTCAAGATTGAAAGATTCTTTTTCTCAAGATTCTGGATTTTGGGGAAGCTGTTGGAATGCGGCTGCTTTAATGGAAGTGTTCTAGGGAGGAGGTTCATTGACTCCAGCTGCTTAAGTCCTTGGAATTGCCCTGGCTCTGGCCTTTCTCAAGGCTCATTTGTTCATCCCTTTCTTGAAATTTAATAAGTTTATTATTGTTATTTGCCAGCATTGATTTCTGTTACTTGTCCTAAGGAGTAGATGAATATAATGTTTTATTATATCTTCCAGCCTTCCCCTAGTGCTGCCACTGGTATATGTGGTATTTTTGTTGAGTTAGAAAAAGGTGCCTCTTTGGGTGGACAAATTAGAAAAAGCTCTTTTTCCCTCCAGGCAGACACAGTCCCTCACCCGGGTGGATGGTTTGGCCAGTGGAATGTGGGGTTGGGTTTCAGGCCCCATTCCACTCATTTCCTTGGCCAGACCCCTTTGTGCAGTGCACAGACCACATAACCATTCATGGCAGCCCTGCCTGACCAACGTTTGTTTCCTGGCTGATTTGTCCTCTGCGTCAAGGTGTCTTTCAGAATACGAAACATTATTCCAGACAAGATTTACTAGAAATGTTGGTCTGTTGTGCAAACCCTATTCAGGACTGTAATGCTCATGACAAAAATGTCATTTGTAATCTTTGAAATCTGGTGAAAGTCAAGCCTTAAATGAAATTTAGGAAAACACAGCCAGGTAAAAAAAGCCTCATCTTCTGATGCATAATCTTCAGGCTTTGGAGGAAGCTTTCCATCAAACGGTCTGGCACACATTCTTGAAATGTCAAAGGACATGACTCTTACCCCCGCGTCAGCACACTAGTGAGAAGGTGAAAGCAAGTGCATAGGAGTGAGTTGACAAGGTGTCTCAGGCCATGGTGAAAGTGACATGGAAACCAAAACCAAGGCACTGATGGCCAAGGGGAAGAAAAGGATCTCAGGGAGGAGAAAATGCCTCGAGAGGCGGCTGCTCCAATTCTGATTCTCTAATTCAGTTTCCTGCAGGTAATGTGAGTCCCACCACCTTTCTGAGAGAAAGCTGAGTGTAGAAAATCAAGTCAGGAGCTTTCCCAAGACAGGGGACCCACCTACCCTTACATCATGTACCATCTACCCCTGTGTCCATAAATACAGGAGGCAGTGAGGACTAGCAAGCAGTTAAGGTTGTGAGTCTAGAACCAGGATGCCTGGGTTCAAATCTCAACTCTGTCACTTTCCAGCTGTGCGACCTTGGATGTGTTACTTAACTTCTTGTGATGGCTTGAAAACGTGCCCACCATCCTTTAACTCTCTTCCCATACGAATTGGAGTCTTTTGTCCCTTCCCCTCGATCGTGGATGTGAATTTAAGAGTGCCCAGACAAATAGAATGCAGCAGAAGTAACACTGTATAATTTCCAAGGCTAGGTTAGAAAAGACCATGCAAGTTTCTGGTGGTTCCTTTTGGGACACTCATGCTGGGATCCTTCAGTCACTGTGAAAGAAATCTAACCACCCTAGGCTACCTTGTAGAGCGATCACGTTCAAAGAAGGAGACATCTAGCCCCAAGCCGTTTGAGTCTTCCTAGCCTATATCCCAAGCATGCAAATGAAGAAACATTGGAGGTGACCCCAGCCCCAGCCATCCAATTGACTAGAAACTCATGAGAGAGATCCTGAAGAACTGTCTGGCTTATTCCCAGACAACCCCCCAATTTGTGAGCTAAATAAATAATTGTTATTGTTTTAAGACCATCGTTCTGGGATGTTTTGTTATCATGCTATAGGTAGACTTTTTGTTACCTAGACCTGGAGAGCTGCCTAATCTGCCTCATCTGTGGCTTAGGACTGGGGGCGGGGGTGGGCAGAAATTGTAAGGGTTTTGAAGGTATTATTAGTGGAAGCCTGATGGCCCTCAAGGAGGCTGCTGGTGAAGGCTTAAAGGAAAGTGAGGAAAACGTTGTTAGAGTGACAGGAAAGGGGATCTTTATTACACAGTAGAGGCAAATTTAGCAACATTGTCACTTGAAGTGATGTGGGCAGTAGAAAATGTACCTAATGAGCCCACGATTTGGGCTAAGAAGATTTTTAAGCAGAATGTTGAAAGTTCCAATTGGGTTATTTTAGCTGCATATGATAAAGATGGAGAAAGATGAGTTAAAAAGGAAACTCTAATTTTTAAACAAAATTTATAGGAAATATAAAAAAGTCAGGAATTTGTTGGGTTTGCAAGTAAATCTTGTTTCTCATTCTCAGACTTCCAGATAGCAAAAAATTCTCCAAGTATGAAAGGGCTTTAAGACAAAGATAAAATCCAGAGTGGGGCTCTAAGAAACCTCAGAAAGATCTAATCCTTCATAAAATATTTCCAATAGACAAAGGCCCTCTAAATATTTCAAGAGTGTGCCTCACAGATTCTCTTCATTAAACAATAAGGTTTCTAAGAACCTTAAGGGGATTATCCTTCTTGACAGCCTCACAAAATTTCTAGGTAGAGAAGAGCTGATCTCGATGATATTTGTGTGTAGCTTTTGACTAATGGAGTGAACCTCAACAGGATCCATAGGAAACCCACGAAGTTTTAAACAGAATTATACAGGCAGAAGCACAATCAGCTTGGACTAAAAGGGACAGAGTAGAACAAAATGACCCCCTTCCAATTTTTTTTGGACTTTGGGCTCCCAAATTCTGTGGAAAGGAAGAAAGTTGAGAAAACTGCTCAGCTGTCAAAAAAAAAACAAACAAACAAACCATTTTTTTAATAGAAAAGAAAGGAAGATTAAGAAAGTGGGACCAAGAACCCAGAGGATAGATCCAAGAGCCACAGAGAAATATCCCCAGGCAGTAGAACTGAGCTCTAATCAAGAAATTGGCCATATGTTCCTAGCTGAATTTCAAAATTGCTATGGACTAGTGACCCCTAAGTACCTCCTTCTCTTTTCTTTACAAGATTTATTTATTTATTTGTTTGTTTGTTTGGCTGTACCAGGAATGTGGGGCCTTTTTTTTTTTTTTTTTTTTTTTACTTGCAGCATGGGGGATCTAGTTCCCCGACCAGGGATCGAACCCGAGGCCCCTGAGTTGGGAGCGTGGGGTCTTAACCACCAGACCGCCAGGGAAGTGCCTGCCCATTTTGAATGGGAACATTTGTCGTGGTTCTCCTATGCCTTTTCCATTATTGTGTGTTGGGTGTGCATGGGTGAGATAACTTGTCTCTTTAGCTCACAAGTCTTTAGGTAAAGAGGAATAGTACTCAAGGAGCTGTGCCTGAGGAATTGCCTCTGAGGACCCTCCTCCATAGCTGGGTGATTTAGATGACAAGAATCTAGACTTCTAGCCTAAACCTGAGGCCATCGTAGTTGAGACTTTGGGGGGAATCACTCGAAGCAAGTGAGTGTATTTTGCATGTGGGAGGAATGAAATTAATTGATGTGCAGAGGATAGACTATGGTGGTTTTAAACATGGCTCAAATTTGTTGACACATTTCCTACCAAGAAATGGAATTGATGTCCCCTCCCCCACGTTGGGGTAAGTCTTTGTCTTAACAAGTAGAATATAGCAGAAATGACATTGCATGGCTTCCAAGGCTAGGTTAGGAAAGGTGTCACAGCCTCTGTCTTGCTCTCTCAGGACACATGTGTTTGGATTTCTGAGTTGCCATGGAAGAAGTCCAGCTATTCTGAAGCTGCCACGTTGGAGAGCTCATGTGGAAAGGTCATAGAGATTTAGAGATGTGCCAGGATCCCCACTGTTCCAGCCCCCACTTGTTTGCATCCTCGCAGCCCAGGTGCCAGATATATTATGAAGAAGCCTGTAAGCCTACCCTAGCCTCAGTCACAGTCTGATTACAATCTCATGAGACCCCAAGCCAGAACTTCCCAGCTGAGTTACTTGTTTCCTGAGCCACAGAATCTGGGAATGGTAATAAACCTTTATGTTTTTTTAGAGCCACTAAGTTTTAGGGTGGTTTGTAACTCAACAATAGATAACCTTTTTAAGTAACCTTTCGTTATCTATAAATAGGGCTAATGATAATACCTACTTCAAAGGAGGGTAAATGAGTAAGAAGTAAATAGTTAACATTTGTGAAGCACTAAGCTGGGGTATGGTGTGAACCTAACACTCCGTGAATGTTACTCATCCTTTACAGAGCTTCTCAGGGCTGTTATCCTGAATGATCAAACAAAAGTGAACCAAACAAAAGTGATATTTAGTTTAAGTTTCCTCCATTCAATAAGGAAATGTTTGCCTGACTGTTTGCCTGACAATGTACATTGGTTAAATAAGTGAAAAAGAAGAAAAAAAAAAAGGAACTTTTTTGGGTGGTAACTGGTCACCCAAGATGGCACTTCCTTATATTCATTGCCTTGTACAGTTCCCGCCCACACTGAATCCGGTCTGGGACTGCAACTCACCTTAACCATAGAATACGGCCAAAGTGGCGCTGCATCAGTGTGGTCCTAAGCTTTAGTGAGGTGTGGGGGCTTCCACTTTTGCACTTTTGGGAGTGCTGTGCTGTCATGTAAGAAGTCTAGTACCCTGCTGGAGAATTCCATGTGGAGAGGAAACCTGGAAATACCACATGGAGAGGGAGAGACCCTGAGAGTAGATGGAGACAGAGGGAATCCCAGCAATCCTAGAGTCCCAGCTGAGCCCAGCCTTCCAGGTTCCTGGCCAGGGTGTCAAGACACGAGAGTCGGCCATCTTGACTCAGCCAGTCCAGTCAAGTGCCCAGATGACTGCCGTCCCAGGTGCCATCTGGCTGTAGCAGCACGAGAGACCCCCAGTGAGATCAATAGAAGAACTAACCAGGCAACTTATAAAATCTTGAGAGATGATAAGTGTTTGTCGTTGAGTTAAAGCCACTACATTTTAGAGTGGTTTGCTACATTGCAGTAGATAACCAAAAAGGAAGTGCTCAGGACAGTGCCTGGCATAGAGTAGGTACTCAATAAATATTGCTGACTAAATGAATGAACGTCTTCATTCTTTTCCTCGGGCATGGTGCTCTGAGATGCCTCCCAGCCCACTGCTCAGCCCTCTGCCTCTGCCTTATCATTGCCTAGGGACTAGTGGGGCTGAAGTAAAACGGGGACTCCTGTTGGGCTCTTGGGTGCACAAAAGCCTGAAATGAAAGTTTCCTTTGTGAGAAAATCCCAGCCTGTAGATCTTTAAGGCAATGTTTTCCCACTTCTTGGTATAATGGGAGCAGGTCTTCTATATTTGCAAAGAGGAAAGAAGAGAGAAACAGCTCTGGAGTCCATCTACCCTGGGTTTGATTTCCTGCTTCTCCATATCCTGACTATGTGGCAGTGAACTGCTGATTTAACCAACTTCCTTATCTGCAAAACGGGCTCAAGATCAAGGCTTCAGTGCAGAGTCAATGTGCCATTCTCTGTACAGTGCCTGGAGCACAGTAGGTGCCATAGAGCTGTGAGTGTGTCTAAACACGGGTAAATCTCAGACATGATGTGGAGCAAAATAAGCCCATGGCCAGAGCACATATTATATGCCATTCCACTTACATCAAGTCCCCAAACGGGCAAAATTAATTGACGGTAAGAGAAAAAAGTTTCTGAGAGTGGTTACCACTGAGGGGATGGGTATTGACTGTGGAGGGGCTACAGGGAAAATTCTGGAGCATTTGAAATGTTCCATATTTTGACCCAGGTGATATACACATATATAAAATTCATCGAGCCATACCATTTAAAATTAATACACGTCACTGCCTGTATCTTAATAAAGAAGTTGAAAAAGTGTTAGTGTATCATCCCTTCACTCAGGAGTGATCTTTAGGAATTTCCTAACTCCCAGGCCTTTTGCCCACCCCTCCACCCCATGGGACTGTCTATCCTTCCCTGCTTGGCCCCAAGTCCACGCTGAGAACAGCCTTGAGTAACGTTATCCTAGAGCTTGGCATGAGTCGGCTGCCACTGCCAGGCTTGGCATGGGGCTGATTCCAGGATGGGGACTGAGCTGGGAGATGTGCTCTTGGGACAGGCTCTGGGGCTCCACGAGACCTGATGGGGGAGTCCGGCTTCAAGATCACTGGGGAAGCAGCTGTGGGGTCCTAGATGCCCTTGGGTGCTCATGAGTGGAAAGGGACTCTTACCACCCCGCAACGAAGAGCTGGGGGCTTTGAGGGGGCTGCAGAGTGTTTGGAATAAGTGAGCAACTGGAGCACGTCCTTGGCACGGTGGGCCCGGCTCCTGGAAGGAAAGCCTGGAGGGGTGGGCACCGAGGGCGTCCAGACTGGGCAGAAATAAAGAGCTTGTCCTGCTCACAAGCCTGCTATTTGAGGACTGGAGCCATGACGTCCCTCAGAGTTTCCATTCTCTGTGCTGCAGCTGTTGGTTACGTGTTTCATTCAAAATGCTTTGCAGGAAGCAGCAGGCTCCACATTCCAGGGCTTTTAGTCATTTTTTCTCTCAGAGCTTTGGGGCTGGGATTAGAACTTTCTTCAAACCACACTGTCCTCGGCTGGACTCCCAAGAGGAAGTGGGTGGGTCCCTGGGGAATGAGAACTTGGGTCCCACTTCAGGGATGGAATGAAAAAAAGATTAAGGCCAGCACAAGTAAACTCCTAGAGAGATGGCTGACCTGGGGCCCATGTAGGATAAGGGGCGGAAGCCTGAGGGTGGCGACTCTTGCCTCCCCAGCCATGGGCCACAAGGAACTTGAAGTCTCTGGCCCACGTGTGTGTGTGTGTGTGTGTGTGTGTGTGTGTGTGTGTTTGTGGCGTGTGGTGTGAGATAGAACTGAGTTGGTGGAGCATTTCATCCTGAGGGACCCACACACTCAGCCCCTTGCTTTGGTTACTGCCCTCAGGCCAAGGAGAACGTGACATGGGGCTTCACTTGCTGCAGGGGTGGGTGGTGACATATGTTTGGATTTGGGGCAGAGAGAGAAGCATTTTAGCAAATGGACCCCACAGATACATGAACCCAGAGAAACCACAACAAATGCTTGCTAAGTGGCTGCTATGTTCCTGGCACTGGGCCGGGTGTTGACAATACAACAGGGTACAAGATGGAATCCAAACCTGCCCTCGCAGTAAGGCCTGGGAAATATGGCCTGGAAGGCGTCCACTGGGATAAGGGGGAGACAGCAGATTAAAGGAGTGGGGACTGGTAGAGGCCAGATTCTGGAGGGCGGAGAGGAGGCAAGTGAAGGTGGCCACCAGAGATCATGTGGATGGTGCGGTGCAGAGAATCTGCAGAGCAGGGCGGAGCCCAGCAGAGACCTGGGTGGAATGGGGTGGTTGAAGCTCTGGAAGCCAGAAGGAGCCCCAGCGGTCCTGAAGCAGGACTCCCCCCTCAGTCTTGAAAAGCCCCAGAGCCTGTCCCAAGAGGAGGAGGAAAGAAGGGCCAGGGGTTCCCAGGCAGCCACCCTGCCAGGTGCCACCCTTTCCTCTGGGGCAGAGGGAAGGAAGTCGTGATAAGAGCTTAGTCCAGCATTTAGACGAAAATGCCAAAGTGCTTTTGCTCCCTGGGTGTAAGCAGATTCAAAATATTCCCGCCTGAGATTTCTCATCCTAATCCATGCATATGAGGAGATATCAAGCCCCTGATTCTGTAACATTGTATGGAAAATGATTTTAAAAACCCAATTAAGGGGCTTCCCTGGTGGCGCAGTGGTTGAGAGTCCGCCTGCTGATGCAGGGGACATGGGTTCGTGCCCCGGTCCGGGAAGATCCCACATGCCGCAGAGCGGCTGGGCCCGTGAGCCATGGCCGCTGAGCCTGCGTGTCGGGAGCCTGTGCTCGGCAACGGGAGAGGCCACAGCAATGAGAGGCCTGCGCACCGCAAAAAAACCCAAAAACAAACAAAAAAACCCAATTAAGGTTTTGAATCAGTCAGCTTTGAGTTAATCAAAATGGAGATTATCTGGTAGATGTGCCTAATCCAATCACTCGGGCCCTTTAAAAGCAGAGAGCTTTCTCTGGCTGGTGACAGGAAAGGAAGTCACAGATGTGAAGCATGGGGAGGGTGGTTCCATGTACCTTTGATGACTTGAAGATGGAGGGGACCACATGGAAGAGGTCTAAGAGAGAGCATCTTCTAGGAGCTGAGAGGGACCCCTGGTTGACAGCCAGCAAGAAAAGAGTGCCTCAGTTGTACAACCACAGGAGCTGAGTTCTGTTACAATTAAAATGAACTTGGGAGCAGATTCTTTCCCAGAAATTCTAGACACCAACCCAGCCAGCTCACACCTTGATTTTGGCCTTGCATGACCTGAGCAGAGTCCAGCTGAGACCACCTGAGCTTCTGACCTACAGAACTGAGATAATTAACGGGTACTGTATTAAGCTGCTTACCCTGTGGTAATTTGTTTTGCAGCAACAGAGAACGAATACACTTCCACTTTTTTGTTTCATCCTGAGAATGTCCTGAGGAGGGTCTGACAACTCCTCCTTTGCAGACAGGGCAGGCTGGATGCATGTGTCCAGGCTGCGGCTTAGGCCTGGGCCCAGCTGAACGGCCACACGTGAACAGCAGGCACTCAGCCTTGGCCAAGGAGGTCTTGTCTTCCCACTGAGGAGGGAGGGGGAGGGCTGCATCTTACACTCCCCTTTATAGAAACCACCCAGCGGCTCCTTCCATGCCACAGACTGCAGGCTGCAAAGCTGCCCCAGCCCTGCATTCCCTGCAGAAAAGCAGAGCTCTGGGCGGAAACCAGAGAAGGGCAGTGACCTCGCCCTCCCCCTTCTTCTCAGATGACAAGTCTGGGCTCTGTCAAGGCAAGAGACAGGAGCTGAGATGCAAGGAGCAATAAAGTTCAGCTGCACCCTTCCCCACCCCCATAAAAAGCCTTCTCTGACTGCTTGGGATTGGGATTTTTTAATTTTATACTTGCTTCCTTAATAATTTGTTGGACACAGAGGGCAACGGGAGAGGCCACAGCAATGAGAGGCCTGCGCACCGCAAAAAAACCCAAAAACAAACAAAAAAACCCAATTAAGGTTTTGAATCAGTCAGCTTTGAGTTAATCAAAATGGAGATTATCTGGTAGATGTGCCTAATCCAATCACTCGGGCCCTTTAAAAGCAGAGAGCTTTCTCTGGCTGGTGACAGGAAAGGAAGTCACAGATGTGAAGCATGGGGAGGGTGGTTCCATGTACCTTTGATGACTTGAAGATGGAGGGGACCACATGGAAGAGGTCTAAGAGAGAGCATCTTCTAGGAGCTGAGAGGGACCCCTGGTTGACAGCCAGCAAGAAAAGAGTGCCTCAGTTGTACAACCACAGGAGCTGAGTTCTGTTACAATTAAAATGAACTTGGGAGCAGATTCTTTCCCAGAAATTCTAGACACCAACCCAGCCAGCTCACACCTTGATTTTGGCCTTGCATGACCTGAGCAGAGTCCAGCTGAGACCACCTGAGCTTCTGACCTACAGAACTGAGATAATTAACGGGTACTGTATTAAGCTGCTTACCCTGTGGTAATTTGTTTTGCAGCAACAGAGAACGAATACACTTCCACTTTTTTGTTTCATCCTGAGAATGTCCTGAGGAGGGTCTGACAACTCCTCCTTTGCAGACAGGGCAGGCTGGATGCATGTGTCCAGGCTGCGGCTTAGGCCTGGGCCCAGCTGAACGGCCACACGTGAACAGCAGGCACTCAGCCTTGGCCAAGGAGGTCTTGTCTTCCCACTGAGGAGGGAGGGGGAGGGCTGCATCTTACACTCCCCTTTATAGAAACCACCCAGCGGCTCCTTCCATGCCACAGACTGCAGGCTGCAAAGCTGCCCCAGCCCTGCATTCCCTGCAGAAAAGCAGAGCTCTGGGCGGAAACCAGAGAAGGGCAGTGACCTCGCCCTCCCCCTTCTTCTCAGATGACAAGTCTGGGCTCTGTCAAGGCAAGAGACAGGAGCTGAGATGCAAGGAGCAATAAAGTTCAGCTGCACCCTTCCCCACCCCCATAAAAAGCCTTCTCTGACTGCTTGGGATTGGGATTTTTTAATTTTATACTTGCTTCCTTAATAATTTGTTGGACACAGAGTCAGGTACCCCTGGGAGTCCAGAAATGTTTGCAAGGAGGAAGGTTATGTTTCTGCTTTATTGATGAAAAAGCCCTATTGAAGGATTTCTCGTTCCCACATGAGGCCTTTTCTCAAAACCTTCTCTGATTCTTCCCAGATGGTGTCCAGCTCTCTCCCCACAGCCCCTGGCAGGGTGGGGCTTCAGAAAGTAGGAGGGTTTTGTGTGTGACAGACCTGGGATCTCAGCTCCATCACTTAACCCTCTGAGGGGAGGGTGCGGGGTGGGCATGGTCCTGAGCCTCAGTTTCTTCCCATAGGACGTGAGACAAGAGATACACACAAGGTGCCTGGTGGGCAAGAAGGAAGGAATAAATATTGTCTTCCTTATTGCCCGCTTTACCCCAACACAACAGCTATCTTGGAAACAAAAATTTTTTTTGACAACCAGAAGTTTAATTCTGGTGGGTGATAGGCGGGGCCTGGTCGGCCAGCAGCAAAAGTCCTCAGTCAGCAGTTTGCCTTTGTGCCCCACCTTCTCAAAGCCACTTCCTCTCTCTCTATCCTGTTTCCTCGTTTCAAGCCCTGCCTGGCCAGATCCCAGGGCCCTGGGGGTGGACACGCTGGGAAGCCTTTGAAAGCCTCTCACAGTTGGGTGTTGGTGAGGGCGGCAGAGCCTCGCTCTGGGGACTGACTGGCGGAATCCCAGGCTCAGGGCAGGCAGGCCGGTGGGGAGGGTATTTTGGGGCAGGAGAGGGGATGCGAGGTCCCTCCAGGGTCTGTCTGGTGGGCACCGTGAGATGTGGCTGTGCGAGTCTCCCTCCTGCTTGGTTTCTCTCAACTGCAGGTTTGGAGGTTTGATTTAAAGCCTCCTAGATGGAGGTTTTGCTGTCAAGGAAGCTCTGGCGGAATATCAGCTCACTTTCACCTTTTCAAAGTTTCCACGGTGAGGACTGAGCTGAGGGGGTCCTGAGGACAGAGGATGGGGCTGTCACGTGTTTTTCGGGGGGGCGGTGGTGGGAGGTGAAAGGAGCTTCAGGGTCTGGGTCCCGGGACATGGGCCCCACAGCAAGGAGGAAGGTGAAGGAAGGAGGAGGTGGGGTGACTGTTTGATCTTCCCTGCCGAGGAGGTGGAGGCCTCGGGGCGTTGCGGGAGGGAGGATATTTCAGGGCCCCTGCAAGTCCCTGGGTGTTGGGAGCTAAGGTTCCTCGCAGGGTTGCCTTCCGGGGCAGAGGCTGAAGGAGGTGCCAGCTGGGCATCGGGGGAACAGGATCTGCTGCCCCGCCTGGGATGTCGAGGCTGGGGCCAGGCACTGCCCTCAGCCGCCGCCCCCCTCCTCCCCAGGCTGTGGGCTCAGAGCTGAGCCAAGCATGAGACAGACGGCCTCTCTCCGCCTCTCTGTTCCCACCCCCATCCTGACGGGGCCTGGTTTTCATCACCCATTAATCACCGAAGCTTCCTACGGCCTGTGTCTGTCTGTCCACACTCACCAGCCCCCTGGGCCCTGGGGGGATGGATAGACAGACAGGCGGATGGTCTCTGACTTGGGGAAATTTAGGGTCACGCCGAGGGCTGCTCCCTGCTCCGAAGCAGGGGAGAGGCATGCTTCCTGAGCTTGTTAGGTCACCCGCACCCCTGGCCCGGCCACCTCACCCCAGTAGCAGGTGGCAGGGGCCATTAGTTGTCATGTTCACCAGGAAGGAAATGGGTTGGAGGGCTGAGGAATTCTAATGAAGCTTCCCCAGCTGGCAGCCCGGCTGGCGGGTGAGAGCTGGCACCTCCAACCCCACTAGAGTTGGTGCCAGCCCTGTTCGGCCTGGCCCGCTGGATGCCCACCTGCCGCTGTGGGAACCCCAGCTTTGGGCTGCCTTGCAAGCCCCCTGAAAATTCCCAGATGCCCAGCTCTCTTCACACCATGTCTCTGGCCCTATCCTCACTCTCTTCTCCTTCGACCCCCTTGCCGTGACTTACCCGAAGGAGACGGAGCCTCTGGGACTGGGCTGCCAATGGGGCCCCACACGTGTAGGCTGTCATCGTGCTCCCCCCAACTCTGGAGACCTGGGTTCTGATCTGGTTCCTCCCTGACCCACTGTGTGGGCTGGGGCCACTCACCTCTCTGAGCCTCAGTTTCTTTGACTGTGACAGTACCAGTCCCAGTCATTAGCCTAAGAGGGTGCTCGTCAGTGTTGGGAAGCCCCTAGCTCCTCCAGTTACCATGGCCTGCCCACCCACTGGGGGTCCGGGCTGGTGGGCAGCACAAGGTAGGGCTGGGATTGGTCGTGGTGAGTGGTGGTCACAGCAGAGAGCTGGGACAGAGTCTGAAAACCTGACAGTGACACCAGGGGTGATCTGTTCCTTCCTGGTCCAGTGCTCTGTGCTCGCCCAGAGCTGTGTCCCCAGAACCCAGCCGTCCACAGCTCTGGCTCCACCTCCAGCCCTTCTCCAGGGCAGGCCTCTGATTTATACACCTCTTGTAGGCCAGGCTGCCTGTGGATGGGTGCAGCTCCCCAGCTGGATCCCAGCGGTGCTGGAGAGCCGTGCAGAGCGTTGCTGCACAAGACCTCAGGCAGACACGGAACCCCCTGGAGGGCAGAACCCATGGGACCAGGATTCTGAAGTCAGGGTCCTCCTTCCCATAAATCCAGGCTGCACATCTGCATACCACTGCACGGTGATTTGCATTCATTTGCATCCAAGTCCACATCCACCTCACACTACACTGTTCCCTTTTCCACCTCTAGTAAGACTAAATATTTAACCAGCAACTCCAAAGTTGTGGTATCTAAGCCTCCAACCCAATCCCGTGCATTTCAAGTGGGTTTTGACGACCTGGTGTCTGCATGGGCCTGTATCTGGGCTGTCAGGGAGATGCAGGAAGGGGAAAATCAAGCCCTTGCTCTTGGGGCTTCACAGCCTAGAGGGGAACCAAATTCATGGGTGGGATCCTGGGAAAAGTGTTAGACTGGGTACACTCAAGTGTGCAGTAATGCAGACGGTGGCAGTGCTGGGGTGCAGTGGGAGCTCAGAGAGGGCTGGAGGAGCACGGGCGGCGAGCTCCCGGGTCCCTGGCAAAGGGCTCTGTACACGCAGGCCACCGTGTTGGAGAGGGGCCTGTGACATCCAGACGGCTGGGTTTTCTTGCTCAGCCCTGGGGCCCGTGGCCCTCTATGGAGCAGGCCCTACAAACAATTGCCTTGTGTAGTACCGCTGATCTGCTCCCGGCCTGGAGAGAATGGCCCAAGTGTGTGGCCAGAGCCAGAGACAGCATCCAGAGAGGTGGCTGGACGTGAGAGCTCTGAGAGGGCAGGAGCGACTGTCCCACTCAATCCAATCCCCATCTGATGACAGAGGTTGGGGGGGGAGGTCCAGAGGGGTAGGTCACGTGTTCCAGGGGCCACCCGGGAAGAGGAGGAGCTGCTGGGACGTGAACTAGGCAGCCTAGCTCCTGGGCCTGCGCCCTCGACCACCACCCTTACAGCCTCCTGTGAAGGGATGAGCTGGGCTGGGCTCTGGAGTCTGACTACCGCGGTTCAGATCCTGCTTCCAATGACTATCAGCTGTGTGGCTTCAGGGACAGCACTCCATTTCTCAGCTGAGGTTTCCCCACCTGTGGAGTAAGCGTAATAACAGTACCTGTCTTGTGGGTACCTGACTCACTCTGCACAGTGCTCGCTGGGCTCTGTAGGAAATGTGTGCCACATGTCTGCAGGTGGGTGGGGACTGAGGGAGGAGGATAGGGACGGCCCGCTGTGGGCTGTGGGCTGTGTGAGGGGACCAAGCTGACTGGGCAGGAACTGCCCAGGGAAGGAGAAGGGGACAAGGCCGGGTGGGGGAAGGGTTCCATCATTCCAGAGGCAGATGTGGCAGATGTGTCCAGAGCTGCCCCAGGCTTGGCAGCCTCTCTTCACTGAACCCACTTGGTCACTCATATGATGCTGGGGCTCCAGGAACACGGGGGTGCTATGCCTTTGAGTCCCAGATCTTCAAAATGCCACCATCTCCCCATGATTAGCCTTCAAGTCCTGTAGTGGGGTGAGATTTTGAGTTGCCTGTCATGGCACTCGAAAGCAATGCCTTAAGGTTAAATTTTGGGTTCCTTCTCTGGGTTCCTTAAACAATGTCCAAGAAGGATGAGGACTTAGTCTCTCCATGTCATTGTGAAAAGCGAATCCCATTGTCAGGACAGGAAAACTGGGTATCTATAGAGGAGGGGCAGGGGGTGCTGAACAGGGGCGAGAGAGCAGAATGGCGGGAGGCTAGGGTATATGAAGATAAAACCAGAGGACCCCATTATAAGGAAACACAATACACAGGGGCAGAAACACACTGAGACATACATTCCTGCCCACTCACAGGCCCACAGACCATCATCAAGAGGCCCAGAGGGTGGCAGGCCAGCCAGCATGCAGGTTTCTGGAATGGTCTCTCTTATGAGAGAGTCCATCCAGGGGTTTAGGATAAAGCAAGTCAGAGTGAATTAGCTCTCTATACCTTTTATTTAAGCACACTGGAGCAGATTGAGTTTATCTATTAACTGGGGTTAAAAGAGAGGTCTGGGGCTCAGCCTATTCTTTGCCCCAAAACCATGGGCAGGGAAGGAAGGAAAGAGACAGATGGTCTGAGACTGGCCTCCATGCTGGGTCCCAACCCCGATGCCCAGTGCTGTGCAGGACACCCACTGAAGGGTAGCCTGATCTGGCACATTTGGGGTCACTGGGAGGGTCAGGTCCCTAACCCCTCCTTCACTGCAACCCCTCCTGGGCCATGTCACTCAGCCTCTCTGAGAAGAAAGCTCTGGGCCTTCTCTCTTCCACTATTGGCTTCACTCTTTTTCTTCCACCCTAAAATCCTGTGAGTACTCTTTAGAACTCCTCTTTTCTGCATGGCTTAGACGCTTTGTGACTTGGGTCGCTCCCCCAGTAAAACTCACATACAATAGCGTTAACACAGCTGAAGTGCACAGCTGGATGGATTCACATATGTGTCTGTGCCCACGTGACCACCAGATGAAGAGATGGAATATTTCAGCGCCACAGAGGTCTCCTGTACCCCTTTCCAGTCAACACCACGCCTAGAGGTGACCAGTGGTCTATCTTCTATCACCATCCATTCATTTTTTTTTTTTTTTTTTTTTTTCGGTTCGCAGGCCTCCCACTGCTGTGGCCTCTCCCACTGCGGAGCACAGGCTCCAGACGCGCAGGCTCAGTGACCATGGCTCACGGGC
>NW_006769677.1:285184-287362 GCF_000442215.2 Lipotes vexillifer
CAGGCGGACTCTCAACCACTGTGCCACCAGGGAAGCCCCATCCATTCATTTTGAACGTTTTTGACCTTCTACAAATAGTATCTGGCTTATTTTACTCAATATCATGCCTGGGAGATTCATCCACACTGTTTTGTGTGTAGCAGAAACGCTTGTGTTTTATCGCTGTGTATATGGATATATGAATCCATTATACGGATACATCCCAGTGTGTTTAACCATTCTCCTATTAATGGGTATTTGGGTTGTTTCAGTTTGAGGTACTGTGAATAAAGCATTTGTGAGCATACTTGTTCATAGACATGTGCATTTGATTCAGCTGGGTATATAACTAGGAGTGGAATTGCTGGCAGACTTGCAGTTTTAAGAGATCACAGTCCTTCCTTCTCAGCCAGCCTTTGGGACAAGGCAATGTTAGCAAAGCAAGTTGTCCCTTCCTCTCCATGTCCTCCCGCCTCCTGCGTGCAACTTCTTGGGAAGGTCAGGCAGCTCTTACACACTGCTTGGTGTGAGGAACTGCACGACCCACCCTGGAGGGCTCTGCACTTTGAAAGAGTCACTTGAAGAGGCCCGAACGGCTACAGAGGGAGTAGTGGGCTCTCCTTCAGGGGCTGGAAGGGAGGTCAGGAGAGGGTGAGGCCCAGGGCAGTGAGGCATGAAGGATGTGATTGCCCAAGATGCTGGTGGACATTAAGCTCCAGGGTTGATGACCGGCCCAAAGTCACACGGGCAGTATGGGGCCAGCTGGGTTGTCAGCTCAGATGAGCCTCACTCCAGCCCAGAGCTCTTTTGATTATAGCAGACTGCTCTCTCCATGGGGGAGGCCTTTAAGGACAGTTAGGGGTCAGGGTCACGGTCCTGCTTATCGCTCCACCCTGAGATCAGACTCCAGGCCGCCCTTTCTTGGCTTCTCCACCTCTGCCGGCCCACCAGCCTTACCTCTGGCCAGGTCTCCTCTCCAGGAGACATTCACAGGCCTTGGACAGCCTGAGTCAAGCCATGGACTGGAGGAGAGAGAGAGACAGAGCCAGAGCCTGGGGGCTGGCATTGTCCAAGACCCTGTGCGGGGGCCTGCCACTGAGCCAGTGTGGGCGAGTGGGGACAGCCCCCAGAGAACATTCCTGGAAAACAGCTTGCCCTGCATAACCACCTCAGGCTTTCCTGGCCAGACCATCACAATAGGTTCCTGACTGGCAAGGCTGATGGGATGGCTTTAAGCATCTGGTGAGGCCATAGCAGTTCAGGGGAGGAGCTGCCTTGGCCTCCTGGAAACTGGTGATGGACATCTCCACTGGAAGGTTCCGGATGATATGTTCTCAGCTAATACTAGGTATGCTTCACGGTGTGAAGACTTTAGGCTGTGGAATTAGGGATTCTCTGACTTTGCTGTTCTCCAGGAAGGGAGAGAGGATGGGCAGGTGTGCATGAATGTAGGGGTGTGTGTGTGTGTGTGTGTGTGTGTGTGAGTGTGCACGCATCTACTCCTCAGCCATTCATTCTGCGAATATTTACTGATTGCCCATTATGTACCACTAGGGATTCTTCAGTGAATAAAAGAGACAAAGTCCCTGCCCTCAAAGGAGCTTATTAGACCCAGAACATGTGTCTCCATGTGATTGTGTATGTACCTGAAGGTATGTATCTGCTGGAACATATGGCCGCCTCTGTGTGTATATGTGTGATGTATGTGTGTATGTGTGCGTGTCTGAAGCGGGGGGGGGGGCGGAATATTGTGTGTGTGTGTGTGTGTGTGTGTGTGTGTGCCTGAACATATGTGTCTGAGCGTGTGTGTGTAAAGGGGAGAGGATTACTCATCCACTCAGAAGGCTATTCAAGAAAGACCTCTCCCAGAGCAGTTACATTTTCATAAATGAAAATAATCAGATAATGAGTTCATTTCCGATCTCAAGTTTGATGCCAACATTCCAGTGAAACAAGACCCGCTGGCGGGCTGGCTGCTCTCTGTGTGGCTTGGATTAGCTGGGGAAAGTGCAGGGGTGAGCCCTGCCACTTGCAGGCTGCAGGGGGGTGGCGGGGGAAGAAGGGGTGACCTACAATCAAGGGAGCAGTTGCACATGCCTGGGGCTGAGAAGCCTCTCACCATTACACGGTCATCAGCAGACCCCCCAACAGCCTGCACAAGGCCTGAACTTCCTTCACTCATTCCTTTGGGAGCAGGAA
>NW_006769677.1:287372-367299 GCF_000442215.2 Lipotes vexillifer
GCAGCTTTGTTAATGCACATGGCCCCAGAAGCGGTGGCCCACCAGGCTTGCATGGGTCAACAGAGGCACGCAGGCCAGATGCGTGCTGGGGGAGCCGGTAGCGGAGTACAGAAAGAGACTTGAGGGGAGGGGGGCCACACTGGAACCACAGCCCCTGTTTCTGCCTGGATTCACAGCGGGGGAGTCAAGCGTATGCCTCAGCTTGGCATTCACAGCCTTGCACGGTGCCTGCCCCAGCCAGTCCTACAACCTATTCTCTTTGTCCGCCTCTCCCCACCTGTGTTCCTGCCAGACTGAACAATCCCCTACTCCACCCTCTCTGTTCCCTCTCTCCGGAATGCTCTTCCCCCAGCTATGAATGCTCCAACTTATCCATCCTTTAAGATCCAGATGTCACCCGCTTCAAGACGTCTTCTCTGATTCTGCCGGCTGGGAGCGCTTTCTCACGCTCAGCAGATACCGCCTTCTAACTGTCTCCTAGTTTTTCCTCCTTGAGTCCAAGTTCCAAGAGGGCAGGATTTGTGCCTCACGCAGCTGATTTTCCTCTGCAAGCCCCAGCCAGCCTGAAGATGGGCTGTTTCTAGGAGCTGGCCAGAAAGGTGACCTGAGTTAGAGTCAGAAACATGCTCCTGGCCTATATCAGGGGAGTCTCTGAAAGGCTGTGCCCTAAGTTTTGTCCCTGTGCTGAATTTGAGACCCGATGCCAGACAGGAATGCCTTGGCAGTTGGACAGAAGCTGGGAGAAGGGCATCTGGGGGGAGAAGGGTGGGGAAGGGAGAGGGGCTTTTCCCAGGAGGCACAACTTGGACCCCAAATCAAGACATCTGTGAGACGTCAGGGAATGACACTGGGGTGGGAAAACTATGGCTAATCAATTCAGAGGCAGAGGCTGATTGTCTGCAAGTGAAAGAGAAGAATTCACAGAGGTCATCTGTCCATCCGTTCATCCATCCATCCCTCCATCCATCCACTATTTACCCATTCATGCATTCAACAAGCAACACTGAGCACCTACTGTGTGCCAAAGTCTCAGGGAGCTTTACCTGAGACTCCTCACATAACTCCTCACATACGTTATTCATCGACTCCTCAGAACAGCTGGGTAAAGAATGTGTCAAGATCTCAGAGAGGAAATCTGAGCCTCAGAGAAGCTGAGGTCAATGTTCAGGATCCCACAGCTGCTGAGGGCCTGATCGGGATTTACACTCAGGTCAGGCCGCTTCTCCAAAGCCTGAGCGCTTCCCACGCCAGCGAGGAACAAATGGCTTATTTCTCAGTCTCTCCACGGCTTCAGGCTAAGCTGGATCGAGGCCCTCTGGCAGTATGATTAAGCCTTACTTACTCTTTGTCTGGGAAGTTCAGCCTGTGTCCCTACCCAGTGCCTCCATCACAATTTTGCTATAAGCCAGCTGTCTTTATCTTTAAAAATCTTTGCTGACAAGGCCATTTGCAGGGGCAGTGTCCTAACCCAAAGGAGCAAAGCTCCACTAGTGGAATTTCTAGCACAGAGGGAAGTTTTGCCGGGCAGGGGGTCTTCTTATTTTGCTTAGAAGTATAACAGTCCTGGCAAGAGGGCCCAGCATGGGCTAAAGGGGTAGGCAGAGCTGAAAATGTTCTCAGAAATCACTCGGGGGCTTCCCTGGTGGCGCAGTCGTTAAGAATCTGCCTGCCAATGCAGGGGACCCGGGTTCGAGCCCTGGTCTGGGAAGATCCTACATGCCACGGAGCAACTAAGCCCGTGAGCCACAACTACTGAGCCCGCGCGTCTGGAGCCTGTGCTCCGCAACAGAAGAGGCCGTGACAGTGAGAGGCCCGTGCACCGCGATGAAGAGTGGCCCCTGCTCGCCGCAACTGGAGAAAGCCCTCGCACAGAAATGAAGACCCAACACAGCCAAAAAAAAAAATCACTCGGGAGGTGGTTGAAAATACATATTCTGGGGCCGCATCCTTATAGTGCCTGAGTGAGCCATCTGGGTGGGCCCAGAAATCTGAATTTTTAACAAGCCCCAAAGGTTTTGATATGAGTGGTCAGTGAACCCACAAGAAATCCCTTAATGGGATTTACGGGACGAAGAAATCCCGCAAAACAAGAACTTCCTCAATGCACTTGAAGATCACATCACTGTTTCGTTCAGCTTCGTCACACAGCTAATTGGCACTGTGATGAATACCCCAAATCCTTCAGTTTTTTACGTGTGCTAAGGCAGTTGATTTCTTAGACCTCATAAGCAGGGCCTGACATTGAACTGTCTTCAGACTCATCTCTGAAATGGGGCCTATTCACCCAGCATGACCAAACCTGTTGGATTTTATTACTCAATGTATTTCCTACTCTTCTCAGATGTGATGCTCTGCACATTTGAGGATTCTACCACCCACAGCTTCATGCCAGTCCCTGACAAACATGTTGAAGGGTCCAAGGCTGTATAGGAAGCTCTCTCCCTGCAGCCACAGGCCTCGAGGCTCAGCCTCTGAGGACTCACAAGCTTTGGATATAACCAGCTCCACCCTCCAGGTCTCCATTATGAAGGATGCTATGAAAGGCTGGCTGGAATCCAGCTACAAAGGCCGTGCATCTGGGTTTCTTCCCTCATCCCATCAGCAGGACATGAATGCTGCCTGGATCAGGCCCTGAGCTCACTGCTTACTACATTTTAGATGCACAAACGCATCTCTCCACGGTGCATGTCCAGAACCGTGATGTCAAGTTCACCGACGGGTAGAGCAGGTTTCTCTCTGCGACCGCTCCTGAGCCCCAGGCCTGCCTTGGCATCCACACTGCAGTTGGCCATCTCAAGTGCTCCAGGCTGGAGACCTATGTCCATGTTTATGACCCAAAAGAGGAGCTGTGCTGGGGTGCAGAGCTGGACAGAAGGGAGACACTTGTGGGAATTTGGTTTTCCTCCAGGATGGAGGTTTGAGGAAGTGGGAAATGTAATTAGCATGAAGCCTTGGAATGAAATTTCTCCTTTCCCCCTGGTGAAAGGGGCTGGGCTGCGCCTTGTGCTTCCTGAGCTGGAACTTGAGCCCTTGTGCTTGTTACGTGCAAACTGGGGAAAGAGGCGAAGAGAGGGACTCTGAGACTTAAATGTTCTGGCCCGGCTGGGAACACAAGACTCGGAAATTCGATCGGGGACTGTAACAGCTCCAGACGTTTCCCACATTTCTAGGAGGGCTTTCTCGCCAGAACTTGGGTTTCTTTGGAGTAATCCCTCCCCTTAAGCATGTCTCCCACTCTAACAGGGTTGGGTGGGGACAGGAAGCAAGCATTTACTGTGCTTTAGAGATTCTGCCTGGTTGTTTCTGAAATCACCACCAGCTGCCAGAGGGAAAAATAGCCAAGTGTTGGAGGAGAATGGGGAGCGCCCCCAGGACCCCCCAGAGCCCTCCGCTGAGCCAGCGAGGTCCAGTGATGGGTATTCCTGGGAAAGGACAAAGTTCTTCCTGCTTCTCAGGTCCTGAAGCTCCTTCACTGGGTTGGAGCTGTCCTTCACCCCGTGGAACTGTCCCATGCGCCCTGTGGGTTCCATGGATATCCACCCCTGTAGGCGTAAGGCGCCCTGATTTGTGCTCTTTCAGGGGCTGGGAGAGTGGCCTGACCCCTTGCTCCCACCACTGCCACTTAGCCGCCCCCCAACGCCAAGCAAGGGGCATAAGGCCCTCCTCGCACCTCAGTCCATGTCGGGGGCTGGGTGCACATCGCCACACAGCCCTGCCCCTCTCAGGAGCGAGAGGCGGCAGCTGCCGTGGCAGAGCTTTATCTGTAAAAGGGAGAGGACATGGAGGTGGCCGAGAGAGGAGGAAAGAGAAGATTGCGTCCTGCCTTTGTGGAGGTCGGGACTCAGCTCTGAGCCAGGGCTGTGCCCGCCCCAGCGAGGCACCAGGCCCCTCCCCGCAGCTTTCCATGAGGCTGAAATGGGGAACCGAGGACAGACCTGAAGAGCGACAAACCTCCTTTATGCCTATCATGCCCCCTGAAACAGTAGGGACCCTGGGTTCAGGTCTACTTTGTCACGAACTGACTCTGGGGGTCTGATCCCTCAATCCAGGCTTCTCTTTCTTGTGTCTGTGGACTGTTGTGGCTTCACAATGAAGTGCCAGGGGGTTTGAGATGCCACAGGATAAACGTGGCTCATCCTCCCAAGGTCAGGTTTACCAGATTATTGGAGGAAAAGCCACCATTATATTTATAGCGAAATATCCATGTCTATGTTATGAAGTAGGAAGCAAAATTCACATCAGTTGTTAAGAAAACGTTTCAAACAAATTTCATACTTGGAGCCACTTCGAGCTATGCCCCTAGATGCTCACTTTCTGCTTCCTTCAGACAAATACTCGAGCCCTCTGGGCCTCAGTTTCTTCATCTGAGAAGTGGGATTTCAGCAATCTTCCACTTGACGAGAAGTTTGTGAGGGTGATGGAGGTGGGGCGTGAGGAAGAACTGGCCAGAAGCCGCCATTTCCTTCTCATGTGCCAGCAGCTTTCACACTCTAGTGCTGGAGAAAACTCTCATTTACTGGTTCACTGGGCTTCCCCTGGCCGAACTGGGTGTGACAACCTCTGGCTTCTGGTCAGGCACCTGGTCACTCAGATTTCAGTGGCCTGGAGGTTCCCTGCCTGAGCCCTCTGCATCCTGGGGACAGCCTGATGCAGGGCACAGGGAACTGGGCAGGGGCTGGGCATCCCAATCCCCATCCCTAACCCCTTCCTCACTCACTGACCCTAGAGAAGGTGGAGGGAGAGGGGCTTGGGGGAAGGGATGGCATGTTTCTTCTTCCTGAAGCTGAGTACCAGGAATACTTCCAACACTACACCTAGGTTGTGAACTGCAGACCTGTGGGCTGAATCTGGACCCTACCTGTGTTAGTATAGCCCGCAGCATCTTTTAAAATTGGGAAATCCCACCTAAAAGGCTGAATTTCTCTCTCTCTCTTGAAAAGCTCAGGCCTGGCTACTTTGGCCCATGAGGCGCTAATGGGCCAGGGAGAGCAGTCACTGCCACGTTCACTGCAGACTTTGCCACAGCACCCCCTCCCTCAAAGCCTCACAGCAGGCTCCCCTGCCCACCTCTCCGGCTCCCAGCTCCCATCACCGGCTGCTACTATGGGCAGGAGAGTGTGCTCTCCGACTAGACCACCTGTGAGGAGGGTGACACCCACAGCCCAGAGAATGCTCTTCATTTAAAACTGGAGTGTTCTGGACCCTCTGGAGTGGCTAGTGAGAGCCGGGTGGCAGGAGAAAGTCCTAGGTCCTCCTCTTCCCACCCCCGTGGGTCACCATCAGCTCCCCATGCTGCCCTGTGCTTTGGAGAGGCCCCAGGGGCTGCAGGCATAGATCCTCAAGGGAGGTACAGTTCTGCCGCGGCTGCTGGAAAGAAAACCAAATGGTCTCATTTCCTATCCCTAGAACCCCGGACCCTAGTGATCCGAGGTCCCCTGCACTGCCGTGGGTGGCAGGAGGTGTTATTACCGACACACCCCTGCGTGGATCTCCCAGAACAGCTTCCTGTGGACCAGCGTGTCAGGCTGAGAGCCTCCACTTCCTAAACCCCCCAGGTCACGCACAGACCACAGAGCGAGGTCAGGGCCAACCCTGTCATTCATTCATTCATTCATTCATTTATTCCACATGGAATTGGTGAGTGTCTACTCAGGGCCAGCAAGTGTGTGAGACAGCATCTCCTACTGCAAGGCCTTGGGCAAGTCACAATCTCTGCACCCATCTCCCTTATCTGTAAAATCAGGGCATTACACGATCCACCTGGGAAGTTTGTCATGTGGATTAAACGAGGTGATGCATGTCTTGGCGTGGAGCTGGTACACCGTAAGCGCTCAATAAATGGTATCCATGTTGCCAATATTATTACTAATATCAGCTCAGATTCCAGTTCAGATCCCGGGGCTGGGAGGTGTCTGCCGCCTCGGGCTTCTCTCCTCCCGCACTCCCAAGTCTGCACCCCAAAGCCGGGCCCCCCCCAGGTGCACAGAGGCCCCATTCTCCGGCCTAGTTTCCCCTCTCCCGCTCCTGGGGGACCCTGCCTGGTGACCTCGCGACCCCGCCGTTTGCGCGGGCGAAGAGGGGCCTTTTGTTCCCTGCCGGCCCGCGCGGCTCCCGCTCTAATCCGGCTAATTACCGTCCACATGGCGGCTGGTCGCGCACTCGCCCACCACTTTCCCACGGCCGCGAAGAAAGCCCCTCAGTGCGGCGTGGAGAACAGAGCGGCGATTCAGCAGCGCCTGCCCGCCCGCCCCACGAGCCCCTCGGCCTCCCCTTTCCGCGTCGTCTTCTGCTCTCTTGTCCTCTGTCTCTCTCTGCCTGCCGGTCTCCGAGGCTGCCTCCCCGACTGTTGCTCTCTCCCTCTGATTCCTTTTCTCTCTGCCTTGTGTGTCTCTCCCTGTCTTCTGTCTCCTTCCCTCTGTGTCTGTCCACTCCGAGGCTTGCTTTCTCTGTCTCTCTGTTCCCTGCATCTCTCCCATGGCCAGGGTTCAACTTGCCTGCTCACCTCTGGGTCCATCTGGGGGCTCAGCGAGCCTCAGGCCCTTCCTTCTCTCCTTCCTGGGGACCCCAGGGTCCTAGTTTCTTCTAAGTGTAAGGAAACCAAGGATGCTCTGGGCCCAAGCCGTGTCTTTTGTGCGTTTGGGGGGAAGCTCTGGGTTCTCTCTGGTGAGGGGCAGCTCTGAGTTAGCGCTGGCCCAGGGAACGTGTGGTGAGCCTCCTACAGCAGTGTGTGAGCACAGGGCCTGAGTGGACCCAGGACACTTGCCTAATGGCCTCCTTGGCCAGGCCAGAAAGGAGAGCAACTCTGAGGCAGTCCCAGCCTTGGGGGCAAACACCAGCCCCAACAGGGTTGGCCAAGGAGAGGGCCTGGGTCTGGACCAGCCCCCAGCAAGTCTGGGTGACTGCTCTTCTAGAATTCATCGGGAGTACATATCTGAAGGATTCTGGGCAGGCCATGGAACGGGTCCTTTTGGCCACTTTTAGTTCCAAGAAATTCATTCATTCATTCATTATTCATTCAACAAATATTTATGGAGTGTTTACTATGTGCCGGTAACTGTCCTAGGCCACGGGGGAGAAAGCTATGAACAAAGCAAAATCCTGTGTTACGTTCTAGTGGGAGAGGCCTTGGGAAAATAACTGTCAGATGGTAGGAAGGGCTATGGAAAAATGCAAAACCAGGAAGGGGGTCTGGGAGCTGGGGGGTGAGGGGAGTGGCGGTCACAGGAGACCTCTCTGAGTTGGTGACACCTGAGCAGAGACCTGAAGTGAGGTCAAGTGCTTTCTCTCCAGGGGGGTCCTGGACTTGCTGGAAAGTTCCCACCAGGAGGCTTTTCCTAGTGCCCTCAAACCCCAGTCACTGGGAGGTGCTGAGACCCACTGTGGCCTGGTCGGGACACTAGGCTCGCCAAGGAGCAGAGGCCAGGAAGGGGCTGGCCGGGAGACCCCTGTGCTGCAGGAAAATTCTTCCTGGCCCTGAGTTTTCTTGCTTTTTCCTCACCACTGTCAGAGATTTCCCAACAATGGTGACCTTTGAATGAACAGATCACAAATAAGCCACACAGCCCTGGGGGAGGGGTCCTGGCTAGGGCCTTGTGGTCTGTGTCTGGGGGATAAGTAGGGCCCTCGTGTCTGCAGAGAAACCAAGGGCTTCTTTACATTGAGGTAATTGAGGAAGGAGTATTAGTGAGTTTTGTGAACTCATAAATCAGAAGGCAGCACAGTGTTGTTGTGGGTATTCAGATCGGGAGGGACGAGAAAGAAGGAAAGGGGCAAAATATACTCCCAGTTGCCTCATGTTGGTCTCAGGCAAAGCAGGAGAACCTGGGGAACAGAGGCCAGACAGATGGATGCCTTGTAGCACCCACAGTTACTCCCGGCTGGGATTTGGGGCCCTGAGGGAGTCTGGAGCCCCAGTCAGAGCATGCTTTTATGAGTGTGTTTGCTAAGGGTGGTGTGTGTGGCATCTGGGTGGAGGGAGGAGGCCCACGTGGCCTTTCCCAGCCTCTCCCACCAGCTCACTCCCCCCACCCTAATTGCCCACCCTGGCGGAGCCTGGTCCTGGCTGAACTCCCACTGAGTCTGCTTCTGGGGAGGGCAATGGTGGGTGGATGGCAAACAAGCCTTCCTCCTGCCAAGCTGAAGTGGGGACTGGCCAGGTTCAGGGGTCCAGACATCCTCCAACTTGGACCTGCTTCCCATGGGCTGTGCTGCCTGGGACTTTGTGAAGCAGACAAGTACCACAATTCTGTTTGGGGTCAAATGCAGGAAAGCCCAACTGGGTCTGGGAGCCGTAAGAGTTCTTCATAACCCGCCCCTCACTAACTAGGAGACCTTGAGTGCCCCACTGGACCTCTCTGAGCTTGTTTCCTCACTGGAAAATAAGGATGGTAAAAATAATCCCTCCTCGCAGGGTTATAGGAAGGATAAAATGAGATAAGGATGCAGAATGTGTTCTGTCAGCCAGCAACTTCAGGCTTTTCTGACCAATACATTTTACCTTTCGCCCCATTACCTGCACATGTAATCAAAACAAAAGTTTACACTTTTCCTTGTTATGTTGAATGCATTGATCTATCTTACTCTATTTCATCCTATTTTTTAAAAATTGCAAGTCATGACCCATTGGGCCATAAACCGTGGAATGGGATACAAAAGCATATGTGGTTGCACTGCCTGGAGAGCTTGCTGCGGGGACAGCAGGGTGGGAGCTGCCACCCTGGGCACACTCCCCTGACCCCAGCGTGGCCCACCACTGTTTCTCCATGGTTGACTGGAGCTTTACTTCTCAGCCATCTCTCTTGACTGCCCCTGAACATCCCTGCTGACTGCACTTGGCCCCATGCTGAGGCCAGACATAGCTTGCTAGATTCGAATGGGACCCAGGGGTCACCACATCCCTCACTACTTTACAGAAGAGGAATTTCTGTAAACTTCCAAGCCAAGTTGAAAGTATAGTCAAGGCCACCCAGTAAATTGGCAGAACCAGGACTAGAGCTCAGGTGTCCCTGTCAACCCACAGCTGGTTTTCACTTATGGCCCAATCTCCTGCCTGTCTGAAATCTAGCCCCTCCTGTCTCCACCTCTGGGGTCTGGTAACCACCCCCGACCTGAGTAGAGTAGGAATAAAGCAGCAGGATCAGTCTCGGGCCACACACTAGCCATGTGGGCAAAGGCAAGCCTATTAATGCTTCTGATCCTTGGTCTCCTCTCCATAAAGTGGGAATGATGCTTCTGCTCTTTTCAATCTGTTCTGCAGATTAAATAAGTAACGTGCATAAAAAGAACTTTGAAAAAACATTTAAATATGCTTTAAAATTGAAGGCTTCTTGAGGGTGGGGGGAAAGGTTGAATAGGTGAAGCCCAGGGTTTTTTTTTTTTAGAGAGTGAAATTGTTCTGTATGATCTTTTAGTGATAGATATATGACACTGCGTTCGTTGAAACCTATAAAAGTTTACAGCACAAAGTGAATCCTGGGACTTACCTGGTGGCGCGGTGGTTAAGAATCCGCCTGCCAGTGGGTTCGATCCCTGGTCCGGGAAGATCTCACATGCCACGGAGCAACTAAGCCCATGCACCACAACTACTGAGCCTGCGTGCCTACAGCCCGTGCTCTGCAACAAGAGAAGCCACTGCAGTGAGAAGCCCGCGCACCTCAACAAAGAGTAGCCCCTGCTCGCTGCAACTAGAGAAAGCCCGCGTGCAGCAACGAGGACCCAACGCAGCCAAAAATAAAAATAAATTTATAAAATTAAAAAAAAGAGTGAATCTTTAATATATGCACATTAAACAAAATCATTTAGGAGGCCAGGAGATCCCAGGATGGAATGCAGACTATGACAAACCTATCTGTGTTAGAAATGTATGAAACAACCTCACTGAAGTGGGTGGGGGGAAAGGTTTCAATTTAAATAACTTTGGAAATGAGTAGAGTCCATAAGACGAAAGGCAAAAGGAACTGCATAAACACTGTACACTAGTTGATGAAGCACTTTCCTGTAGGGAATGGGTTAACGATTCTGAAACCCCTATACATGTATACTGGAACTGAACCACTAAGTAAGTGGATGGTGGATGGTGGGATCTGGGTTTCTCACTGTGGGAGTGGGAGGTGGAAGCTTACAGACAAGCAAAGGGAGAAGGCTAGTATGACCCTTGTGATAATGGATTAACACGTCAGTATTAACTTGTAGACGTCAGTATGAACTCAGGTTTACCTACAGATACAGATGGCTACATATATTTATAGAATATATGTATATTTTCTATATATGTATATAGAAAATATGCATGTATTTATAGATTTGTGTCTCTTTGGTTAGTTTGATAGACAGGTTAGTATACACACATACATATCTTTGTTCTATCAGCTGAGAGGGTCTAGAAGCAGTGATGCCCTAGTAGCAAGGAGCACACTTAGTGCCCAGATCTTGGTTTCTAATACCATTCTCCAGTAAAAAGAACCAGAGCTCCTTGGAGAAATGGCTGCTTCTAGGACAGGAGGCAGGAAATACATAAGATGAAGCTGGAGCATCTTGTAGTGCCAGAAAGCGAAGAGTGCTAAAAAAAAATAGATGGGAGTATGTCAAAGGGACACAGGAGCCAACTGAAAGCGCTCCAGTGACCAAAGCTGGAACGATTTGAGCAAGAAAATAAATACAGTTGTATTGAATTATTACCCAAATTATAGAATAAATATTCATGAGTCTATACTTACACAAACAAATGATTTAACAATTAAATAATTAAATTATTAAATAAAACAAATAAATGGGGGAGGAGAGACAGAACTCTAGGACAGAAGAATTCCCAGAGATTTATGCAGACACTTTGCCCTCAAGGAGAAGCCTAGCTCCCCACTCCTTAAATGTGGGCTGCACATAGTGACTTCCTTCCAAACAGTGCGGGTAGAAAGGGGACAAAAGAGTAACTGGATAGTGGAGAAACTTCAGCCAGGTGGTCAAAGTCAGCATCAACAGTGATAAGTCATGTTGGTAGCATGTACCCCTGCTGTGATGTGATGAGAATGGCACTTGACCTCTGTGGTCTTCCTCCCCAAACCCATAATTCCAGTCTAACCACAAGAAAAAGCATCAGACAAGTCCCAGCTGAGGAATAGTCTACACAATTCCTCACCAGTACTCCTCAAAACTGTCAAGACGATCAAAAACACGGAAAGTCTGAAAAACTGTCACAGCCAAGAGGAAACCGGAAAAGAAAAAGGACATTAAGTAAGAACTAAGGAAATCTGAAGAAAATATGGGTTTACACTTTAATAATAATGCTAATCATATCGTAAAGCTAATAATAATATATTGACATTGGTTTATTCATTGTGACAGATGAACCACACTAATATAAGATGATAATAATAGGGAAAATGGGGTATGGAGAATATGGGAGCTCTCTGTAACATCTTCACAATTTTTCCGTGAATCGAAAACTATCCTAAAAATAAAAATTTTAGGGAGTTCCTCGGCAGTCCAGTGGTTAGGACTCAGCGCTTTCACTGCCGTGGGCCGGGGTTCAATCCCTGGTCGGGGAACTAAGATCCCACAAGCCACGTGGCACAGCCAAAATAAATAAATTGAAACAAAACTTTATTTAAGGAATGGAAAGTCTTATGCTGGTAATTATTCACAGCTTATGGTTGAGACAAGTGGAGTTGGGGGAATGCCTCTGGGAAGGTTTCAAGGAATTACGGAGAGAATTTCGGGAACTGCTCAGGGCTGAGAAACACAACTTGGGAGGCAGGGCTAAGGAGGAAGGTCTGTACATGCCCCAGCCTGAAAGGAGGCGAAAGAGGGAAAGGACGCCTTGGGACAGCGTGTTGGGAGTCCTTCCCTGATCTGGGAGGGCTCCTGGAGTGGTTAGGGAGTGATAGCCTGACTCCATGCCCTCCTACCTCTTCCCAAACAACCTCATCTGGGGCCAGCCCTGATCCTAATCTGTGGGCAGCTCACCAGAGGAGTTCAGGGTTCAGCTCTGGAACCAGGAGAGCTCTGCCACTTACCAGCTGTGCAACCTCACATAAGGCTAACACCCTCTCTGAGCCTCAGAGTGCTCATCTATAAAAAGTGGTGAGAAAACTTGCATCCAGTTGAGGAGATAATGCCTGTGAGGCCAGGCCCTGGCACACACTGGAGACTTACTTCCCTCTGCTCAGCCCTAAGCAAGAGCCAGCAGTCAGATGCTTCTGCCTCATTCAGGAGATCCAGTTCTTTTCCTGCATCCCAGCCCCAATGTGGCAGTTTTAAAACATGGTCCCCAAATTCTAATACTCCTTCCATGTGGAGGTGAGATTTAGATCCCTTTTCCTTGAACCTGGAATACTTGACTGCTCCTACCAATAGAATATGAAAAGTGATGCCGTGCCAGTTTCTGGGTCTGAGCTTTAAGATACTGCCAGTTTCCATTTCCTTTCTCTTGGGATTCTCACTCTTGGAACCCGGCCACCATGCTGTGAGGAAGCCTGGGCAGAGCGTGGAGAGGCCTTGTGGAGAGGAACACGGTCCCTGGCTCTCAGTCTGGGCTGAGCTCCCAGCCAGCAGCCGGTTCTTACTTGCTAACCATGTGAGTGAGTCATCTGGCCCGTGGGTCCTCCTGTCCTCAGATGAGCTGCCCCAGCTACCATCTTGTAGAGCAGAACCTAACCTTTCCCACCATGTTCTACCCAGACTGTAGATTCATGAGCTAAATAGATGAGTGATGATATTTTAAGCTACTAAGTTTTGGGGTTGCACAACCATAGGAACCTGAACATCCTGTAACGAGATCCTCTCCCCTGTGTGTGAGCTGTGGTGTAGTGGTTTAGTGCATAGACTCTGAAGCCGGACTGCCGGGGTTCAAATCCTGACCCTACAACATACTGATTGTACGACTCTAGGCAAGTTAACTACTCTCCCTGTGCCTCATCTGTAAAGTGGGATGTTGCAGAATTGTTGGGAAGATTAAATAAAGCACATAGAGAAGCACTTGCATGCGCATGATTATTCCGCTAAGTCAAGTCACGCTGCCAGTCCCCCCGGGTGCTGGGGTGCTAGCCAGCTGGGCCCACCTTGGAGGACCTGTCACCTAAGACTATCCTCGCATAGCCACTTGGGTTCCCAGGGGCCACCAGCCTGCCTCTCCGGACGATGAGCTATCGCTCTACCTGTGCTTTGCTCACTGTCATGGCACTTGGCTGTCTGGTCTCTCCTCTCTGACTCTGACTGCCTGTCTTACTTGCTTTTGGCCGGGTTGTTTAGGGAATAAGAAAGAGTTGTTAGGTGGGTGTAGAGTCCCCCACTGTGGAGAGTGGTGCGTAGATGGGATGGATCTTTAGTTCATAAAATTCACTGGGAACTGGGAAACAGAAGCTTACCATCCACACATCTCGTGGGAAGATACTGATTTGTTGCTGAAATAAGAGTCCAGAGAGAACGGAGCACATTTTGAGTGAGTCTTGCCGCAGGAAAGCCAAGAGATTTTTCACAGTCCTTCTCAGGACCTGCCTGACGGATGCAGCAGACTCCCAAGGAAGCTAAGGTTTCGTTTTAATTAGATTTAGCCAGAGAAAAATGAACATGCTCCAAGAGATTTTCCCACCTACGTCTTCGTGACGGTTCTGAGAACTCAGACGTGCTTCTGGTCCAGGCTGCACCCCAGGACTCAGGTTTCACCAGCTCGAGGAGCTCCCTTTTGCTGAAGGAACACAGTGACCTGGAGCCCAGGGGAATTTCTTTAAAATTCCTTTGGAAGGGGGAACCCCTGCTCCAGCCTGAGGAGCAGGGAGCGGGGACCTGGCGGGTGTCAGGAGAGCAGCCTGCATTTTGGAGCTTGCAGGGCCTAAAGCCCTACTTAAAGATGATCACCTAACCTACAGCAACTCTCTCCGGAGCCTTCCCCAGTGCCTTACACTCCACCACCATGCCTGGAAGGATGACCCACTTCTTGGTGCTGGGAAAGCCATGTTGATGATGTGGACCTGCAGGAACAGAATTTGGAAAACATCTGACTTCCTCCCCGCCCTCAGCGGGGACGGAGAGCCGGGAGGATTGAGAGCCTGCTACAAACTGGACCCAGAAGATCTGGGCACGTGGAAGGCACTAGCACCCCCCACAGGGAGGATGGGCACGGGCTCTGCCACATCTGCCTTGTGAGGGGCTGGACAGGAAGCAGACCGGGGCCTGACTGCAGGGAGAGACAGAAGTCCAGTGGGGAGAGGGGCTGGGAGAGCATTTTGTCACAGGCCCCCTGGGGCCACCTGACTCCCAGGAGGAGTCGTTGAGAGTCCCATTTCTGGAGGTGTTTAGGAGATGTTGAGAGGGGGCAATATACAAAGTGGTGGGAGCCCTGTGTTTGAATCAGCACTCTGCCACTGGCCATGGGGACCACATCGGGCATATTCCTTAACCTCTTGGAGTCCCATTTATAAAATAGGGACAGTTTTGCACATGCACACACACATACACACCCCACTACCACCACCAAGAAGAATAACAACAAGTTTCCAGAGCAAAGACTTTTTTGCTTGGGAAGTTTTTTGAAATGTCAATGTGTCCTGTAGGCATTTCCCAAACCTAATTGGTCTCAGAGTACTTTCTGGAAATAGGAGCCTTTCTTGGAGTGAATGATCAATTCGCTAGTTCTCTGCTCTGGCTGGCGGCACAGTAGAATAACCCCAGAGTCTAAAAATAAATGAATAAATGAAGCATGACCTTACTCCAGAATTATGGAATCCTGGTGGGGGCCCAGAGGCTGCACTGCTTTAAGGTGATTCTCACGAGCAGGTGGGATCAAGGGATTGAGGACCAGGGAATGGAACGTGATGGGAGGACCCCTCCCTGGACACGTCTCCCAGTCCCCACAAGCAGGCTGTTGTTAGAGAGAGGGCACAAGATGCCCGCTCCCTCAGACACATCTAGATGCCACCAGCTCCTGGCAGGGCTCAGTGGACACCACTGCATTGAAGGGAGGCTCAGGCCTGCTGCCTCCCAGGACCCTCGTGTCCCACAGCCTCTGCTGCCTTTGGGGCACCTCCATGGCCATGGTGACTAGGCGTCTGCCGTGCGCTCCCCGGCCCTGACTTATCAGCCCCGCCAGCCTGGCACGGCTGGGGGGTCCCTTCACAGGTCTGGTGTGCAGCTGGCTCGAGGCCAAGAATCTGTCGGCAGGTTCATTGAGATGCTGCCCCAGCTCTGCCCTAGTTCAGATTTCAGAGCCCTAGGCACCTACCCCGGGCTTTCCCTGCTCCCTCTCTCACCCTGGACACAGGTCTCAGTTTCTGGGGGCCCAGTGAGGATGGTGGGCTTGTCCCCCAGAGCTGACTGGTTGAGGTAGGAGAGATGGTGCAGAGCCGTGCAGCCATGGGGAGGGCCCAGGCCGGCCCACCCTGAAAAAGGGGCCCTTTCTGAAGTTCACTGACCTCGAGGGGGTGCTCTCTGTAGTTTGTCTCTCCCCATGAGGGTGCCTTTTCTAATCTGCATGGAGGTGTTGTAAGGGTAGACGGTGGCCTGGTTTGGGTACTGATTTCTGGCAGCTTGTAGGGCTCAGCCCTAGAACTCTGGCCCAGCCCCACCCACGACGAAGAGGGGAAGCACCTTCCCCTCCAGACTCCAGGCCAGCCCGGCCACCCTACCCATACCAGGAGGAGAGGGCAGACTGCATGGCTGTGTGCACCCAGTCTTGAGGTTCCTGAGCCCAGGGCCCCTGTAATACCCACCCGGTCAGTGACGTGTCTGTGGGAACAAGCAGGTGAGGACCAACCATCCCATTTAGTTTCCTTGCCTTTGAGACTCCATGGCGCTTGTGGATTTCCTCTCCCCAAACACCCACTCACACACGTGCCAGAGCCAGCATGAGACTCCAGGGGCAGGCGCAAGTCTGTGACCCCCCGCAGCTAGAAGCCCCGCTCCAGAAGTAAGGGCACTTGGCCGAGGGTCTGGCCCCGGCTCTGCTAATCTTTCGTCACCTGTTCCTCAGGCCCCCTTGTGCTCCTCTGGAGACAGGGCCCTTGCCCTTCCCAGGCAGACTGCGGAGAATTGGCCGAGGCGAGCCTGTGGGCTGGCACCTTGCTGGCTGCCTGGGGGCTCCCCACCTGGAGTGGGGTCAGTGGGGCGACTGCTGTGAGACTTGGCTGCTAAGGCTCACTGCACCCACTTCTCTGGAGAATTGTCCTGGCTGGCACCTCCTAGGCACCGACGCCCCGCCTGCAGCCAGTGACTGACCCAGGGCATCACAGGCGGGCCAAGGCCGTGTCTCCACGAGCTCCACGGGATCAGGCTGGAGCCGGAGGCCACATCCTTGTTTCAGTTCTCCCCTGCCCCCCACCCCCCGTCCCTGCCCCCGAGAGCACTCCCCCAATTAACCATCTCTCAGGGATGGCCGTGTCAGGCTCTGCTTCTAGGACCCTAACCTGAGGCTCAGGCCTGCCCTACAAGAACCCTGAGGGCCCCTGTCTCCAGACGTGTGTGGCTATGGGGCAAGGATGAAGCTGATCGGGGCCCGAGCAGCCCTGGGGTGCAGGGATCAGAGCGGACAGAAGGGGCGAGGGAGCCTGGGAGCCTGAGCTGGGGACTCCGGTCTGGGCAGAGGAGGAAGGCCAGGGTAGGGGCTGCTCAGCCAATCTCCTGCCTTCCCTCAGTCCCCACCCTGAGCCTGGCCTCTGGGAGACACATAGTCCTGTCTTCTCCATGTGGCAACTGAGAACACGTAGTTCTTCTCTAGGCCTCTGTGTCCCAGGGAACCGAGAGCCTCCGCCAGACTCTAGCTCCCGGTCTCCTGCAGACACCCAGTCCCTGCCTGGCGGGGGTGGGCATTGGCAGAAGCCAGACCCTCGACAGGAAAGAACCTGGGGGAAATTGAGCACGGGGTCTTCCCGTGGCGTGGAGAAAGGGCTTTGACTGGGTTGGAATGGCTGGAACAGCTGGCCTGACCCGCACAGCTGGCAGCTGAATTGTGAATTTGGGGAACCAGCCTTCCTGCAACCTTCCTTCCCCTTCCCCCCTAGGAGGAAGGGGTCTGTCTCATAATTTCCCTCCATCCTGCTGACTCTGCTGCCACCTGGGTGGATGGGCAGGTGGGGCAGCTTCGAACACAAAGGCAGGAGGACAATGCGGGCATTTCAGGCACTGTCTTGTCATTGGCCAAGTTGGGGACTTCTCGGGGCTCTTCACATCACATCGGTAGACCCGGCCCTGATCTCAAAGAAGAGGAAAGGCCTCTGACACTCAGGCCGTTCTGACCTCCTACTCCACGCCCCTGTACACACGGCTGCTCGCCTGAACATTAGGACACCCTCCGGGCACTTGGAGAAGGGAAATCTGGAAGAGGTTCAGAGAGAGACTAGTGCCCAGACGAAGGGCTGAGGAGGAAATGCTGGGTGTGTTGCTCACCCACTGATGTTCCCATGTTGGAGAGGCCTGCGTCAGCACTCCTGGGCCAGTGCAGCTGGTCCCTTATGTGCTGCAGCCGCCACTTCCTGTGCCCAGCCTGTGGGAGGCCACCGGCACCAGCGACACTCTGGCTGCAGCAGGTGGAAGGAAGGTGGTGGCCCTGTGGCCCCAGCGCCCGGCCCTGAGGGCTGTGGCCATTGTGCTTCTAGCGTGTTTACCCTAAACCTTCCTTCCTTTCACCGCCAGGAGCCAAGAAAGCCTCAGCTCTGTGAGCTCCAGGGAGGGGGCTGGGCACGTTTAAACAGGGAGTGACCGTGGGGTTTGTGAAAGCCTCACAGCCACGGGCACGCGTGATCAATGCGAGGGGGGAAGTGATGCAGCCTCTCTGGGGACAGCTTAGCCGTGTGAGTCTCCAGCCCTAAAGATGTACATACCTTCTGACTCAGCAATCCATTTCTGGGAGTCCATCCTAAGGGAACAGTTGTAAGTTCATACAAGGTGTGTGTATAAGGACGCTTATCTCAGCCTGGTTTAGAACTGATATTGGGCAATGGGAGATTGGTACATGTACACTATTGAGAACTTGGCAGCCATTTACACAGTGATGGAATTATCAATAAAGCTGCCATGAACATTCTGGTACATGTCTTTTGGCAGGCATAAGCACGCCCTTCTCTTGGGTATGTACCCAAGATGGAATTTCTGGGTCAGAGGATAGATGTATGTGAAACTTGATGCTGCTAAACAGTGACTGTTCCAGCCAACCCTCCCCCACCACTTGGTGGCGCTCCACTTGGCCCCCATCTTTACCAACACTCAGTATCATCAGCCTGTTTCATGTTGGCTTTTCTAGGAAATGTGTAAAGGTGTTGCCTTTCGGTTTCCATCTGCGTTTCTAAACATATGTCAACAGAAAAATGGATAAACATATTGTGGCATATTTATAAGCTGAGAATTTACACAGCGGTGAAAAAGAATGAACTACTTATTCATGTAACTACACGGATGAACCTCAGAAAACAGAACACGGAGTGAAAGAAGCCAAACACAGAAGAGCATATATATATTGTGTGAATCCATTTAGATGCAAATCCCAAACAGGCAAAACTGTCTAAAGTGTTAGAGGTCAGAATAGTTGCCTATGGGGCTGGGGAGGTATCGACTAGGAAAGAGTTGAGGGAACCTTCTGGAGTGTTAGAAATGTTCTATACCTTGATCTGTGTCACGGTTAAATGAGTGATACATATGTAAAATCTTGTCAAACCGAATAACTTTGCATTTCACTGTAACTAACGTATACTTATACTGAAATTTTAAAAAATATTTTACCAAAAAAGAAAGAAAATAATGCAAATCTATGTTGATTAATCTGGAATTATGTTTACAATATATTAAATATAAAAAGCAGGCTGCAAAATTCTGTGGACCTTTGGGGCTTCACTCATAAACTTTTCCTTGGTGAAAGTCTAGTGGATCTCATTTTAAGCGAACATAAAACGTGGGGGTTATACTGAATAATAGTTTTTGAAAAGGATTCAAAGTGCATAGGAAGCATTGTATAGACATAAGAAATAACTCAATTATTATTTTTTTTGGCCGCACCTTGTGGCATGTGGCACTTCCCCAACCAGATCAGGGATTGAACCCGCGCCCCCTGCAGTGGAAGCGCAGAGTCTTAACCACTGGACCATCAGGGAAGCCCAACTCAATTTTACATTGATGAGGAAACCAAATTTTATAGCTCTCAGTACCACATTTTGAAGGACTGAAAATATATCCTGTGTCTAGTGGGCCATGATAAAGCAGAAATATCTGTAAATTATATAAAATGGAAACAGATAAAGAAATTTGGAGTATTTTTTTCCTTCTCTTTCTTCCTCCTCCTTCTCTTCCTCATCCTCCTCCTGCCAGTTCTAGCAGGGAAACCTGGCTGCGTGTGGGCTTTCTCTAGTTGCGGCGAGCGGGGTCTACTCTTCATTGCAGTGCTCGGGCTTCTCATTGCAGTGGCTTTTCTTGTTGCAGAGCACAGGCTCTAGGCACACGGGCTTTAGTAGTTGCAGCACGCGGGCTCAGTTGTTTCGGTATGTGGGCCCTAGAGCACGTGGGCTTCAGTAATTGCAGCACGTGGGCTCAGTAGTTGCAGCGCACAGGCTCTAGGGCGCACGGGCTTCAGTAGCTGCAGCTTGCGAGCTCTAGAGTGCAGGCTCAGTAGTTGTGGCACACGGGCTTAGTTGCTCTGCGGCATGTGGGATCTTCCCGGACCAGGGCTCGAACCCTTGTCCCCTGCATTGGCAGGCAGATTCTTAATCACGGTGCCACCAGGGAAGCCCCCAGCAGGGAAACCTCTTGTTCTCTCTTCTGTGGATTCGAATCTTGGCAGCATGAAGAAACTCAGGCTGGGGTCCTGGTCCTGATGCTGCCACTTCCTGGAAGGGTGACCTTGGGATGATCACTTGTCCTCTCTGAGTCTCAGTTTCATCACCTGTAAAATGGGGATAATAATGCACATCATGCTGGGTGGCTGGCAGGATCAAGGGAGCAAACGATTGAAGACATGTTAATAAATTGCCAAAGAATCCCAACACCTCTAAAGTAGGATTGTCATTGCCGGGGTGGAGGAGGCATAGAACAGACTTTCATGTCAGGTGGTCCTGGCTTCATGTCCCAAGTACGTCACTTACTGTGTGGCCTCAGGCCTGGGGTTTAAGCTTTATGAGCCTTGGTGAGTTGGTCTTTAAAACCCCGAGGAAGACAGTGTCTCTAACACAGAGTTGTTCTGATGATACAGGAGATCATGTTTGTAAAATAAGTAGAATAGGGAGAGCCTGGTTAGAGGAAATACTCGGAAAACAAAGCAACAGCAAACAGATGTTCACAAGCTGCTCCTAGATCATCGTTATCCTGTTATCATTTCCCGCACTACAGCATCGAGTCCCCCAGGGTAGAAACATGGAGCCAACTGGACCCTCCCTGAGGGTGGGAGCTCATCTCTCCCCTCTGGTGTGGGAATGGTGGCCACCCTTGCCACTCTGCTGCCTCCACACTGGTCCTCGCTCTGCAATGATTACACCTGTGTAGCTGAGCCTCATCCAGATGTGGCTGGGTCCTGACAGAGAGGACAGTGCCCACTGTCCTCGGCCTGAGGTCGAGGCCCCTGTAGGGCCAAGCATACCAGAAGGGTCTCTGGAACCTAAGCACGAGCCTGAACCACAGTCAGGGCCCCAGGGAGACTGGTCCGGGAGAGGGGGCCTGGAGTAGTCCCACCATCCCTGACTTGTCCACAAGGAATGCAACAGGGAGTGGTGAGAAGGGGGCACCCCAGATAAGAAGCCATGCACAGAAGGGGCTTGCAAAGGAAGAGGCCCAGCAGCCTGGAAGCCTCCCTCAGGACCCCTCCCCCAAAGCACGTCTCCAGGCCAGCCCCCAACAGGAAGTTCAGTCTAGTACCTACTGTGTGCCCAGCACTGCGGCATTTAGGGTAGAGCAGTGGACAAAACAACTGCTGTCCTCACCTCAGGAAATAGCCTTGGATGGGACAGACAAGTCCCTGGAAATACAAGAGAGCCGTTCACTAATAGGTGTAAGGAATCACCCATGAGGATGCCAACGTTACTGTGCCGGGTGCACACCTAAGCCCTTTCCCGTATTATCTCACCGAATCATTGTCACAGAGTCTGGTTCTCAGACGGGGCATGCCTGCTGAGGGCACTGATGGGGCAGCTCACCCAGGATGGGCTTGTGAGCGTGGAGGTGGAGAAGGCTTGCCATAGGATGTGGCCTCTTAACCCGGTGGAGGGAGGGCCTGGTCTCTCCTTTCTCTAAGAAGATTTCTAGGGGCAACCTAGGATGTGCTCCATATTCCCAGACTTGACAGAGGGTTTCCCTTTCTAAATCCTCACCCTGCACTGCCCCCTCGTCTCACCCTGCCCCCTCCCCCTTTTACAAAATTTCCAAGCTGAAAGGACATCGGAGCTGCCCTTTGCACAGAGACCACGAAGCTGAAAAGTCAAGGGACTGATCCGAGGTCGCCCAGCTGGTCCTGGCTGAGCCTGGAGACCCAGACCTCCTGGGTCCCAATCCAACATTTTTCCACCATGTCCTTCATGGGGCTGCTGGTGAGGCTAACTAGTCTGAGCTCCAGGCTTTGGGCTCTGGGGTACAGAGACGATAAAGACAGTCCTTAAAGTCCCGGGTTTGAGCTGGGCTGGAAGCAATAGGGTCTGAGGATTTTCCCGCTGGTAGAGGCAGAGTTTTTCCTCTTCTGCCTGTGGTTTGCTCTATTTTCTTTCCTTCCTGAAACCATTTAAGCCTCTCTCAGTGTTGGTTTTGCCCAAACCCCTGGGGCAGATGACTGTGCCCTGTGTGGTTTGTAATTGGGTGAGGGTATCTGTGTGGGTGTGTGATGAGCACGTGTGATGGCACATCTGCCTTTGTCAGCATCTGTCTGTCTGGGTGTGATGTGACTCAAATGCTGAGGCTCACACTCTCACCCTTCCACTCTCGAAGCAGCTATATCCTGCCCCCAGGGAAAGAATGTCCCTGGCAGCTGCAAGGTCCACCCCAGGCTGGAATGGCAGCACAGGTGGGGCACCGTGTCCAGCTGGCCTTGTTACAGGGCCGCCCAGGAGTAGAAGCTGCCCCTCCAGTGTCCCCCATTAGTGCTTCCTGATGCAGCTGTTGCCCAGAGGGACCGACTGCCCCGAAAGGAAGTGCCTGGAGGCCAGGCAACCAGTCCACAGGAGCCCTCCTGTGTCCAGCCTGGAGGAGTCCAGGGGAGTGCAGTTGGCCAGGAACCCCTGGAGGGCAGGGCCCTGTAACAATGCATCCCGTGGCGCCGCATCAGCAGATATGTCCCAGCACCTACAATGTGCCAGGAGCAGGGGCCTGGCCAGGGAGCTTTCTGTGAGGACAGGTAGGAGTTCCCACACTAGTCCTGAGCTGCCTGGCAGTTGTCTCTGGAGGGAGGGGATTGCCCCTTGGAGAGGAGGACTGTAGTTACTGCAAGTCCAAAATCACTGCATCGAGGGGATGGGACCCAGACACCATTCATTCACTCTCGTGACAACAGCAGGCAACCTGATCAGGGTTGTGAGAAAAGCCCAGAAACACAGTTGTGGTGATTTTGAGCGAGGCCCGTATGTGCTTTGGGGAAGGCAGGGTGACATCTGTGATAGGTGTTAAAGGGTGGGTGGGAAGCAGGGGAAGGTGGAAAGGGCAGAGGCACTGCAGTGGCAAAGCTGTGGCACTCAGAAGGGGCACTTCCGTCTTAGCAGAGGGACCAAACCTGGTGCCCAGCTAAGAGGCCAATAGGTGCCAGTGTATGGACAAACATCTCTTCGTGAGGGGCGGCAATTCTGGGGAGAGACACTGGTGAGAACTGGTGGGGTCGGAAAGGCTTCGGGGAAGAGGGAAGAGCACTGCAGGGGGATGACATCCATGAACCCTGAAAGGCTCCCTACTCCCCGCCTTGATCTTAAAGGTCAGAGGCCCAGGGATGGAGGGCCAGGGGCACTGTGTCCAAGAGCAGGGACCCTCAGCTTGTCCCAGTGAGGGGTGGGCAGGGCTTAGAGCAGGGAATCAGGGGCTCAGTGTGTCTAAGGAGACCCAGCCTGGCCTCACCTCCCTCTGGTCCCTCACCTTCAGCCCCCAGCAAGGTCCCTGCCCTGCACCAGCCACACCTGTGGAGCACAGAGCTGGGCAGATTGAATGGTGCTGTGTGACCTCACACAAGGCACTCCGCCTCTTTGGGCCTCAGTTTCCTCACCCCTAAACGCAGGGCGCTGGGCTCTGTAGGATCTCAAATAGTTCCCATGTCACCTGCCAGCCCTGACTAACTGGTAAGGCTAGGTGGAGGATTGTGATGCCAAGTCCAGGCTGGGAGGGACAGATGCTGTGGTCCATTAGTGATGTCTGCTGTGGCCTCCTGAGAGGGGGTGGTACACATGCCTTTCCCTCTGGTCTTCATAACTCCCTACGTTCTAACAGTGGGCAGAGGGGCAGGGGGGTGGACCAACCTTCTATGAAGAGAGGTTCTCCCAGTCCTTGTGACAAATCTTCTGTGTATTCCCCAGGGCCAAACATCTAGATGGAAAGCAGGTGTCTCCAAGCACCCACCACTTAGCGTTGTCTAAACAAAGGCATAGGCACAGTTTTACGCGGAAGAAAAGGGAGGGTGAACACTCCCACGTCTGAGTTCTTGGTCTATTTGTTTTCCTGGCATTTTGAAAAATGTATGCCCAGCTGCATTTATTTATAGCTAATAAGAAGGAAAATTTTGTTGTTGTTGCTTTGTTTGTTTTTTGCTGAAACAGAAAAAAATGCATAAAAATTGTCAAGAAAGAAAAGGACAGGCCAAAGGAAGTTGATGAGTCAGATAACTGGGTTTAAATGGAAACTAAAATCTTGAGAACTTTAATCAGAAAACAGGATGTGTTTGGGAAATGCATGTGTATCTGTGTGTGTCTGTGAATGTTGTGTATGTTTGTGAACATGTTGTATGTGTATAATGCATGTTAATGCACGAAGCATGTTCGTGTAGTGTAGGTGTGGCATGAACGTGTGTGTGTATTCAGTGTGTTCTATGCAGCAGTTGCGTCTGTAGAGCATAGTTTGTGTTCTGTGTCAGTGGTGTGTGGGGTGTGTGAAGCATGCCTGTTGTATATAGTGGACATCAGAATAAGTAGGTGTGGTGAGTGTGCAGGACGTGTGTGCATCACATATGTTTGCGTGACCCACGACGTGTTCATTCTGGGTAGACCCATGGCGTCCTTGCCCTGTGACTCACTGGCCTTGAGCAGGGCCTGGTGATGACGTGAAATATCATCAGAGCTTGAGAACAAAAAGCCCTGAGTCCTTTACGGGGCTTGCTCTTCCAAGAAGAAATCAGGAATTTCTGGGATCTGCTTTCCACACCCTGTGAAGTTCAGGCAAGCAGAAAGAGACTGGATCCAGTGGAAACCCAGCTGCTAGCTCGTGAAGGCTGATTAAAAAGCTTGCAGCTTGGCATTTCCAAGAAAAATTGCTCATCAAACTTTTCAGAACTTTTCCCCACTTTGGCAAAGGCGGAAAAGGTTCCCGATGGCTTTCTACTGGAAAGTCGCGCAGTTTCCATGATGGATTTGGGGCACATGTTTTTAAAAAGTGACCACGTGGTAGGGAAGAAGATTGCCAGACAGCTGGAGCTCCCAGCACAAGTGTTCACAGTAAGAATTGTCCCCCCAGCGTAGAGGAGGCCACAAAATGTGGGAAATCAATCTCTTTTAGCTGCCCTCAGGCAAGATGTCCAGAGGATTTCATTCTCCCAGGCCAGGGGACAGAAGGTGGAGTGAAGGCTGCTCTGTTGTGCACACTTGCATAACTCATGGCACCCTCTTGGGCCTCTGATTTGTCAGAATGCCTTGTCCATCGGAGCCCCTCCTGCTACTCAGGACTGTGATGTGAGCCCAGAAGCCACAGTAGTGAATATTTTTGCCAAGTCGAAGGGACAGTCCCGAGGGGCAAAGTTGTTCCTGGCACGGGGCCTGCCACTTAGTAGGTGTCCAGTAAATAGCCGTTGAATGAATGAATAGCCCAGGAAGGACCATCCAAGAGAAACAGTCTGGTTTCCACCCACTGCCAAGCAGAGCTTCCAGGGCAAGGCTGGGGCGGGCGTGTCTGCCTGTCCAGCTGTTGGGTTTCCCTCCCCTTTTCCTGCCCCTCTCCCCATAACCGCGGCTGATTCCCACGCCCTCGCTCAGGGGCTTCTGCTGTCATTGTTCCACTCTTACCAGGACCCAGGCCTCTGCCAGCCTAGACCCTTCACTGGACCAGGAAAAGGAGAGGGAGAAAGGTTATGGGGAATTATCAGGGACTGATGAAGAAAGGAATCAAGTGTCAAATGCAGCTGATTAGCGCAGCCTCAGGTGAGGAAACCAAGGTTCAGCGAGGAATACAGAAACATTGCCAGGGTTAGGTGGAAAGGTGGTAGACTAATAATGATCATTGTAATTATGGCAATAGTAGTATCTACCACATAGGATGGGATATATGGTGAGATAATATTTTTAAAAATATTAGCCAGTCTTTTCCCCCAATATCTTCTTGCACTCCCTAGCTTTGCCCACTTCCTGTAGCTAGTTTGTTTTGAGGTACGCATAGAGAATGTGAGTGCTTGCATGGCCCCTGGGATAACTGGAGGGGACCTAGGGAGGCTGCTGGGGGCTGGAAGCCTCAGTCCCAGGATGCTAGGTGGGAAGCGGGAGCTTGACCACTCCAGCATTTGTTGGCTCAGAGAATGGGCTAGAATTCTTGGATTTTGAGTTTCAAAAGCCAGACTGCAGAACTTCCAAAATAAAAAGAATAATCATTGAAATTTCAAACTCGGTGGGAGAAACAGAGCTAGAAAAGGAGATCTGAGAATTCACCCAAAATACAGCACAAAGAAGTAAATAAGTGGAAAACAGGGAAGAGTGAGAGGTGTGAAGAATAGAATGAGATGGTCCAGCCTATGGCACGTAGAATTTCAGAAAGAGAGGTTGGGAAGAACGAGAGGCAATCTTCAGAGAGACAATGGCTAAGAAATCTCTAGAATTGAAGACACGTAAGTTTTCACGTAGCAGAATCATGCCAGGTTCTGGGCCATCATGGTGCAATTTCAGACCTCAAAGAGAAAGCTTCTGGATCCCCTTGCTCCTAAAATCTCTCTCCTCTGACCACCTCAGCCCTAACCACAGGACCTTGGCTTGTGCCCTGGACTTTAGACTGCTTCCATTCGCCATTCTTTGGTGAGCAAATTTTGCCTCCTTCGTGAAACTGGGAGCTTCCTGAGGCTAGGAGCCCTTCTCCCAGCCCCTGGTACTGGGGAAGGATGACAAGATACCTGGTCAGAGATCTGGTTAGAGTGCTGGGCAGGTAGCTCAATGCCTCATGTCCCATTTTCTCCACTTCTAAAATGGAATTAGAAATACCTGGTCAGGGCACTCTGAGGTTATACACTAGACACCCTGTTCCAGTTCTGTTTAACCCATTGCTTTTTAAATTTCACTATTTTTATTTCTAGATTCCCTCCCCTCTCCCCCGGACCAATTTTGCCTATTTCTTTCTCTTTCTTCATATATTCATGAAGAACCGTAAAACAGATTTCAAACTTAGTTTTAGCAGCAGAGCCCATTCATCAGATAAAAGTGTATTGTTGGAAAATCAATTCAAGCAGAATACAGGAGCTGCTGGTTGAATTGGGTTGGGATGGAGACCCAGAGTCCAGCTGGCTCATTTCCCCCTTTTGCCTTAGATCACCCTTGGGGCACCTTGGTTGGAACAAAGTTAGAAAACCATCCCCATCAGAAGCTTTAATGGAGCTTTCCCCAGAATGTGCTCCTGGGAACTCTGCTTCATGGGGTTTCATGAAAAAAAGTGTTCCATGGTCAAATAAGGTGGAGAAACACTGAATTAACCAAAGTTAATTGGATCTCTTCAGGACTTTTTTGAGACTTCAGTATTCACATTGTGCAGTAGGAGTCTTTGAGAGGGTAGCTGATGTGTCGAGTTCTATAAACCTACCTGTTTTATTAAGGATTACTCCTATAAGCAGAACACACTAGGGAAATGCTATGCTGGAGAATAATAACAAGAACAACAATAATAATATTTTTTCCTTTGTCTCCCCATCAAGATCTAGTATAGGGCTAGACACTGAAATGGGAGGGGAGGCAATAACTACTCTGGATCGAATATAAGATTTGATCTCCCCCAATCCCAGAATCCCTGTGGGAAGCCCAGTGATTTCCAGCCTTTCTTTTTTCCTGCCTCTGTTCTGCAGCCACAAACACAGCCCAGCAGGCATGCACATGGAGAGCTGAGGTTCCATTGGTCAGTTCTTCTGACACCTCTGGCTGGGGCCCAGTCTCTGTCTCAGGGCTGAAACGGCCCTTTGGCCCAGGCAAGAGGCTTCAGTGCTCCAGCCTGGCCCGTGAGAGCTCTGGGAACCCTGGTTCCCACTTGCCCATCCGTTTCCCGGCAGCCCGAGAGGCTATCCCGGCTTCTCTTTCCTCTTCTAACTGGAGGAAAGAATTTCTGGAAATGCGGCTGGGCCAGTGACAATGAGGCAGGATGCCCCCGCTTCCTGCCCTTACCAGGCCAACCCTGCCAGTAGAACCCAGCGCCTCTCGGGGGCTGGGGCCCACAGAGGTAACCCTCTCCAGCCTGTCCGTGCCTCTGCAGAGGCAGGGGAGGGCCAGCTGAGCCCAACCCCTCCCTGGCTGCCCTTCCCCAACTCAGGCTCCGAGAACAGGACAGTCCCTTGCAGCAAGGCGGGAAAAGAGAGGCACGTGCCCTGGAGCCTCTCCCAAGAGGCCACACCCCATGGTGGGTCTGCAGGGTCTCCTACCCACAGTCTTTCCCTCTTTCCTTCATACCTTGAACAGACACTGGGGGGGAGTGGCTGCCCCTACCCCAGGTGCTGAGATGCAACCGTGAACAAGGCTGGGGGTCCAGAGTAGAGAGGGGTGGTCCAACAGGCAACTCGAGAATGTTAATATAATGTTTTCGGGCTTTGACAGACATGCGCACGGCAGAAGCATTTAGTCCAGGCTGGATGAAGAATGTCTTCCAGGGCTGGTGGGGCTTTGGGGGGGCACAGTTTATGGAGCAGCTTCCCCGGCTTCATGGCTAAGGATACACGAACTGAGTGAGACCCAGTCCTTGCTTTCAAGGAATTTCCTCTCTGGGTCACTCTGCCTCTCCCTGTCTTTCCCTCATTTTTCTGGTTCCCCTGGCTGGCTCTGTCCCGTCTTTCTCTCTGTCTTTAACCCCACATCTTCCCGACTCCCTGCCATGCCCTAGGACTTGTATTCCCAGGAAAGGTAAATAAATACTAGAAATTCAGCAGCCCCCCTTCCCACAGCTCCCTGGCTTGGTGTCCCATCCCCGGGGTCTGGAAAATCTTCCCCGTTGATACACCCCTTGGGTCCCCTAGCTTACTTTGTTTCTCTCCTCGGTGACTCTGTTACTATGGCTACAGCCACATCAGCCAGCCATCCTTCCTGTGGGGAGAAGCTGGGCAGGAATTTCTGTGCTTTAAAAAGTTGTTATTGGGGCTTCCCTGGTGGAGCAGGGGTTAAGAATCTGCCTGCCAATGCAGTGGACACGTTTTCGAGCCCTGGTCCAGGACGATCCCACGTGCCGCGGTGCAACTAAGCCCATGCGCCACAGCTACTGAGCCTGCGCTCTAGAGCCCGTGAGTCACAACTACTGAAGCCCGTGCGCCTAGAGCCCGTGCTTTGCAACAAGAGAGGCCACCGCAATGAGAAGCCCGTGCGCCACAATGAGGAGTAGCCCCCGCTCTCCCCAACTAGAGAAAGCCCACGCGCAGCAATGAAGACCCAACGCAGCCAAAAAATTTTTAAAAAGTTGTTATTGTCTGAGGGGAAGTAACCAAAAAAAAAAGGTGTTTTTTTGTTTTTTTATAAACTTATTTATTTATTTTTGGCTGTGTTGGGTCTTCATTGCTGCGCGTGGGCTTTCTCTAGTTGCAGCCCGTGGAGGTTACCCTTTGTTGCGGTGCACGGGCTTCTCATTGCCGTGGTTTCTCTTGTTGCAGAGCATGGGCTCTAGGCGCGCGGGCTTCAGTAGTTGTGTAGCACAGGCTTCAGTAGTTGTGGCACATGGGCTTAGTTGCTCTGCGGCATGTGGGATCTTCCTGGACCAGGCAACGAACCCGTGTCCTCTGCATTGGCAGGCGGCTTCTTAACCACCGTGCCACCTGGGAGGTCCCTAGGAGGTGTTTTACCTACAGACTGGACTCGGCTTTTCCTCACAAACTAATAGGGTTTCCAAGGAAGGGATTCAAGGGTGTACTTGGGTCCAGAGGAGTGAGCAAGGGCCTGGGATGTCTGTCCCTCCCTTAGACTGGCAGCTCTCTGATGCCACAGCCATGTCCCTCAGTCTGGGTTCCTTGAGGGCAGGAGCCCTGCCTCTGCCATCTGACTGGATGTGTGACGATGCAGAGGCCCTGCCCCACCCCCTAGGTCTGAGCAAGCACTGGGAACCCAAGGAGGCCCCCAGATGTTGCAGAAACCAGTGTTCCCTGGGGCTTTCTGGTCAAGGTCCACCTCTTCCCAGACTCATCTCTTCAGCCATTGCTGGGCTACCCCATCCCCTTCCCCACTCTCCAGAGCCCCAGAGACTCTCAGGCCTTGGCTTTGGAGAGCCACTGCACATCCCTCAGCCTGGCCCTGGCCCTCCGGCCTCATCAGCCCAGGATCCCCTGCTCAGCGACCCCTTCAGCCTGCTTGCTCTCCAGCCCCCTCCCCATCCCATGTACAGACTGGGCTGCTTCCCAGCTCCGTGCCTTTGCTCAGGCCATTCCCTGGGCCTGGAGCTCCCTTCCCATCTCTCTGCTTCTCAGTTTCACCATCCTTCCTGGCCCGGGACTGGTCCCACCTCCCAGCATCCTGCCCAGAGTGCCCCACCCCACGCTGGCCTCTCCTCCCCCCTCTGTGGTCCCTCCACTGCCAGGTGCCTGTCACTTTATGGAGACCGACACCTCCACACTTAGCCCCACATAAACACACAAGCTGGGGGAGCTGGGGGAGGAGGGCCGGAGCCACAGGATGATGGATGAGGCTGCAGTGGCTCCCTTCCCTGCTGCGGCTGTGGTCAGGAGATCTCCCCTCGAAGAAGCCTGATATTTTCCAGGAATTTCCTGAGGGGAAGAGACCAGGCATTCTGGAATGAGAGCCAGCTGTGGGGTTGAGGCCTGGGGATGGAGAGGAGGGCGCTCCGGGCTTCCTGGCTGAGTCAGCGACCATCCCCAGGTAATTTATGGGCTGAGTCAGGGCCAGGGTGGAGGTGGGGAGGGTCGGGGGGGGTGCCTTCTAGGAAGTCTGTCAAGGGGAGAGCAGCCAGACCGGCTGGAAGTGAGGTTGGCTGAGTCCACCACAGACCCCCCTCTCCCCTCCAGCGCTTGCTTTCCTGCCTGGAGACTAGAGAGGCCGCGGCCAAGAGAGGGAGGGAACTGCAGGGGGATGGACGCAAGGCAGCAGAAACAGGAAGCCTCTGGCAGGCCCTGGGGGCTCATGAAGGCAGAGGGGGCACGGCTGGCAGGGGGCGGGCCTGAGCAGGCCTCAGGGCTAAGTTGGAGGTGAGGATAGCTCACCAGCCTGAGAGCTGCCCATTCTTCCTTCCTTCCTTGCCCGACCCCTTTCCCAGCAGGCCTGGCTTGTGCTGAAAAGCGGTTCTGGCTTGTGATCCCCCTTCTACCGTGGACCTGCTGGGCCACGCGGGCTCGGGGGCCTCCTTCTCTCTGAGCCTCAAGTCCTCACTTGGGCAAGATGGCCGGGCTCCTCCGAGCCCTGATATAGGGCTACTCAGCTACAGCCAGGGAGAGTCCAGTCCAATGGCGGCGGCTTGGAAAACAAGGCTAAGCCAAAGCAAGCCTGGGAGAGCTGCCCTCTGAGGCCCACTGCAGGGCTCGGCCTTGAAGAGCGGTGGGGCTGGGGGTAGGAAGGCCAGTGGGGAGAGGCTGAGCCTGGTCACTGTCACCTCCAGATTGGAGGAGCTGGAGGGGATGCAGGGCAGGGTGTGTCATCACACATAGGTACACACCCACGCCCCCCAGAGTCCCAGGAAAAACCCGTTTCTGCCCACATCACCCAACATGGAGGCTTGGGTCCCACAGAAAGATGAGTCCTGATTTAAGCTCCTACGAGGAGCTCCCTCCTGCTGACAGGGTGGTGGAAGCATCCCTCAGGGCGAAGGGGCCCAGCTTTCCCATGTCATTCATGCACAGCTGTTGCATCATCACATCAGTTGCAGAATCATCCCCCAGCAGATTCCAAGCAGGGCACTGCAGTCTTGGGGCTCCACGGCCCTGTTCTCAGCATCTCGGAGAGGCCCGTGGATTGCTGAGTTTCTTGCTTTGGCTCATGGCTCAAAGTCCTCAAGCCGGAGAGGAGTCCCTATGAGGATGGTAGATTTCATAAACCCTGAATTAGGACGTAAGATCTGAAGACGAATTTGGGGCATTGTGATATTTTGTGAAGATATAAAAGGAATCTCATTTGTCCATGACTAATGAACTGTTTTTCTTGGTAAGACCAGCCAAGACACAATCAAATCTGGACAGGAGGGTCCTGAACACACATGGGGGTCAGTGGCAGAGCCCCCATCACCACCCAGCTTTGTTCCCTGGCTGCTCTGCGGAGCAGGCGTAGCACGTAGAAGGGTGTTGAAATTATCTGGGCAAGAAATGCCAGAACAGAAATGGTGAGAGGTGGCTGGGGTCTGGAATATGTTGGAATCCAGCTGACAGGATTCTTGATGGACTGAACACGGAGTCTAAGAGCAAAGATTCAAGGGCAATTCCAAGGTTTTGGCCCGAGCAACTGAAGGCATGGAGTTGCCATGAACTCAAATAGAGAATGAGTTTTGTTGAACATTTAATAAATTCCTTTAATTGTCAAAAATCCAGAAATCAGGAATGGTTGGAACCAAGCAGGCCATCTGTGGGGTCCCCACTGCCTGCAGGGACCTCTGGCTCATCACACCACCCACTGCAGCCCTAGGGGGTCCCAAGGGGCCCTGGTAGAGAAAGAAGAAAGGCTCACCTCCCTGCCTCGGGCCGGGGAGGCAGCAGCCTGAAGGGGCTTGGCCTCCCTGAGTCCCCTGGGCTGACACAGGAGAGCCGGTGCCCAGGCAGGGGGTGGTATTAGAACAGGAAGGGAGGTGTGTGGGCCTCTGTCTGCAGAGACCCACCTCTGGCTCACAGAGGCCCTTTCTCCTCCAACCCGGTGTGCTGTTTCCAGAACCTTCTGGAGGAGGTGTCCACAGGAGCTGAGGATGGCTGCTTTGATTCTCTCAGCCACAAACCCCTGCAGGCCCGGCTGACAGAGGCGTGCCTGTGCATCCAGGGCAAGCAAGCGCCTGGGGAGTCACGGCCAGAGAGGCTGTGAGGATGGCTTTGTCTGGCTCTCAGGCTCTCAGGTTGCCCGTGGCCAAGTCCCCCGGCCAGCAGAAGCCCTTTTGGCTGCCGAAGCTCCTGAACTTAGGTTACCTGAGGAAGCAGACTTGTAGCCCATCTGTTTGTCATTGCTTCCTCTGCCTTGGGCCTGCTTGACCTGGGGACTAAATTCCCTGTCCCCCCACATCTGCCGAGATGAGGGACAGGAAGCCAGTTCTGTGCAAAGAGCCAGGAGGACCACACTTTGTGAAGATACGGGCTCCAGGGCACCTCTCCAGACCTGCAAGGTCTGTGTCTCTGGGGGAGAGGCCTTGAACCCTGCGTATTTACAGAGTTCCCCGGTGATCTGATGGGGGTCAGGAGCCGCATGTTCCCCATACTACATGGAGAGACACCAAACTCAGAGAGTCAAAGCTGTGACCTTCAGGACAGGTGGCAGGTGGCATTAGGAGGGGTGTCCTGGTTGTCTGAGCACAAGAGAGCCCTGGATCTCTGAGGGGTCTCAAGGGGGAACTGGCAGAGTTTGAGCCTAAAAGAAGGATAAAGCCCCAGAGAGGGGTTCGCCGTATGGGCTCAGACAAACCAGAGACCTGAGCAGTTCTCCAGAAGCCAGTGCCAGTGAGGCCTTGCAGTGGCATCCAGAGCCCGGAATAGGGGTCAGGGAGACTCTGCTTCTCACGGCACGAGAGATTGAGGCACGTCGCTCGGAACCCAGCTCCTTCTCTGAAGAGCGGAATCCTTGTTGCCAGCTCAGCTATATGAATGGCTCTTGGTGTTTCCTGTGCCCCAGGTTGGGAGGGAGGTTTGGGGAGGCTGAAACTGGGGCTAGGCTTGGCCTGGGACAGGGGGAAGTGGGACCCCCTCTGGCCTTCATGGGATGAGCTGGCTGCCATGACCTGCTGCTCCTCCCTGTAAACATTTTTTTTTTTCTTTTTTTTGTGCGGTACGCAGGCCTCTCACGGTCGTGGTCTCTCCTGTTGCGGAGCACAGGCTCCGGACGCGCAGGCTCAGCGGCCATGGCTCACGGGCCCAGCCGCTCCGCGGTACGTGGGATCTTCCCGGACCGGGGCACAAACCCGCGTCCCCTGCATCGGCAGGCGGACTCTCAACCACTGCGCCACCAGGGAAGCCTCTCCCTGTAAACTCTTAACCCCGATCTGGAGAAAGGCCATCTCCAAGGACTGGGGCTTGCCCAGCCAGAAATACATTAAATAAAGACATGTGCTCTGCCCAGGTTTTACCTCATCAGGATCCCAGAGCATAAGACAAACGGCCCCATGTCTGGCTGGGAGGTGTACATCATTCTCTCAGGTGAGCCCACAGCCTGGGGGTGAGTTTGGGAGAAGGGGGGAGGATGGTTTGGACCACATGGATCATGCAGACTTGGGGACTGGGTGGGCCCTGGAGCTTGGCACAAGGCCAAGGCGCAAGGACGCCCAGCCCTCCCTGGGGCCTGCTCAGGGATGGAGACAAAACCTAGCACCCTTTAATCGAGGGAGATTATTCCTGAGACTTGTTCTAGGGGCATACACATATGTGTAAAGACTTAGCTATAGGGTCGCTCTTTACTGTTATTTATAAGCCTGAAAAATTGAAAACAACCTAAATATCCAATAAGAGGGGATTGTTTAATAAATTATGAACCATCCAGAACATAAAACACAATATGCAGCTTTTAAAAGATGATGCTAAGAACGTAGAAATAAGCCTAAAGCATAGTAAGCAGGGAAATAAAAAGCTGATAAATACAGAAAGTAATCTGATTTAGGAAATTTGTCAGTTCATTAAGAATGTTGGAAGGATATACACCAAAACATTGACAGGTTGTAACATAAGGAGTAATTTTAGATTTCTTCTTTATCCCTTGTTTTGCTTTTGATTTCGGTTATCTGAATTTGTATCTTTTTCTAGAATTGCCATGTATTTATTTATACACAGAGTACGAAAATGATTTAAAAATTATTATCAGTGTTATCATTTTACAAACCAGAACTTCTAAGATTTGGCTCAGGAAGGAGAGTGTCCAGGCAGGAGGGCCGGCTGGATCAAACAGCCCTAACTCGATCCCGCTCCGCTCACTCTCCCTTTCGGGTCACTTTCTTCATTCCCACTGCCTCTCCCTGCTTGCCCTTCAGGTTGTCACCGTCCTGTCCATTCTCGGAACCAAGCATAGCTAGAAACCCAGTCTTTGGCTTCTTTAAGCAGAACACAGCTAAGAAACCTGTGATGATTATACTAGGTAGAGTTGATAAGCCCTACAGGGAGACAATAGGAGCAGAAACACAGCACCCAGAAGAACTATAAAACGAACCAGGCTTCCTTCAGTGAGGGTTCAGGCTCCCTCCAGAGGCACCCAGGTCCTGCCCATCCTCCGTGAAGATCCATGAGGGGACAGGCTGCACACCCGGTCCTCTGTCTCATCATAATCTTTAGCATTTTCTTCCCAGGTTCACTTTCCACTTTGAAAAACCCATTCTTCCTCAGGTACCGGCTCTTGAGAATGACCTCCCTTCTCAGGAGGGACCCATCATGATATATTGGGAGAGGGCACTAGACTTCAGTCCAGCCTCCTGATAAAAATATCGCAGGGCACCACTAAACCATGGCACTCAGCGCAGAGGACATACACCTTACGAGCATCAAAAGACTCTTGGGACTCAAGAAACTTCCAGACCCGAAGGGTAAATGCATGCTTGATATCCCCAAGCCTTTGTTAACACCACTCCATCCACATTCTGCCCCAGTGAAGCTGTGATAGGTAATCAGTGAATTACTTTTCTCCATCAAAAAAACTAATAGCATTTAGCTGGAGAGGGTGCGGAGAAAAGGGAACCCACCTACGCTGTTAGTGGGAATGTAAGTTGGTGTAGCCACTGCGGAAAACAGTATGGAGGTGCCTCAGAAAATTAAAAATAGAATTACCATATGAATCATCAATACAACTCCTGGTCATGTACTCGGACGAAATTATGATTTGAAAAGGTGCATGCAACCCTATGTTCATAGCAGCACTATTCACAGTAGCAAAGACACGGAAACAACCTAAATGTCCATCAACAGAGGAATGGATAAAGAAGATGTGGTACATATATACAATGGAATATTACTCAGCCATAAAAAAGAATGAAATAATGCCATTTGCAGCAACATGGATGCAACTAGAGATTATCAAACTAAGTGAAGTAAGTCAGAAAGAGAAAGACAGATACCATGTGATATCACTTATATGTGGAATCTAAAATATGGCACAAATGAACATATCTACAAAACAGAAATAAACTCACAGACATAGAGATCAGACTTGTGGTTGCCAAGGGGGAGGGGGGAGGGAGTGAGATGGACTGGGAGCTTGGGGTTGGTAGATGCAAACTGTTACATTTAGAATGGATAAACAACAAGGTCCTACTGTATAGCACAGGGGACTATGTTCAACATCCTGTGATAAACCATAAAGGCAAAGAATATAAAAAAAAGAATGTGTATATGTGTGTAACTGAGTCACTGTGTTGTACAGCAGAGATGGGCACAGCTTTGTAAATCAATTCTGCTTCAAGAAAAAGAAAATGTGGCCAAAACAACTAATAGGAACTTCCCTGGTGGCGCAGGGGTTAAGAATCCGCCTGCCAATGCAGGGGACACGGGTTTGATCCCTGGTCTGGGAAGATCCCACATGCTGCAGAGCAACTAAGCCCGTGTGCTTCAACTACTGAGCTTGTGAGCCACAACTACTGAGTCCGTGAGCCACAACTACTGAGCCCACACGCCACAACTACTGAAGCCTGCACGCCTAAAGCCCGCGCTCCGCAACAGGAGCAGCCACTGCAATGAGAAGCCCACGCACCGCAATGAAGGGCAGCCCCCGCTCGCCACAATTAGAGAAAAGCCCATGCGCAGCAACGAAGACCCAACACAGCCAAAATCAAACAAACAAAACAATAGCATTTAAAAAGTGATATGAATATAGGTTCATCATAAAAAATACTTTAAAATTTAGAAAAGTGTAAAGAGTAAAATAAAAATACCCTATAATCATTACACTAAATGGAGATAAGCATTAATGGCATATTTACACACACATACACTTTTAAATAAAATCGAGTTAATGTGTGTAGGTGTGTGTTTACGTACAAACACGCACGCACAAAATCACGATTTTATAAATGGATATAAAATTATTCACACACACATATATAAAATTCTGATTTTTTCCCCATATAAATTACATCATAAGAATTTTCATGGGTCATTAAAATAGTCTTTAAAAATGTAATTTTTAATGGCTTTGTAGTATCCCATTGTATAGCACACTAATTATTAAACCAGTCTCCTATTATCAGACATTTAAGCGATTCCCAAATTGGTTGTGATCATAAATAACAATTTAACAAACATCCTATACACACACCTTTGCATACATCTCTGCTTATTTCTTTAGGATAAATTCCTAGAAATAGAATTACCACATCAAAGGATGTGAATGCCTGCAAAGTTTCTGGTGTCTCCCATCAATGCATACTCATCAAATTGTATAAATGAGAACAAAAGTAAGAGGGAACCCCAGAGCAGTGCTTTACCACATTTGCTGCACATTCTGAGACCCATAGAAAGTTCCAGGGGCTCGGGTGCACCCCCTCCACCCACCCTATGCGACTGCCTTTTGGAGCCTGGCTGGAGGCTGAAGCCAGCAGCCCCCAATGCTCCCAGGCTGGGCCTGGCCCTTCCTGCCACCACACAGCTGCCCCCCTCAACTTCTCAGAAATGCCCCAGAGTCCAGGGGGAGCTGTGGCCAGCCGAGCAGAGGGAGGTCGGGAGGGGCAGTTGCTGTGCTGAGCTTGGTGGTCAGTGCAGAACTTGTTCAGGTCCCGCTGGGGCTCCCAGCCCCTGGTGTGGGGCACCAAGCCCTCTCGGAAGCTCCTCTATGGAGGATTTCCTTCCAGCCCATCCTTGTGGCCTTCCGGGGAGGATACAGGGCAGGGACCACGCTCTTCTTTACACGGGGCATCCAAGGCTCAGAGGGGTAAAGAGGACTGCCTGAGGCCGGCAAGGTGTGAAAGATGGTACAGGACCTGGGACTCCGAGACACTACTCTAGTTCTCTCTCCACCACCCAGCGTTGCCAAAGCACAGAGGGGTGCGTCCCATGGGAAAGTGACCCGGTACAACCCGAGGCAAAAGTCCTGTGAGGAGCATGGGCTCACGCCTGTCATTTTCCACAAAGAGTTACTTGGCACCTACTACGGGCCAACCACTGAGGAAAGAGGGGTGACCCAAAGAGGCAGGGCTCCTGCCCTCAAGAAACAACATTCTAGTGAGGGAACCAGGTAACAAACCCCAAAACATGGCCAGTGGTGTTCAGAGCTGTGAAGAAAACAAAGCAGGGTAAAGTGGATGGGAAGTGATGTGGAGAGGTGGGTAACTTACAGATAGGGTAATCCAGGAAGGCCTCTCTAGGTTGATATTTGAGCAAAGGCCTGAAGGAAGGGAAGGAGCCAGTCCTGTGGGTATCTGGAGGAAGACCACTGAGGCAAAGGGAATAGCAAGTGCAAAGGTCCTGAGGCAGGAGCAAAACTGGCATGCTTGAGTAGAAGTCAGGAAGCCAGTACGGTTGGAATGGAGTGACAAGTGGAGAATATAGGGAATGACGTCACAGAGCTAGCAGCATCCCCATCAGAGGAGAGAGGGTACTATTTGTGAGCTTCCTCTGGGCCTCAGGTACCATACAGGACACTTGACGTCGGTTGTCATGAAACTTTGAGGTTAGGGGATCTTGCTGTGGCAGTCTGCTCTGGGGCAGAAGACAAGAGAATGGCAGAGGGGCTGGGGTAGGGTTCTACCTCCTGGTCAGGTGTTGATACCAAGGCTGTGGGGAGGGAGAGTGTTCTAGAGCTCCAGCCATCCCGCTGTGCTGGGTGCTGAGTGTCCACGGTTGATCAGGCCAGAACTCTGCTTCTAAGGGTCTCACAGTCCCTTGGAGACAGCAGATGGACACAGTCAACAAGTATATGGCAAGGAAATCCTGTCATTTGGGACAACATGGTTGAACCTGGCGGACATTATGCTAAGTGAAATCAGCCAGACCCAGAAAGACAAATACTGCATGATCTCAGTTACATGTGGAAGTTTAAAAAGTCCAGCTCACGGAACCAGAGGGTAGAATGGTGGTTACCAGGGGCTGGGAGGTGGTAGAAATGGGGAGATGTTGATCAAAGGGTTCAAAGTTTCAGATACGCAGTATGAATAAATTCTGGAGATCCAATGTATAGCACTAGACTATAGTTAATATATTATATACTTGAAATTTGCTAAAGCGTAGCTCTTAATTGTTTCCACAAAGGAAAAAAAGGTAATATGTGAAGTAACAGATTGTCAATTAGCTTGGTTGTGGTAATCATTTCACAGTGTATATGTATATCAAAACGTCATGTCGTACACCTTAAATATATGCAATTTTTACTTGTCAATTATACCTCAAAAAACGTGGATGAAAGAAAGAAGGAAAGAAAGAGAGGGAGAGAAAGGAAGGGAGGGAGGGGGAGAGAGAGAGAGAGAAAGAAAGAAAGAAAGAAAGAAAGAAAGGAAAGAAGGAAGGAGGGAAGGAAGGAAGAAAAAGGAAGGAAGGAAGGAAGGAAGAAAAAGAAAGAAAGAAAGGGAAAATGCATCTCTACCACACAGATTTGTTAAGTGAAACAAATAAGTTAATGTCAATAAAAGCTGGTCACACAATAGCCTATGAAAAATAAGTGCTCCTCGGGAACTTTCTGTATTTTCTGTTCAATTTTTCTGTAACCCTAAAACTGCTCTAAAAAATAAAGTGGGGTTTTTTTTGTGGGGGAGGGGGCCGCACTGCACGGCATGTAGGATCTTAGTTCCCTGACCAGGGATCGAACCCAAGCCCCCTGCAGTGGAAGCACAGTGCCCTAACCACTGCACCGCCAGGGAAGTCCCAATTATGAAGTTTATAAATGAAAAAAGAATTTTCTTAAAAAAAAAAACAAGCATATGGCACGACAGGGAAGACTTCCTGGAGAAAGTGACGTTTGAGCTGGACCTTGAGGAATGAACAGGTGAACCAGATTTCAAACAGGTGGGGAAGGTGGAAAATGCACTTCAGATACTTGTTTACTGAGGAGGGAACAGGAGGACCATTCAGCAGTTGGCTATTAGGGTGTGGAGCACAGGGCCTTGGTTTAGGGTCATCACTGGGATGTGGCACCCCTAGAGAGTAGAGAGTAAGAAGACAAGTGCATTGAGAAGAGAGCCCTGGGGTACATGGCCATGTTGGAAGTAGGGTAGGACGGGGCTGGGGAAGAGGACCCAAGAGGCAGGAGGACCACCAGGGCAGTGGGCTGACACAAGATTTAAAAAAGAGCAATGTGGGGCTTCCCTGGTGGCGCAGTGGTTGAGAGTCCGCCTGCCGATGCAGGGGACACGGGACCCCAGAGTGTGCCCCAGCCCACACCATGTGCTTGCCTCTCCACCTCTAGCTCCGGCACAATTCCACACTAGGGCAAAGACTGCTATTGGCAAAGAGAGTGCACAGTTAGAGGGGGATGGAGCTGGCTGACCACGGCACTTCATCTGAATGGAACAAGGGTGGCCATTACTGGTACTCATGGAAATAGCAGATCAGAAGCAGTCTGAAGTTCTCACTGGTGTGCCAGAACTGTCCCAGAGCATGCCCTGGCCCACAATGGGCAACCACTCTGGCCCCTGTTGTTCCAGCACTTCTACCCTCTGGGGCAAAGATGCTGCTTCTGGGAGCGGGGAGAGTGCACACTTAGAAGGAACAAAACCAGCTTGGACCAAACCCTTCTGTTATATCACCTTGGGACCCGACCCCACCCCCAGTAGGACAATGATGGCCACTGAACATAGGGGAAGCCCCAGCTCACACCTGGCTTTAGTCCTAGTCCCACCATCTCCAGCCCCACCTCCCACCAAGGTGATAGCCGCTAGCTATCACCCTAGGAGAAGACATGACCCATGCTCACTTCAGATCCAGTTCTGCCACTAAGCCACTGGATACACATAGACTATATAGGGATGCTCCCCAAAAGGATACCCTTTCAGTCCAGAACAGATAACTGTTTCACCTAATTTCAGAAACAGAAAAAGTTAAGCAAAATGAAAAGACAGAGGGATTTGTTTCAAGTGAAATAACATGTAAAATTTCCCGAAAAAAAAAAAAAAAAAAAAAAAAGAGCAATATGGAAAATGTCAGACATTGCCAATAGCAAGAGAGAGAAGTGCTGAGAAGGGCTCAAGGGTTGGCAAGAGTTTGGTCCCTGGAGACCTCGGTGAGGGCTCAGTGGTGGGGTGGACAGAGCAGAGCTCAGGAGGTGTACGACTTTCTTATTGCTGTGTAACAAATCACCACAAACTGAGTGACTTAAATAGTACAACTTCATTCTCTTCCAGTTCTAGCGGTCCAAGATCCAAAATCAGTCTCACTGGGCTAAAGTCAAGGTGCCAGAGGGCTGGTTCCTTACGTAGGCTCCAGGAGAGAACCCATCTCCTCGCCTCTTCAGCCTCTCGTGGCCGCCTCTATTCCTTGGCTTGTGGCCCCTTCCTCCGTCTTCAAAGGGCATCACTCTAATCTCTGCTTCTGTCATCCCCATCGTCTTCTACTCTTTGATCTCCTGCCTCCCTCTTAAAGGATCCTTGCGACTACATTAGACCAACCCAAATAACCCAAGATAATCTCCCCATCTCAAGATCCTTCATTTAATCACACAGGCAAAGTCCTACATAAGGTGACATGGACAGATTCCAGGGTTTGGGACATGGACATTTTGCAGCAGGAGGCGTTATTCAGCCTTCCACTCTTCAGGTGGCAGGGGCTGATGGTGGAAGGGAAGAGGAGGGAACGGAGAAGGTGAGTGGAGACAATTCACTGGAAAACGAGTGAGAAAGGAAGGAGGGATGGGACAGAGTCATCCAGACGAAGACCCAGCCTGGTTGGAGAGAAGTGGCTTGTAGGATTTTTTTTTTTTCCCATTCTGTTGTGTCTCCTTCTCTCTCTCCTTCCCGAAGCCTAATGGGAAAATTAGAAACATAACCCATGAGGAATCGACTGCTTTCCCTCACTCAGGATACCCACCCACCCAGGGGTCTTCCGAGCTCCGTGAGCTGAAATCTGCATTTTGAAAAGATTCGTTCTCATTTTATTTCCAACGGCAGGTTCTCCTTAATAATAATAATAAAAAAAGCTGATTATGCTATTAGTTTTTCAAGTTCAGATATTGACGTCCAGCTTAGAAAGGTGATTTAATTCACATTCCTCAACTTCCACGTCCACTCAATACCTTCTGAAAAATTTTTCTAATTCTGCAACTGGTTTTCATTCTCCAACTGATTTTATATGTAGCTTAATTTTTTCCCCAGCTCTAGTGAGATATAAGGGACAAGGGATCTACATTTTTAAACCACAAGGAAAAGAAACCCAGAGCTACCAAGAATAATATTTTATTGACTTGGAATGGGTTTTGGAAGCTGTATTTTTAAACCAACTAGGTGATTTTGATGATCAGACAGTTTGAGGTGGTTTCCCCCCCACCCCTTTCCTCTTTCTCTTCCCTTCAGTAAACTGTTTTTCAACTTTGTTTTTCAGTGAAAACCATTTCCTCCTCACCGTGGACTTGATCCAGAGGCTGCGCCCATCTTTCCCACGTCAACAGTCCTGTGTCCTTGGCTGAGGACAGTGCTCTCATTCTGGGCCTTTCCCTCTTCCTCAGCCAAACCCCTGCTTCTGCACCTCTGTGTAGCTAATAAAAAGGCTGAGTTCCCTGCTGCAGGGAAAGCTCCCACCCGCTGCCATTCTCAGGGATGAGGGGAATGTGCAGCTTTCTTTGCATTTTCCCAGAGCAGCTAGCTCTGTCCCAGGCCTCAGGCGTCCCCGGGTTGAGGTAGAATCTAGCCACAACCAATTTCCAGAGCCAAGCAGTCCTGAGTGAACCTGCAGAAATGCAAGAGCTGGGTGCTTCCTGAGTAAAGTTTTCCCATGAGAGGGCATGAATTGATTTGGGACAAAAAGCATTTGATGGCCCAGGAGCATAGGATTTGGGGGAGCCCTGTGCTGAGTGGAGGTGGGTGGGTATATTTCCTTGGGCCGCAGAGCCTCTCGTCGGGTGGGATCAGCCACTCCAGCCAGTCGCCACCTGGCCCAGCTTTGGAAGATGCGGAGAATGAATTTCACAGTGGTTTCCACGGGGCCATAGCACTGAAACAGCTGCAGGAGGGGACACAGCTGGCACGGTCCCCACCCCTTCCTACAGAGCTGCCCTGGAGGAATGCCACCCTCCCCATGGGGCGTGAGAGGGTCCTCCTTGCTGTGGTTCCAGGGGCCGTGGGAAGGTACCTCGCAGCTAAACCCCCATTTTTGAGGGCACAAGTTGGCCTTGATTAAAATAAAACCCCATCGTCACTTATTCCAGTAGCTTCCCAATCTAGATAAACGTCAGGATCACCCAGGATGTTTATTAAAAAATAAAGATTAATAAAAATAGTGAGTTTGGGAACCCATCCCAGACCTAATGAATGAGAATCTCTATGAGGAGGGCCTGAGGTTGGAATCGGTGTGATTCGGTTTTATCAGACTGCTTTCCTGGTTCCAGAAGTCTGAGCCCCTAGAATGAGAGCGTGAAGAGGGAATGGTGGGGTCCCGGTTGAGAGTAAATATTTAGAGTCACCGTTCAGAGGCATATCTATGTGCCAGAGAATTGCAAGCTTCAGTTAAATAGGACATTATCTTATTTAGTCATCAAAACAAAGGTATGGCCGATGATTACCTCCATTTTGCTGATGAGGACATGGGAGCTCAAAAAGGTCACATGGCTCAGAAGAGGCAGAGCTGGAACTCAGACCCAGATCTTTCTCTTAGCATCTCTGCCACGGAAAGGATAGTGTGAACCCTGGGCACCACCTTAGGAGGTAGGGCAGCATATGACCAAACTGTGGCATCGACACCAGTGAGGTTGATTTTGGACTTCTGACTTAGACTGTAAGAGAATAAATTTGCATTGTTTTAAGTCACTCGGCTTGTGGTGATTTGTTACAGTGGCAACAAGAAACTCATCCACTAGCCTAGAGATAGAGAACCAGCAAGTAGTCAAGGCTCTTCGGGACCCTCAGGCCCAGCTCTACGGAATCCCTGTCCCACACTGCTTGGGGTTGGGCTCGAAGTGCAGGTGAGGCCCTGAAGGGGCCCAGACAACACGGTTGGTGAGATACGGGCCTGTGGGAGGTGTGTGCACGAGCCTGTGTGTCAGAGTGAAGGGAAGAGCACACCTTCATGCATCGGGAATTTCTGGGTAGACGATCCACCAAAGCCACGTCAACATTTTTCTCTCCAGGAAAAAATTACTCAATCCCTATCAAAAAAGTCACAGTTTCACACGCACATACCTGGACGGACTTGTGGGTCCTAGGGAGAAGCAAAACACCCCTCCTGCTCCAGGCGTCTTTAATTTTCACGGGGCAGGGAGCACAGCTGAGGGAGGCTGGGGGAGCCATCAGCCAAGGACTGTGGACACATTGTGACATCTGGATTTCCCCAAAGCTCTGGGGTCCCGTGGAGTGAGCGTTCCACCCCTACCCCCATCCCCGCAGGGCTTCCCATTTCCACAAAATCTCTGGGAAAATTTGACACGTTTTTTTTTTAGCAGCAGGGAGCAATTGGAATTTCCAGCTTAATTCCAGATGTGGTGCTGACTGTGCTGGGGAGTTTGGCCTTATAAAGCATCCGGAGGCCCATCATCCCATCGGACTCCCCCAGCACTGGCCTGTACAATTGTGCGCGTCCCCCGTCTTCAACTCCGGGTCTTGCAGTTGGACTTTTCTCTGGAGAGCTGGAGAAAGCCCATGCATGCGGCTTTCACACGTGTGGAGAGGGCTGGGTGTTGGCTGGGCCTGAGCTGGCAGGCTGGAGCCCAGAGTGCCTCTGGGGCAGGTAGTGGGGGCCATGACAGAGAAGGAACCAAGTCGTGAGGAGTGCTCTGGGGACGTGGACGAGGCCAGAGACTGGATCTGGAGCAGGCTGCGGAGGGGGCGGGGGGGGCGGCGCTCAGGGAAGCAAGGGGCCAGTCGGACCTGAGGTCATAGCTGGTGCCTGGCCAGGGGCTGCTGAGAGGGCAGGCAGAATGGAAAGGCCCTTAACCCAGCCAGCGTACCCTGGTTCCTGGAGCTCAGTCCCCCAGACAAGACGTCAGGACCAGATGGCTCCTCGGCAGGAGTGAGGGTCCCCCTCGATGCTTCAGTGAAACCGTGAGAGGATTAAGAATGTCACTCCCCCCACAAAAATGTCACCCCCCTTTTCACCTAAATGGGAAGGAAATCCAAAAAAGAGGGGGAATATGTATACATATAGCTGAATCACTTTGCTGAACAGCGGAAACTAACACAACATTGTAAAACAGCTATACTCCAATAAAAATTAATTGAAAACAAAATGTCACCCCCTTTTGGCAGCTTATCTATGACTGCCCTAGTTAGCAGATAGAATAATGCACCACATCCTAATTCCCAGAACCTATGAATATGTTACCTCACAGGCAAAGGACTTGGCTGTTGTGATCGTGTTAAGGGCCTTGAGATGAGGAGATTGTCCTGGAGTGTCTGGAAGGGTCACTCCTAAGAGGGAGGCAAGAAGGTCAAAGTAATGGAAAGGCGATGCGACAGCATGATGGGGGAAGGGGCCACAGGGCAAGGAATGCAGGCGTTCTAGAATCTGGAAAAGGCAAGGAGATGGAGTTTCCCCTACAGCCTCCAGAAAGAACACAGCATTGCCAGTACTTTGACTTTAGCCTAGTGAGGCCGATTTTGGACTTCTGACCTCCAGTACTGTAAAATAAATTTGTGTGTTTTTAACTACTAGGTTTGTGGTGATCTGTTATAGCAGTGAAAGGAAACGAATACACCCTCCCATCGTGTGGTGGCTGTCATGCTCTGCCCCATTCCCTTCGACAAGTGTCTTTTCAACATGACACAGGGTGAGGGGAGTATCCCACCTGTCCTTCCCCAATGGCCCTGGCTGAGCACCAGCACAGACCACCACGAGGAGGCCAGGAGGGGCTGCTTCTCGCCAGCCAGGGCCTCCAGCTGGTAGCAGAGCTGGGCCCTATCCAGGACCCCAGACTCCTGGGCCAAGACCTTCCCCCTTAGCCACTGCCTTCCTTCACCCCGTGGATGAGACAGCCACGCGCCTGCCGTTTTCTCCAGCCCTCTACCTTCCCCCCCATTCTCTGGGGCTCTGCTCCCCACTGCCAACAAGGAGAACAACATTTTCAAGCTGCAAAAGAGGGAACCAGAACACACACACACACACACACACACACACACACACACACACACACACACCTCTGGAAGTACTTTCTTCCTGGGAACTAGACGTCAGCTACACCTGCTGTAAACAGGGTTCTCACAAACCCAGGGGCTGTGTTGAGCCAGGGCAGGAGGTGGTCCGGCAGGGTCAGTGTGTGTGGACGTGGGACAGTACAGAGGGACAGAGGACCCCGCATCCCTGCCCCCGAGAATGTTGAGATTCCACAGCACCCCCTGTCACTTATTTCTCTCCCCTCTCCCTACAAGGCCAAGCATAGACACCTATGCAAGAGTCACACAGGCACCCGCATGCACACAAACATACACGGGGACACAAGGGGTGCTGGCGTGTGCAAAGAGAAAATGGGCAAACACGTGTGCACAGACACCACCCAACACACTTAAGAACAGGCAGTTGTGCCTCAGCAGGGCAGACATCGACACGCCCACATACACAGATACCGTGCACACTTGCACACACCCACAGGGGTGCACACACATACAGACCCACCCATGCACGAGTAAAGAGCACCTGTGCAGATGGACACCTGGACACCTGTGAACAGAGGGGACTGTCCAGGTCTTCCCACACCTCCCGGCAGGGAGGGAGGTGGAGATTCCCTCCCCGGCCCACCCTCCTGAGCTCTGCTCTGGAGCCCTCTGCTGGGGAGGCCAGGAACAGGCTGTCAGGCCCTCCTTGGCCCTGGAGCTGAGCTGGCCTGGACTGGGGGTTTGGAGGGAAGGGGCATGAGGAGGGAAAGGGAACCAACCAGAGCCAGCCCCTGGGCCCTCAGCATCCTGCCCCCACGTGGTGCAAATGACTTTCTGCAGCCTCCAATCTAGGGCTGAAGGAGAGATTTCCCTCGCAAAGATTCCTCTTGGACCCCAGCCTCTTTCTGCCAGACCCCAGACCCACCGTGCCCTTTCAGTGGGCGCTGCTAGTATGGCTGCGTGCATAGGAAGGGGCCCTGGCCTGGCAGCATCACACACCCCTCTCTCCAGGACAAGGCGGCTTTACCCTCCCACACTCCAGGAGCCCAAGCTGACTCCACCCTACTCCCCTCACCCCACCTAGGCCATCTTGCAGTGGCCCTGCTGGGGACCCAGCCCCTTGCCACCCACAGGGTCTCTGACTCCGCTTGTTACAGCTGCCTGTGCAGACCTACCCCCCCGCTGCACTTCGTCAGGGAAACCACCCTCTGCCCTCAACAGCTTTTTCTTTCCGTTTTCTCCTGGGGGAGAGGGAGCAAGTGGAGAAGACCTGGGCTTTGGAATAAGACGGATGAACCTGAATTCAGATCTCAGCCCAGAGGTGGGATTTACTCACCAGCTATGGGCCTCTTGGGCAGCTAACTGCTCTCAGCCTCAGCTTCACCAGGTAGAATGGAGATCATGTTACTTAGGTGGCAGGGTGAGAACATTCTCAGTGCCCAGGACCAGAGCTGGTGTAAGGGGTGAGCCAGCCAGGCAGCTGGCTAGGGTGCCGTCTTTATGAGGCACTCAGTCATCACTGGACATATAAGGAGATGAAAAAACCACGTCTGGAACTCTTTTAAGGGTCAGTTGGACATTCTGCTTTAATAAGCTACTTGCAATGGGGTGGTGGGTGGACCCCAAAAGAAGAGGCCAGAATAACGATAGTTGGTCTCTAAGCTGTTCCGTCAGGAGGGCGGGGCAAAGTCTCTAGAGAGTTTTCGTGTATCTAATTGCAGCAAGCAAGTTCAGCGTCAGAGCTGAACTGCTCAGAGGAGATCCAGGGGTCCCCTCCTCTGCCCACTCCCCCCTTCCTCCAAGCAGAGATCAGTTCCACTATACTAAAGTTGAACTGATAGTAAAGGAATACCAGTTTGATGGGACATAAAATGATTAGCCTGCTTGAGGGACCCACATGCTTCCCCATTGGGCCCTTCCTGACACGTGGAAGGTGCTTAATAAATGTTAGTCGGGTCTGTCTCTCCAGTGCTTGGCCCGAAGACTTCTCTGCAGCCCCCTCCACTCAGCCTAGCCCTTCTTGAACCCTCTCTGCCTGGTCCTTGGGTCTACAGCATCCCTTAGTTCTTCACCACACCCTTTTCCCCCAACCTTAGCCCACTGGCCCAGCCCATCCTGCAAGCCTCAAGGCTTCTAGCAGGCGTCAAGATTTCCATTTCTTGGTAAGTCAGATAGCTCTTATACATTATCCTGCTTAAAGCAACAAAAGGCAGCTGCTATCTTGTCCCGGAGGAAAGTATCTCCTTATCTTAAATGTCTACCATCAGGCAGTCCCCGCTTGCCAGTGAGTAACATTTCAAAAGTTGGTTTCTGGGAAGTGGACTGGGGTTCCAGACAATAAGCCAAGAGAAAATCGAGGACTCAGCGTTATGAATGGGGCTCAGTTTTCCAGGTTGAGCCATAAATGCTCATTTAACGCATCACAAAGCTAGGCTGCCACACACCCACACAGGGGAAAAAAGAAAAACCCTACTGTTTCAAGACCTATAGGTAGAAATGGAAAATAACAATGTGGGTGTAGAAAATTGTTTATTTTTTTCTTGAAAGCTGGTGCTTGAGGGAAAGCAGGTTTCTTAACAGGAGTATGTGGCGATGGGTGGGACATTCTGAAGGAAACTTTGAGGTGTTTTTCAAAGGCTTTAGAGGCTGAAAGCTTTTGTTCTTCAACATTCTGATGAATCTTTCTGGCGTTCAGTCTGCCTTTTTTTTTGACACGGGGCAGTCCTGGCTCTATCCTGACATGCAGTCAGCCAGGATTGTTTGGGTGGAAAGAATAAACTGGGGAAAGGAACTCATGAGGTAACTGGGGTCGGGTTGTTAGAAAGGAGATGAAGGAAGTGGATTCAAGGGTGTGTAATTTGGGTTTTAAAGATGCCCTGAGGGGAATTCCCTGGCAGTCCAGTGGTTAGGATTCCACGCTCTCACTGCTGAGGGCATGGGTTCAATCCCTGGTCTTGGAACTAACATCCCACAAGCTAAAAAAAAAAAAAAAAAGGCCTGAGGAAGAATGAGCTGAACTGAACTGATTGTGGTAAAAAACAAAGAACAAAAACAGAAAGAAAAGGGAAATTATGGTACATATGTGACCCCATCTTTCCAATCTCAAAAGAAACAAAAGGAGGTGGAAGCCGGACTGTTCCGAGGCTGGCCACCAGGTGACACCACAGGCCCAGGACAGCTTGGTTGCAGTCATGGCAGGTAGAGGGGACTCGGGAGGTCCCAGGGGACCGGGGGAGTCACAGGTTTGGAAGCACAGGACATTCTCAGATTCCATCCTCCTTCTGACTGAGTTGGAGAGAGAACGCTCATGCACATTCCCTTCCTTCTCCAGCTCTCATCCCATCTCCCCTGAGGGCTTTATGCTGGTATACTAGGTGGCATGGGGATGGATGGTGCCCAGAGGGATGGGGGCCCAGGACGGGTGGTGAGTGAAGAGACGAGGAAGATGGGGCTCAGGAAGGTCTTGGACAGAACCTTGATAGCGTGAGGGGGCAGAAGCCCATGAACCTTTATTGAAAGTCCGCCTCCCCTCACAGGTCCTGACACAGGGAAGCCCAGGGGGGAATCAAGCCACCTACAGGGCTGCCCACGGATGCAGGTGATTCAGAGTTTAGGTTTGGCTGATAACAGCCCCAGAAAAGCTGAGAATGAGCCCTTTGTGAGGGTGGCTCCTCCGCAGGCCCCCTCCTCACAGCTGGGCCGGCTACAACAGGCCTGTGAGGAGAGCTGCCTTGCAGGAAACAGGACTGACTGGAAAAATGCAAAGAAACTGAGATGCTGTGTGAGATCTTTAAGATGCCTCAGGGCAAATGTGCAGGAGAAAGATGCACCTTGGCTGGAGCCCACTTTATTTTCATCCAGGTTTTCAGTCTCATCTGTGTCCCCTCCCTCCCACCCCCAAGTACCCCAGAGAAAACATCACTTTCAGTACTGTGTAAGTCAGAACTCTGGGTTGCAAGTGGCCAAAACTCAGCTTGAATCAACTTGGTGAAAAGGGGGCATTGACTAACTGGTTCATTCAGGGCATGAATGGAGCTCACCCTGCTGGGACTCCCTTCTCTCTGCATCTCTCAGAGGCTGCTGTCTTCCTATCTTCTGCAGACAGGCTTTAACCTGCCTTGGCAGGGAAAACGACCATGGTCAGTTCAGGGTTTATGACCAGAAAGGAAATTATACCATCTGCTACTTGGTTAGGGAAAAGTCCTGAGGGAGAACTCTGATTGGCTCGCCTTGAGTCATGCTCAGTTCTGGACCAATTGCTGTGGCCAGAGGGATGCATTGCTGTGGTTCTCCCAGACTGAGTCACTTGCCCAACCCTGTGGGAATGAGGTACTGAACAGACACATACAATACAATAACCTCCTTGCTGTGTACTTGGGGTCTCTTGAGGAAGAACTGCTAGTTGTTCCCCTAATAACAATTTCCCCTTTTCTCTAACAGAACAAAAGGTGCTTACTGGGATACATGGCTACCTGGAATAAAAACTACATTTCCCCGGTTCCCTTGCAGCTAAGGATGATCAGGCCGCTAAGAGTTCTGGAAAATGGGATGTGAGCAAAGCCAGGTGTGAAACTTCCAGATGGGAAGCATGCTCTTGGCCCTCTTTCCCCCACTTTGTGCAGTCTGGAAGCCTATGTGATGGTGAGCCACTTTGGATCCTATGGGTGAGAACAAGACCACAGAGACGTCAGAGTAACAAGTCAGTTAGAAGAAGTCTGAGTCCCTGATACCATTGTGGGCCCAAACTGTTTATGCCTGGACTGTTACACAGACATCTCTCTTGTTTAAGCCACTCTTATTCTGGGTCTCTGTTACATCAGCCAAGGCTATATCCTAAGTAATACATCTTGGGACCTTCTCTTGGTACCCACTGCTGTGGGCTGAAAATGCCATCTCTTGTATCCAGGACAGAATTTGTTTTCTGACCATGTATATATACCTCCATCCAAATCCAGAAAAGTCCTCCTAGTAACCAACCTACCGTTTGCTGGGAGTGTGACCAGACACATCACAGAGGCAGATCTGTTCTCTCTAACCTGAGAAGTTATTTCCATTTCTCCCTACACCCTGAGACTCCATCTCACTGGGCACGTTCCAAAGTGTTTTGTATGTGGGTTAGACCAGACTCTGTGTCAGCCCAGGGCTCCTATAGAGTGGAGGCCATGTTCCCTCATCAGACCGGGACTTCTGAGCGCTGGAGCCGTGGAGAGGTATAAAGCCCAGGCCCTGCCCCCGGGATACTAGCTGTGCCCCTCTCTTTAGGGTAAGGACAGCGCACAGATGGCCCATCTGCCTCTGAGGCAGGAAACTTGGGGCACAGAGTTACTGAGAGCCGAGCAGTGGAGGACTCAGGAGAAACTGCTGATTCCTCCCTCTTCCGCTGCCACCTGGGAGTGTTCCAACCTCGGGCTTCTACTCAGATCTTTGAGGCCCATGGTCCTGAGGGAGGGAAGAGAAAGCACCAGTGGGGTAGGGGCTGGGTTTCTGGGATGGGGGAGAGGCAGTGGCTAGGTCATATCTGAGGTCAGTGTCGGAGACGAGGCACAGAAAATAATCCAGGGACTTTGAGTCTAACGATCCCAGACCCTCATTCCGAGCTTTCACGGTTTAAGAAGGATAATTGAGTTAATCCTAGGTGGGAGATCCAGAAGGAAAACTTGCCTCAGACACAGAAACACAGGCTGGGCTGGGCTGGGCTCTTCCTTTCTTTCTGTAGTGATTGTGTTGAAGAACAATAGTGGGCAGGCCCGCGTCTTTCTTAGAGCCGTCCTTGGCTCCCAAGTGGCTGGCTTCACCTCTCCTTCTTTCCCTCTGAATATCCTCCCTCAGAGGGGCCCCCCTGAGAGCCAAGATGGTGTCTCTACCCTCAGACTGGGGTCTGAAGACTTCTCATAGGGCAAGCTGGACTAGCCCAGGGCCAACCTGAGCCAACAGGAAGGTGACGTCAGGTGTTCAGGCTGCATCCCTGGATCTCCTTAGAGATGGAGGCAAGACCTCCAGCCCCACCTCTCTAACCAAGGCAGTTCTCTGCACTGGTTTCCCCTGACCCCAGCACTGGATCTAAGGGAAGGGTACTGACTTCCTGGATCCCCTTCCCATGAGGTACATCAACGCTGAGAGACAAACAGGGCTGGTGACACAATGGCACGGAAGCAAGATGCTGAGTGATGGCCCTTCCACACACGTGCCACAGCACGCAGCGCTCCTAGCTGGCCTCCCTCCCACCACACCATGGCTTCCTCGCCTGCCTCTGCTGAGCCCTGATATGCCTGCCTGCCCTCCCCTGCGATCTGCCCTCCCTCTGCTCTCACATGACGCACCCTGGAGCTCCTGCACCACAGGCAGCACTCATCTCTCCCCGAGATCTTCAGCCTCTTCTTGGAATGCGCCCTTCTCCTCCTGGCCCTGAGCTACCACCTCCCAGCAGCCCTCTCAGGCGGAGGATGTTTAGTCTCACATTCTCTGCACCTCAGGGTGAAAAGATGGAGCTTGTCCGTATTATTCCTCATGGTCATTTCCAGCCCATTACTCCCATCCTCTCGTAAAGCCCTGAGCCATTGACACTGCTGCTTCCAGCTATGCCATCCTCCCTCCTCGGCCCTGTCATCTCCCAGCCTCCCAGGCTTGCTCCCTCCCCCACTGAAGACCCACGTTCCAGCCACCTCATCTTCTCCCGTACCCCCTCCTGCCACTATCCTAGACAAATAGAATGACCTGTATCCACACTCTGACCTCTTGCTTCCATCACCTACATCCCCAATAATTCCCGCCTTAGCTATCCATTGCCACATTTAGTCCTGAAGACCTTATGGCCATCCAAAGCCTTACTTCTGAAATCAGAACTTCTCACCTTCCACTATCCATCCATCCATCCATTGCCTCCAAGGCTTTCTGCTTCCTGGCCCAGGTGGCCCTGCCACAGCTCTCTGGCCTCATAGAACTCTCCGGTCCACTGATTCCGTCACTTTCTCTCTATCCATCAGCCCCCTCCTGCCTTCACTTCTCTCCTCTCCCAGCTTAGGATCCATGGTTTGTGGATGAATAAACCGTGGGATGTTCACACAATGGACTATCACAAAGCAGGTTAAATAAATGAGCCACAGCAAAGTAAAACAATGTGAATAGATCTTAGCCACATACAATTAGGTAAAAAAGGTAAGTCCCCAAAGATTGCATGGAGAACAATACCCTTTTAATGAGGTTAAAAACAATTAATATAAAATATTGGAAATATATGTAGATGCAATAAAACTATATAAAAAGGATATCAAGGGAATGTGGTACACAGACTTCAGGGTGATAGTTACCGTGGGTCGGGGGAGGTAGGGGGCTGGGATGGCGAGGAGGAATCGTATGGAAAGTTGTGGGTCATTGTCAAGGCTTTGGTTTGGGTGGTGGTTCTGCAGGAGCCTATTTAATCATTACAAATAACGAATTAAAAATATAGCACAAGGGCTTCCCTGGTGGCGCAGTGGTTGAGAATCCGCCTGCCAATGCAGGGGACATGGGTTCGAGCCCTAGTCTGGGAAGATCCCACAGCAACTAGGCCCGTGAGCCACAACTACTGAGCCTGCGCGTCTGGAGCCTGTGCTCCGAAACAAGAGAGGCCGCGATAGTGAGAGGCCCGCGCACCGCGATGAAGAGTGGCCCCCGCTCGCCGCAACTAGAGAAAGCCCTCGCACAGAAACGAAGACCCAAAACAGCTAAAAATAAATAAATTAATTTATTTATAAAAAAAATATATATATAGCACGAGTGGATCAACGATGAGTGCGTGAGGGAACAAAGGATGTGTGGAGGAGTCCAGTGAAATCAAGATTCCATGGGTTATCATGGCTTTACTCTCTTGCAATTATATTGAACCTCCCTCATCTTCCCACCACTAAATTCACAGATATCCCCGTGTCTGCCTCATTACAATGGAAGAAGCGTCCCAGTTTCTTCAGTGAAAGAAAAATTCCATCTCTTGTTCCCTGAATCCCATTCCTTCTCATCTTCTTAAGGGCTTTTTTCCTTTGGCTGTCTCCCCACTCTGCTTCCTCATCGATCTCTCCCTCCTTAATGGGTTATTTCCACGAGCACACAACATGCTCTAGTCTCTCCTATCTTAAAAACAAATAAACTGGGAATTCCCTGATGGTCCAGTGGTTAGGATCCGGCCCTTTCACTGCCGTGGCCCGGGTTCAAACCCTGGTCGGGGAACTGAGATCCCGCAAGTCATGCGGCGCGGCCGGAAATAAAAAGGAAAAAACAGATAAACTTTCTGTATTAGTTAGGATAACGTTAGGCTGCTGTAACAGAGAAATCCCCAAAGACCATATCAAAGAAAGAAGCTGACTCTCACATGAAAAGCCTAGGAAGGCAGTGTAGGGGTGATATGGTAATTTCTCCAATCTGTTGCTCTGCCATCCTTAACTTGCAGCTTCTCTCCAAGATGGATGCCCCAGCCCTTGCCAGCACTTCAACCTCCCAGCCAGAAGGAAAGGGGAAAAGAGAAGGCGGAGATAAGCCTACCTCCTTTGAGGGACACGGCCTGGAAGTTGCATACATGTCCAATCGCAAGGTATTGCCCTCAGACTTGGTCAAAAAACACACCTAGTTGTGAAGGAACTTAAGAAATATGGTCTTTCGTTGGGCAGCAATGTATCCACTTAAAGATTCCACCACTATTGCAGAAGAGGAGAATTGAGGGAAAGCTGGCGATCTCTACCACCCTGTGCACCTTTGACCGCCCAAATAAACGCACACTCTCTTCTCACACATGCAACATGCTAATCCCCTTCCCAAGCCCAAACCCACAAGGTTTCATCCATTACTGCAACCAGCTCAGAGCCCAGGCCTTCCTGACAATCGTCAGATCTTTGTATGAAGTTCAGATGTCAGTCTGGTGACATATAAACTAAAAACCAAGTTATCTATTTGCTCCCCTTTACCAACCAGCAGCACATACACATATATATACTCTACAAGGCAGAACAGGATAACCCCAATTAATCTGCCATTTGGAGAGGGAAAAATAGAAAACACATAGCAGGAACATAGCAATTAACAGATCCCACTGGGAAGGAATTCCAAGGGTTCCCTATCTCAGAGAGGAGAATGTTCTTTGGTATTTATACCCGAAAACATTCTCTGTGGTTCTTGGCTCTGCTTTCTGGGCAGTGCTTCTTTGTCTACCTGTTGTCCTCCAGGGCCACATCTGAAAAGGGCGTTGGAGAACATACCCTTCTGGGTGGTGAGGGTGCAGTGTTCACAGCCTGTTTCCTGCCGGTGCAGGTTTGGGAGCTCACAGCTTGCTTTAGGAATTGAGCAATTCTAGAGTTGTACTGGCCAGCCTTGTAGACTTTTGCCAGTGACTTTCCCTCAAAAACTTAGCATAACATTAAAAAGTGAAATACAAAAAATAATTCAATTTACCATCATATAGAAAAGACTTAAATAGGAATAAATCGAACAAGGCTTGTACATTGAAAACTATAAAACATAATTAAAATAAATTGAAGAGAAACTAAATAAATGGAAAGTCATCCTGTGTCCATGGATTAGAACACAATATTGTTAAGATGGGAATATTCCCCCAAATGACCTACAGACTCAATGAAATCCCTATTAAAATTCCAGCTGCCTTTTTTGCAGAAATTGAAAATATATCTAAGATTCATATAAAATTGCAAGGGGCCCAGCATAGCCAAGACAGTCTTGAAAAAGAAGAAGAAAGTTGGAGGACTCACACTACCCTATTTCAAAACTTACTGCAAAACTATATTAATCAACACAGCGTGGTACTGGCATAAGAATAGACACATAAGTCAATGGAACAGAATTGAGGCTCTGGACATGGAGACTTTGACACATGGTGAAAAAATAGTCTTTTTCAAGAATGGTCCTGGGACAACTAGATCTCCCTATTCAAAAGAATGTAATCAGATCCCTACTTCACACCACATATAAAAATTAACTCAAAGTTGATTATAGACCTAAATGTAAGAAAGAAAACTATAAAACTTCATGATCTTGGATTAAACATTGGCTTTTTTTTTTCTTTTTTTTTTTTTCTTGTGGTAGGCGGGCCTCTCGCTGTTGTGGCCTCTCCCGTTGAGGAGCACAGGCTCCGGACGCGCAGGGTCAGCGGCCATGGCTCACGGGCCCAGCCGCTCCGCGGCATGTGGGATCTTCCCGGACCAGGGCACAAACCCGCGTCCCCTGCATCGGCAGGCGGACTCTCAACCACTGCGCCACCAGGGAAGCCCCAAACTATTTTTTAAAATTTGTTTATTTTATTTTTGGCTGCATTGGGTCTTCGTTGCTGCGTGCGGGCTTTCTCTAGTTACTGTGAGCAGGGGCTACTCTTGGTTGCGGTGCACGGGCTTCTTATTGCGGTGGCTTCTCTTGTTGTGGAGCACAGGCTCTAGGCACGCAGGCTTCAGTAGTTGTGGCACACGGGCTCAGTAGTTGTGGCTCGCAGGCTCTAGAGCGCAGGCTCAGTAGTTGAGGCACACGGGCTTAGTTGCTCCGTGGCATGTGGGATCTTCCCTAACCAGGACTCGAACCCGTGTCTCCTGCATTGGCAGGTGGATTCTTAACCACTGTGCCACCAGGGAAGCCCCTAAAACTATTTTAAAAACTTAGTATGACTACAGTCTATTTGTTTCTAATCTGTTCCATAAGCAAGTAACCCAGCCAAAAAAGCTGGAGCAGACATAGGTCTTAAACCTGAAGGCATTTTTATGCACATTTATTTCCCAGCCTCTATACTCTGCCCATCCTACCCTCTCTTAACTTTACAATAGTGTACGAGGTTACTTAACCTAGTAGGCCTGGGTGGAAAGGCAGCACCCTGAATCTGCTCTGGGCTGTTGAACTGACTCCCATTATCGGGCAGGGTGTTCTTAACTGGAGCTAACTGGGAAAGGCTTGGGCCACAGTCTTGTCTCCTGGGAAAGCTGCCCCTTCAGGGCTCCTTCACGTCACTTCCTCAGTTTGGGGTGCAAAAGCAGTTGACTTTCTCAGCACCTTTCCAGATACTGGATTCTTAGTCAACTTAGCTTACTGGCCACAGGCAGGAAGAACCTCCATGAACAGAGCTCTGTTTATTTTCATCTATGCTTTGCAAACTGCTGTCTCTCTTCTGAGTTTTCTCTCTTCCAGGACCTTTGCTATAAATGTGGGGCGCAGACTACCCACCAACACTTGCACCTTTTCTAACCACTTCCTCTGGAACTAGAGGCTCAGTAGGCATGTGAACTGTCTTCCAAGATATCAGAGGAGATAGTGTTACAAACTGTTTTGAATAGCATGGGTCACCAGCTTTCCAACCTGACATATCTGCTCACCGCACAATGCCTCGTGTTTAAAATTTTGCCACATCCAACATTCCACTTCTGGATATCAAATTCTATGTTAATCAGAATATGGTTTAGACTACTGTAACAAAGGCCTCAAACTACACTGACTTACGCAAAATAGAAGGGTTTTTTTTTTTTTTTTTTGGTTTGTTTTTCTCTCATGTACCTTGATGATTCAGGGCTGATACGGGGGTTTAGTGGTTTTGGAGGACTCAGGTTTCTTGTATCTTTTTACTTCACTACTTTCAACATGCTGCTTCCAGCACACAGTCTAAGACAGCTTCTGTCAGAGGTTGGATTACTCAGGAAACAGACTCTGAGACAGATTTGCAGCCAGGTGTTCTACCGGGGAGTGAACCCCGATGGCAGGGGGAGTGATGGAGGTAAAACGGGGCCACGGGCAGAGCTGAGCTGTGATGCAGTCACAACAGAGGACTCAGCCAATCCCAGAGGAGCTCTGGAGCTGGGGTGGGCTTCATAGTTGTCTCAATTAAAGCAAGGAACTAGGCTTGTTACCCCACAAGTCATTGGATACGGGCCCCCTTTTGATACCCCCCAGGGAGGAGGCATAACTTTGGGCAAAGCAGTTTCTGGGGAAAGATTCACCTGAGCTGTGAGTGGACAGTGCTCCTGGCAGTTGGCGGAAGGAGGGCCTCGGTTTTAGATGGGGCATCAGGCAGTGTCCACTGGTGTCCAAGGCTACAGAGTCCACGAGACCTCCCAAGGTTCTCACCACCAGGTTTGCCCATCCAGTGGGAAATGGAAAAGCCCACACAGTACTTTCACTCACATCCCTTTAACCAGACTTAGCCACATGGTTGCACCTACCTGGAAGGTAAAAACTCGAGAAAGAAAGCAAAAGCGAAGTCAGTTGGAGCCATTTGGGAGTCTCTGCCACGTGTCCCTTGATTCCGCGTCCTTCGCTAGCCACTGTCTCCTTTGTCTGTCCCTCCTCAGAACCTGGCTTCCCCCATTTCTGCCTCTGTCTTTGCTCCAGAAGCCCCACCTGACATCTCTTGGATGCTGTGTTAGACTTACTGGATTGTGTCTTTCAGTCACCTGCAAAAGTATTCAAACTAGCTTCTGGGGGAAAAAAGATTTTATGAGGTCATGTATTGGATCAAAGAGAGGATCTACCTTCAGGCATGGATGGACCCAGAGGTTCAAATGATGTTACCAGAGCTGTCTCTCTCCGTTTCCTGATCTGTCTTTCCTCTGTGTTGGTCTCATTCTCTGACTGAATGATGCCACTGACAGTGCCAGCCCTACATTTTCTTACAGCTCACAAACTCAGAGAAGAGTGCAATCCTCTCTCCTTCAGTGTCCCCCATGTGTGCTCACCCAAGGACCAACCTTTGTGTCCAGAGGGGTGAGTGCTCTGATTGGCCAGCCTGAGTCATGCCCTTCGGCATGCTTGGGGAAGTGAGGCCGTGTACGTGATAGCCCAACCAGAAACACTGGCTGGGGCGGGGGGGGGCGGGGGGCGGGGATAGGCAGTGGGCTTCTATTGCTAAACAGGAGGGAAGGGATGCTGATGCTGTTATAGCCTGGGCATCTCAAACTTAACATGTCTACAGCTGAACTCTTGGTTCCCCTCCCAGCCCCAAATATGTGCTGTCTCCACTCTTCCCATATGGTAAATGGCACCTCCATCTACCTAGCTGCTCAAGCAAGATAACTGGGAGCCATCTTTATACGTCCTTCCCTCTTCAACCCACATTCCAACGTTCACTGACAGATTCTACCACTCAGATGCTCTTCAATCAGTCCCATCGTCCATTTTCTCCATCGCCAATATGTTGCACAGCCTCCATCACCTCATCCTGTGCTATTCTGATGGGTTCCCCTGTCTCTGTATGCTCACTCTGTCTTGTTGCTGGTTGTTACATGGCAGCCAGAGGCATCCTCCTGAAACCTGCACATGAGACTGAATATAACATGATGACTAGGGGTGTACCTGGAACAAATGGGCACCAGTGCAAAGTATCCAATTCTTATTTTCCACTGGAGAAGTCCCAGATTAGAATTCACTGTCACTCATCACAGCACTTGGCACCTGAAGACTTGTTCAGTACCCATCTCCTCCCCCCAAACTGGAAGGTCTGGGAGGGCAGGGATTTTGCCAATCCCATAGTCCACCTCATTCCAGGCACTGTTTGGAGCACACAGCCCTGGGGGCTCGGTGAAGGCAGGACGATGTTCTTGGTACGAGTGGGAGGGGGTCTTGGAGCCAACTGCTTCCCCCAAGGCACCTTCGATTTTCCAAAGAGGCCAGAATCCTGGGGTGGGTTGGGGACCGCAGAGCTGCCATCTGAGCTCCCTCTTTGGGAGAAGACCCAGGGAGAAGGAGGAAGATGGGAAGAGAGGCTGGGCCTAAGGAGAAGGAGACCTTAAGAAAAAAGGCAGGAGAAAAAGCCAAAGATAAGAAGGGCGCAAAGCACGGAGCTGACCTCCCTGTGCTATGCAGCTGTTTCCCACTAGCTAGCTATTTTGGGGTAGGGAGGGTGGGAGGGAGACGCAAGAGGGAGGAGATATGGGGATCTACGTATACGCATAGCTGATTCACTTTGTTATGCAGCAGAAACTAACACACCATTGTAAAGCAATTATCCTCCAATAAAGATGTTTTAAAAAAAAAAAAAAAAAAAAAAAAAGGGCAAGCAGAATGAGAGGGGTGGAGAATTCCAGAGAAAGGGGGATCAGCAGGAGGTAGGCTGGGGGTGGGAGGTTTGCAGAGGAAAGAGAAACCATTCTTTTTTTTTTTTTGAAACCATTCTTTTTGAATGGGTCAGGGTGTGTGTGGGGGGTCTCCCAACACATTGACTCCAAGGTGTGGGAAGCTGAGATCGCCTGCCTTGTGCTGTGGTTTTCTCAGTCAGCCCAAGACCCCTGGGAGGACAGTGGGGGACACCCAGCCAGAGGCTCCCCCAGTCAGGAGCACCCACAGTCTATGGTGACTATCCCCAGCACCCTAACTCACTGTTGAGTGGTGGCCCAAGCCCAGCAATGCTCTATCGGGACATGCAATTACAGGGGTTGGGTTACAGCTCCAACATTGGCAAGGGCTCGGTGGCCGGAGATAGGAAGGTGGCACCCGGAAGGGTTGTGTGTGTGCTGAACTGCAGGCTCCCAGCACCACCCCCCAAGGCTGGCTCACAAGGCCTCCATTGTTGGGGGCTGGCTCCCAGCCCATCACCGGCCAGATAGGAGCTGCTGTTCTGACAAGGCAACAAAAGCACACCCCAAGTTCATACAGATGCCGTTACCCCATCCTTATCAGGCGGAGGGAAGGGAGCTAGCAAAGCTAATGCTGATTCAGAGAGAAAAAGGAAAAAGGCATATTAACAATCATGGCGAAAGTGAGTTCCGGCAGCAGGGGTGAAGATCATGGGTGCTAGTCTGGGATTTTTATAACGAGCAGTTGGAGGCAGGGGTGGGACGGTGAGGAGTGTCCAGTGGGTGGGGGAGGAGCCCCCCCAGTGTGCCCGGCCCTGTGCCGGGGACAGAAGCCAAGCAGGTGCATTCTGCTGCTTAGAACTTGAAGTCTAGTTAGGAAAACAGGGCTCTTTTCTTCACCCAATATAATCAAGGGTCCACCACTTGCAGGCTCTGTTTATAAATGCTGGGGGTTCCCGGGGCTGGCGTTCTAGTGGATTGTACTGGAAAATAAAGAGTCCTGAAGACCAGCACCTAGGAGAGCAGGTTGGGGCTCAGATAGAGAGAAGGGGTCTCAGAGATGGCAGGTCAGCAAAGGCACTGAGGGCTGGGCCTGGGCTGGGGGATGAGGGAGCAGAGCTCCTACCCGTGCTGCCTGCTTCTAGGCAAGGAACCTTGTCTCAATGAGCCAGTTTCTTCTTCTGTAAAATGGGGACAAGAGAAACTACCCAAGGGAATTAACACTGAGAATGGAAAGAGAACACAGGTAAGCACGGAGCATGGTGGTAAATCACGATAAGCCCTCGGTCAGTCAGATTCACAAGGGTGAGAGAGACGCAGCCACCACGTGCAGGGGGCCGACAGTCAAAAAAGGGAGGTAAGACATGGGAAGGGCGGGGTGGACCCAAGTCAGGGTGGTGGGCTAGGACTGGGTTAGCTGGCGAGGAGTGGGGAAGGCAGCTCTGAGGACAGGAAGAGAGGGAGCAAAGGAATGGCGGCCCAAAGGAGCCCAGCCCGTCTGGGGGTGGGCGGTGGTAAGGGCGGGACCATTCACACATACCATTGTCCCCTCCCCCATCCCATCCCCAGAGACCCCAGAGTGAGCACACCAAAGACGGTCACTCATGGGGATCACCATTTAAAAATTCTGCTGTGCCCTTTGGGTATGCTTTGAAATATAGATTTGGAAAAAAAGCACTTTAAAGATGAACAAGGACTTCCCTGGTGGCACAGTGGTTGGGAGTCCGCCTGCCGATGCAGGGGGCACGGGTTCGTGCCCCGGTCCGGGAGGATCCCACGTGCCGCGGAGTGGCTGGGCCCCTGAGCCGTGGCCGCTGAGCCTGCGCGTCCGGAGCCTGTGCTCCGCAACGGGAGAGGCCACAACGGTGAGAGGCCCGCGTACCGCAAATAAAGGTGAAAAGTCCCTAGAAAATGTCAGTCTGTAGAATCTGCTGCCCTTGAAATAGAGACACAGATGTAGAGTACAAACGTATGGACACCAAGGGGGGAAAGTGGCCGGGGTGGGGGTGGGTGGTGGTGGGATGAATTGGGAGATTGGGATTGACATATACACACTAATAAGTATAAAATAGATAACTAATAAGAACCAGCTGTACAAAAAAATAAATAAAATTAAATTTAAAAGAATAAAAAACAAAAAAGAATCTGCTTCCCTCAAGGCAGTGAGTAAAGAAGCCCATTCAATGGAGAATGGACTTGATTAAGAGGAAAGGGAATGGACTGCCTGGAAAGTTGGTTGCTGGGGAAACCTGCTATTAGAAAGGGGCCAGGGTTGGGAGGGGGGAAAGCACGTCCTGTGCATGTGTGTCATGCACTAGCAGCAGTCTGAGACCAAGCTGCCACGGGCAGACGTGGCATGGGAGGAACAGAGAGCCTTATTTGTCCACTCGGGCTGCCATAACAAAGTACTGCAGACTGGGTGTCTTCAACAACAGACATTTATTTCTCACAGTTCTGGAGGCTGGAAGTTCAAGGTTAAGGTGCCAGCTGATTTGCTTCCTGGTGAGGACTCTCATGGCTTGTAGACGGCTGCCTTCTCTCTGTGTCTTCACATGGCTTTTCCTCTGTGCAGGTGCTGAGCGAGAGAAATCTCTCGTGTCTCTTCCTCTTCTTATAAGGACATCAGTCCTATTGGATTCCGGCACCACCCTCATGACCTCATTTAACCCTAATTACTTCCTTAGGGGCCCCATTTACAAATACAGAGTCACACTGGGTGGTGAGGGCTTCAGTATATGAATTTGCAGTGGGGGGCTACAAACATTTAATCCACCACAGAGATCTCCTTTAGTCTGCAAGAGGCAAGAGAAAGTAGTGTGCTAGAAAATAAAGTTTTCCCTGAGATTAACAGAACAGATCACACATTTAGTCCTCCTCTTGGGGCAATTAACACTGACAGCACAGGAAGAGCTACAGATGGCCCATTACTCCCTGGGAGTACTGAGAACACTTTCCAGAGAAATTCTTACATTGGAATAAGGAAAACAGTTTTTGCATTCATTTGTGAACAGTAGAAACTTGATGATGGAAATACCTGACTGTACCCAGATATTAGTTTTTCTTTAGATCTTAACCATCGGTGAGTAACAAGTCTTTATGATTCTTAGTTTAAGAAAGGTTATAAATACAGGAAATCTCACTGGGATATTAAAAGAGTACGATGTTCCATCTCTTAATTATGAATACCTTAGAAAATCTTGGGACTTCCCTGGCGGTCCAGTGGTTAAGATTCCGCTTTTCCACTGCAGGGGGCAATGGGTTCAATCCCTGGTCAGGGAATTGAGATCCGGCATGCCGCGCTGTGTGGCCAAAAAAAAAAAAAAAGACTTAACTGGTTGGTTCACATTATATAAATGTTGCTCTTATTTTTCATGTGATGACTGCTGTGTGAATAGCAGGTGTGGTGCTTGCAGGGAAAGAAAAATAAACCTTTACACAGCCAATTATGTGCCTGTTATTTTATTTACATCATCTCATTTAATCCTCCCAACCATCCTGCAAAATTAGCATTAGTCCCATTAATTTGTTGGTTTGTTTGTTTTAGGGTAAGGCTAGGTGGAATTTTCCCCATTTTGCAAAGAGGGGAACTTAGGCTCAGAGAGGTTATGTTAAGTCGGTGGAGATTAACCAGCTAGTAAGTGATAGAGTCAGGATTCGAACTCGGGTGTTTCTAAAGGTGATGTTCATGCTCTTTACATCCTTTGCTGCCCTAGTCTTGTAAGCCCAAACCAATGAGACAATAAGAGATGTCATGCACTCAGGCACCCGGCCACTTCACCCAGCCGTACATGCTCACATGCATGTACATTCAGGTCTGTGTCTGGTCATAGTCCCCTCCCTCACATCCAGCCATGTGTTGGCTACCTAAGTCCCAGCTGGAGAGTCATACAGTGGAAGGGAGGATACCATGGTGGTTCCTGACACAAGGTCAAGGTGACACCTGCCATTTCCCCTTCTGAATGCCAAGCATTCAATCTGTAATTGATTCTGGGTCCTTCTTTGCCTCAGCCTTTTATAGAAAGCATAGGCTACCCATACAGTTGGAGTTTCCTTTGTCTCTATCTGCCCTGTCTTGCATGCTAGCCTTGGCTGTGGCTCCTCCAAATGCCTTCAGTCCTGTCCCAGTTGACCCCGCCCCCCCGGTAGAGAGCCATTTAAATGTGGGGCTCCCTGTGCCAATGCACAGAATTGCAGCCCGTCTCTCCCGTCCCAGTGCTCACTGTCGCTCCCCACCCCCGCTGAGTTTTTAAGATTCACTGGGGACTGAATTTTTGTGTGCCCCCAAAGTTCACATGTCAAAATCCTAACCCTGACAGGATATTATGAGGTGGGGACTTTGGAGGTGATTAAGTCGTAAGGGTGGAACGCTTATGAATGGGATTAATGCCCTTATAAAAGAGACCCCAGAGGGCTCCCTCACCCTTCCCACCATGTGAAGACACAGCAAAGAGATGGTCATCTGCGAACTAGGAAGCAGGCTCTCACCAGACACTGAATCTGATGGTGCATTGACCTTGGACTTACCACCTCCAAAACTGTGAGAAGTAAATTTCTGTTGTTTATAAGTCACCCAGTCTATGGTATTCTGTTACAGCAGCCTGAACGGACTAAGACAAGTCTTAACTCAAGTACCCTTCCTCCCGGAAGCCTTCTCTGACCTCCCAAGACCAGGGTGGCCTTCCCTTCCCTGGGCACCCATGGCACCCTGAAATTCCCCTATAAGAGCCCCAGCACTCCTTGTGGTAGGGCTGTATTTACTTGTCAGTCTCGCCCACTACACTGGATGCTTCCTGAGGGCAGACACGGGCTCTGTCATCACTGTATCTCCCAAGCCCAGCTCACAGTAGGTGCTCAGTTAGGTCCCCACATTTAGCAGATAAAAATTCAGAATGTCCAGTTAGATTTGAATTTGGGATAAACAATGAATACTACTAATAACAAATACTACTAAGAATGAATAAAAATACTGCATTATTGTGTCTGGTAACCCTATGCTCAGTAAGTGTTTATTGTACTCCTTACTATGTGAATGAACAAAAAGCACAGAGAAAGGAAAAGGCCTTGTATTTGGAAGAAAGCAAGAAGCATCAGTTTGCCTGGAACATAGCCCTGGTGCAAATCTGTCACAGAGTGAAATGAAAGGAGCCCAGCACGCCTGTGCTCAGAGCAGCACCCGTACCTAGTAAGAAATCCATCACCAGTGATGGAGGGATGCGACAGAACGAACACATTGCAGGGGGGCGGGGCGGGGGGGTTAAGTGCCAGAAAAAAGTAGTGAACATGTCAAAGCAGAAATGGAGGGCCTGATGATGGCAGTGGCTGTGGTCATGGAGGCTTCTGAGGGGGTCAAGTGACCAGCAGGCTGCAGCCTCCACACCCTTACAGAGTGGCCATGTCCTGATTCCACGAGCAGCTGAAACTCCCCTCCCAGACATTGTAAGGGTCTGTGCCCATCTCGAGCAGGACAAGTGCAAACCCTGATTCTCCTCTCCCCACCCAAAGAGTGGAGGGGGTCCCCCGTCCCTCTGGGGTTCCTGAGGCAGGAGTTACATCCCTCCCCTCCCCGTCCAGGCTGGGGTTTTCCACGAGCCCCTCATGCAGAACCTGGCCTCTTGGGGAGTCTCCCTAACCCTCTGCAACAGGCGGCTGGGCTCCCAGGCCCCAGGGTGGAGGATTGCGGGGAGAGGGAGGAAATAGGCCCCCTTTGTCCGCTGGGCCTGGCAGCACAATGGGAGCCTGTGTCACGCCAGCTGCTCTAATGCAGCTCTGACTCTGGTGGACACCAGCCTTGGAGGAGCACGTAGCCTGGGGGACCCCATCTGCTTCACGTCCCTCGGAGTGGGACCTGTGGGCTGGATGGCTGTGCCTGAGGGACGACCCGTGTCTGGGGGGCACTGGCTGTCTCTAGGAGTGCGTATACATGTGTTCACACCGGAAGGTCTGACGGAGGGCAGGCAAGTGCGTGTGCTTGTGTGTCTGCCTGTAGGACACACGTGTGCCTTGGGCTGGCCGCGTGAGTCTGCAAGTAGGCACAGACGCGGGTCTGTGTGCGTGCGTTGAGGACAGGTAATGCTTCTGAGCATGTGGGGGGACACGTGACGAGGTCTTCTCCCTTTGCCAGAATAGGGAGCCTTTCCCAAGCACCAGGCCAAGGAGGGCAGAACTGGCTGAGAAGCTTCCTTGGGAGAGAAGTCCTAGAAGATGGGGACCAAGACTCTGTTCCACTGAAACTTGTGTTCTGCACACACATCCCCTGGGGCTCTGGGTTTCGCTGTTCCCTTCACTTGGCCCCTCCCAGCCTCTCCCTCCACCTGCTTCCCTGCATGCTGGACCATCAGGGACCCTCATCTTGGATGTGGCCCCTCAGCCAAGTAGCGGCTGGAAGGATGAGAATGGCTGAAGCTCTTCGGGGTTCAGGATGTTCCCCTAAGGGCTGAGCTGCCCAATTTGGTTTTGCTTCCCTCCCACTCCACCCCCCGACAACTCAGAGCCCGGCCCACCCAGCCTTCTCTTCCAACCTGGCTGGAATCAGGAAATGAGATTTCAACTCCATTCAACTAAATCCAACAAATATTTACAGAGGAGGTTCTAAGCACAAGGCTCTGTAAAGCTGGAAGCAGCGGGGTGAAGCCCTTTTACCAGGGCCTGCCTCCCAGATGACTCCAGGTTTAGGGTGATAAGGTCCCACTTGAGGGCTTTGCTCCCTACCAACACCCACAGCTGCCGCCTCAACCGTCCCCTCAACCAGCAATTGATGGAGGCCCTGCCTGGTGAGGGTGCACCCAGGAGCCTCCCAGAGAAAATGCCCGCAGCACTGGCAGCCCCTTCCCTGCCCCCGGGGGCCCTCTCCCCACGCTCCAGGATCAAAGGACCCCTCCAAGAGGCAGCCGGAGGAGTAGGTGGCAGAGGAGTGGCGGTCCCCTGCCCACTTCAGGAGATAGTGCCAGGGACTGAGGGACTTGGGAGTCTGGGTTTTCCTTCTGGTTAAAAGGAAAAGCTATTACTCCCCCAAAGGGGGCCCTCCAGCCTTCAGGGTCCAACCTGCAGGCAGGCGTCTCTCAGCTGATGCCCCAGAAGTCCCTCCCTATTATCTTGGTCTCCAAAGTAAAAACTGCAATATGATCCTTGGAGTGAGGCATAAAAATATTGAGTCGTTTTTTTTTTTTTTAATCTAGAAATTTAAGACTTACCAAATAGTTAATAAATGGGTTGACACTGTGCCCTCCCTCGGTCCCAGTTTCAGATTATCCTGAGTCCCGGAAGGTTCTCTGGGAATCCTAGAGGTGAGGGCCAGCTCCTCTGTGTGGGGTATTTAGGGGGCGCCTTCCTACTTTGGCTCCCTGTCAGCACAAGGCTTCATTTGTTCCTAAGGGCTCCAGAGTGCCACCAGTGTGGTTGGTTTTATAAAAGCGATGCCTTATCCTATGATAAACCATAATGGAAAAGAATATATATATGTGTGTATAACTGAGTCACTTTGCTGTACAGCAGAGATAGGCACTTGTAAATCAGCTATACCTTCAATAAAAATAAAATAAAATAAAAGCGATGCCTTAAACAGAAGTATATTTTCATACTTTGTAAAAGAGAAGGGTATAACAGGAAACTCTTTCTGAACCCGCAGGTCTTCTGGGAATCAAATCTAAGGACAATTTGTGCATTTTTCTTTTACAGAAAGACAAGTATATTCTAGGCTCTCTGACCTTTTCTATGACAAGTGTTTGTTGGCAGTGTGTGACCCCAGCCAATATTTCAGACAGAAAATGTCCTTCTTATCAACCTGTGGGGAACATTTCAGCAGTGAGTGAGAGAGGCACATCTTTTCAACTAAAATATAGGCTAAGGAGAGAGCATTTTGAAACTGGTTATTTGGAAACGTTTCCATCATAAGGTGATGTTATTCCTGAAAACTATGTAAATATGTCACCTATTAAAAATTCTATCTACACTACACAATTAAAGAAATAAGCTTGGACAATTTTCCAGAGAGTTTAAGAGAATGTTGAATTGGTTGGCTAAAAATATAAAAACACAAAACCTTCCAATTATTTTGCAAGAATAACCAGGAAAGGTGGAAATTTACTAGCTAAATGTCAAATTAAATTGCACAATGGATGGATGGGAGTGAAATACAAATGCCGTGATTTAATGGGCCCAGCGAATGATGCATGTCTATCATTTGGTGACGTATCTCTTACAGCTGTGGCCATTATGAATATCAAGATTCAAAATGTATAAAGTTAAACATTCACTTAGCAAATGATTCGGCAATCCTACTTCTAGGTATTTACTCAAGAGAAATGTAAACACATGAATACCTGTATGCAAATGTTTATAGCAGGTTTATTCACAATTGCCCTAAACTGGATACAACCCAAATGTCCATCAACTGGTGAATGGATAAACAAACTGGTATGTCCATACAATGGAATACTACTTAGCAATAAAAGGAACAAATTACTCATATATACAACATGCATGAAACTCAAAAGCAATATGCGAAGTGAAAGAAGACAGACACTGAAGATTACATACTGTGATTCCAAATACGTGATATTCTAGAAAAAAGGCAAAAGTATAGGGACAGAAATCAGGCCAGTGATTCCTTGGGGTTGGAAGAGGGGAGTGACTGTAAAAGGGCAAGAGGGAACTTTTTGGGTGATGAAAATATTCTACATCTTGACTGTGATGGTGGTTACATGCCTCTATATATTTGTCAACACTCATCAAACCATACACTTGTAAAGTGAATTTCACCATACTTATATTTCGATAAACCTAATGTTAAAAAAAAACAGTGCTTAGCATTAATGCTACATAAACATTTAATAAAGCAAATATTTTAAAGCATAGAAAAAAATCTACAACCAAAGGGAATTTCCCGGTGGTCCAGTGATTAGGACTTGGTGCTTTCACTGCTCTGACCCGGGTTCAGCTCCTGGTCGGGGAACGGAGATCCCTTAAGCCGTGCGGCCAAAATTAAATAAAACAAGGACTTAAAAAAAAAGAAGTATATAACCAAAATATTATCAGGGATAGTCTCTAAGTGGTAAGATTATTGTGATTTTTACTTTTTTCTCTGTGTTTTTTGTATATAAAAGTAAACAGAGGTTTGAAAACTGACTCTAACATTCATATGCAAGTGCCAGGGACCGAGAATCATCAAAACAACTTTTGAAGAGCAAAGTTGGAAAACACTACCTGATTTCAAAATTTATTAAAATGTTACAATAAATCAAGACAGTTTGATATTGGCATAAAAATAGACATCAATGGAACAGAATCAAGAGACCAGAAATAGACCCTATACTTTTTTTTAAAAAGCAGCTTTATTGAGGTGAAATTGGCCTATAAGTATTATCCTATACTTACAGGACAAGTGATTTTCAACAAAGGCACAAAGGCAATGCAGTCCAAAAAAGATGGTGTTTTCAACAAATACTGCTGGAACAATTACACACCCATAAGCAAAAAAGTCTCTATCTATACTTTGCACCATATACAAAATATCACACAAAATGGACTATAGACTTAACTATAAGTAAAACATCTAGAAGAAAACCTTTGCAACCATGGAGCAGGCAAAAATTTCTTATATATAGCACCAAAAGTATGATCCATAAAAGAGTAAATTGATCGATTGGACTTTATCCGAATTAAAAATGTCTGCTCTTAGCAGACACTATTAAGAGAACGAAAAGAGGAACCACAGACTTGGAGAAAGTATTTGCAAATCATATATCTGATAAAGGACTTGTATCCAGAATATATAAAGAACTCTCAAAACGTAATAGTAAGAAAATAATCTAATCAATAACAGATAAAAGATTTGAGATACCACCAAAAACCTATTGGAATGGCTAAAATAAAGGGACTGACCCTATCCAGTTTTGGCAAGTACATGGAGGAACTGGAACTTGCATACATAGCTGGTGAAAATGTAAAATGGTACAACCACCAACCACTTTGGAAAACTTGTTGGCATTTTCTTAAAAAGTTAAATATATACCTATCGTGATCCAGCCATTCCACTCCTAGGTATTTACCCAGAGAAATGAAAGCATATGTTTCTCAAAGACTTATTCATGAATGCACATAGTAGCTTTATTTGTAATAACCAAATACTGGAAACAACCAAAGGTCCATCAACAGGTGCCTGGATACATAAACTGTGGTATATCTGTACAATGGAATATTACTCAATGTTAACAAAGAATTAACTATTTATATGTGCTGCAACATGGATGCATGTCAAAAATAATTATGCTGAGAGAAAGAAGTCAGACTAAAAAGAGTACATATGATATGATTCCACTTATATAAAATTCTAGAATATTAAAAAAAAAAGAAGCAGATCAGTGATTGCCTGGGAATTGGTAGATGGGGAAGGGGTGGGAGAAGAATTACATAAGAGGAAACTGTTAGGGTTGATGGAAATGTTCATTTTCTTGGCTGTGGTGACGGTTTCAAGGGTGTATAAATATGTTAAAACTTATCACATTGTATACTTTAAATATGTGCAGTTCACTATAGGTCAATTATAGTTCAATAAAGCTATTAAAAATAAACAGATTACTTTTGTAACAATAAATTCCTTAAAGGGTAGAAATAAGAGACTAAAGTCATTATATTATATTATACATATCTTTTTGTGGTTAGTTACTGTGTGGCCCTATTTAATTATTCATAAACTGTTTAGAAACTTTGTAATGTAGAGATTATGGGTATACCATTATAGTTCCTTGAGTTTGGTTTTGTGGTCAGTTCTATAAAAATCTGTATGTCAGACCCATGGCCAGGAGCATAATCCTCTTTTATAACATTGTTTCTGTGGGAAAGTCAAAATTGACTTGCATTACGTTTACATAGTGCCTTTCCTCGGCCCCCAGGCTCTCTCTTCTCAAATCCATCTTAAACACAGTTGCAGACCTATTTAAAAAAAAAAAAATTAGATCATGTTACTTCCCTGTTAAACCCTTCTGTGGTTCCAAATGCTAAAGTCTAAACTTCATAGCATGACATTCAAGGTCCTTCCCAAATGACTCCATCTAAGTCACCAGTCCCATCTCCCAGAACTGCCTCTCCTTTTATGCATCTTGAGCCGTTTGACAGGTGCTTTCACCACTTTGAGCCTTTGCTCATACTGTCCAATGCCCAGGTATGTCCTTCCCTTTTGCCTCACTTGTGCATCTGGAAAAATCTCTCACCCTTCAAGATGCATTTTAAATATCATCCCCTCCTGGGAGTCTTCCCAGATTTCCCCAAAACAGAATTAATCACTCTTTTCACTTCACTCCCATAGCACCTTGCACATATGTCTACTAGAGCTCTTATTCCACGGTACTGCAGTAATTGAGGTGCTGTATTACTTAGGTTAGAGGCTCAGACGCTACAACAAAAACAAATAAAACCTCCAAATACCAGTGATTTGAGCAAGTTTATTTCTGTCTCATTTAAAAGCCCCAACTGGGGCTTCCCTGGTGGCGCAGTGGTTGGGAGTCCGCCTGCTGATGAGGGGGGCGCGGGTTCGTGCCCCGGTCCGGGAGGATCCCACGTGCCGCGGGGCGGCTGGGCCCGTGGGCCATGGCCGCTGAGCCTGCGCGTCCGGAGCCTGTGCTCCGCGGCGGGAGAGGCCACAGCAGTGGGAGGCCCGCATACCGCAAAAAAAAAAAAAAAGTCCCAACTGGCATGCTGCCTCAGCTCTGCAATGTTGGGATCCAGGCTCCTTCTATCTTGTTGCTCCACCATCGTTAGGGTTTGCAATCATATGTGTGGACCAACATGACTCTCCAACATGTCTGCCTTCCAGCCATCAAGACAGGGAAAGGTGACGGAGAGAGTGTCTCCTGCCTTTCTATGATATCATCCAGAACTTGTACCATCACTTTATTCACATCCCACTGGCCAGAACTTAGATTTATGGCCACATAAAACTTCAAAGAGTCAGGGAAATGGAGTTTTATCCTGGGTGACCACTTGCTTCACTCTACTACAGGTGTTATATTATATTATTAGAGAGACAAGGGAAAAATGGATCTTGGGGCAAATTAGCAGTCTCTGCCACAGTTCACCCCTTTGGCCACCTTACTATCTGTGATCACTCTTCTTTTCACACATAAACCACTAACATTGTCTTCCAAGTGATGACAAGGTTTGATGACCTCAAACACCAGGTCATCTTGCACCCAACACCTCAATCAGATCTGGATGTGGTTACCTGTGGCCTGGAGACCAACACACTTAAAAGACACATCTGGGACTTCCCTGGTGGTGTAGTGGTTAAGAATCCGCCTGCCAATGCAGGGGACATGGGTTCGAGCCCTGGTCCGGGAAGATCCCATGTGCCACGGAGCAACTAAGCCCGTGAGCCACAACTACTGAGCCCACGTGCCACAACTACTGAAGCCTGTGAGGCTAGAGCCCCTGCTCCACAACCAGGAAAGCCACCACGATGAGAAGCCCGTGCACCGCAACGAAGAGTAGCCCCCGCTCTCAGCAACTAGAGAAAGCCTGCAAAGACCCAATGCAGCCAAAAATTTAAAAAATGAATAAATAAATAAATTTATATATTAAAAAAAAGACACATCCGCACCCCACCCTCCTCCAACAGACAATGATGGAACAAGAACCACATATCACATTTTAAAAACAATTCTTACTCGGAAAATAAAACAATGGGAACTACACAGATGGCCCCAGTCCACAGCAATTACCAAATCATGCTAGTTAGAAGTTATAAAGACTCTTGTCCTTCTGTTTTCTAGAAGTAACTCCCTTGTCCACTGTCCTCCTTGGCTCTTGGCTTTGTCCTCTGGGAGACTCTTACTAGGTCACTGACCTCCATAACCATATCTGAAGTGGGCATCAAAGAATATGCCTCTCTCGGGCTCCTGGCCTATTTGCTTTGAGTCAGTTCCATGTGCAGGTAACTCAGCCAAAGGTCTTGTCCTGACAGAGTTTGTCAGGCTATATTTTTACTGTCTTCCGTGCTCTGCCCAGACCCCTCTCTCAGCTTCATGGCTGCTATCTTCAGGCCATCTGAGACAATAGGCCAGGGTGGAAAGGGAACACCCTTAATCTGATCTTGGCTGCTGGGCTGGCTCCCACAGTCTGGCAGAGAATTCTCACCTGGGAAAGCTTGAGGAAGGCTCAGGGCTATAGTCTTAACTCCTACTAAGGCTGTCTGTTCAGAGCCAACTTTGGTCACTCCTTCCATCTGGGGTACAGAAGCAGTTGGCATTGACAACTCTTCAAGGCTCCAAAATTCCAGACTCTCAGTCAATTTAGGTTGCAGGCAGCAGGCATAGGTGCCCTTAGCAGAACTGTATTCCCTTCCGTCTCTGCTTGAAAACTGGCTAGGTCTAACCCGAGTTCACCTCTCTTTTCTAGGAATCTGCCAAACTCAGCAAGTACTCAGGACCTCCCCAGTTCTCAAGTTCTCTACAGACTCAGAGAGCATGTGGTCTTCCTGTCAAGGTACTGATCAAGATGACAGTTTACTAAATCTTCTGCCAGAGCATAACAAGGGTCACCAACTTCCCCGTCTGCATATCTGTGTCTGCCCTACCTGACTGTGAAGCCAGTACCACAAAAGTGAGTATTTTTTATGACAGTCCTCTATTTCCAAGTAGTCGAAATCAAATACGGAAAAGATTTTGGCAGCTATAACTGGGAGACCAAACATAACAGCAGCTTCGAAATGATGGAAGTTTATTTCTCTCTCATGAGAGAATCAAAGCTGGTCTGATGGTTTTACTCTGTGACACTCTGGGCTTCTTTTGCCATTTTGCTTTCCCGTCCCAGGAGGCTGCCCCCCCCGCCTACAGGATCCAACATGGTCACCCCCAATTTTCAATTCCAGTGAACAAGAAGGGGGAAAGGGGCTGGGGAGTATGCAATTCAGAAGTTGTACACACCACTCCTGTTCACCTCCCTTTGGCCATGTGGCTACACTGAGTTGCAAGGGAGACCGTGAAAGGCAGTCTTTACTCTGGGCTGATATGCCCAGTTGAAAACGCGTGTATTCTATCACAACGAGAAAGAAAGGGAGGCAGTGACGTAGGGGCCAATTAGTCATGTCGGTCACAGCCTGTTCTCTCTTAAGAGAACTCTTGGAGGGGCAGAGACCTGTCTCACCATCATCACCTGTAGGCACAGCCAAGTGCCCAGCAGGGGGTCAGTGACTACATGTGTTCAACCTCAAATTTCCCAGACCATAACCCAATCCCATGACGGCAGCCATCTGTGGCATGATCGTGTTTAAAAGGCATCTTCACTGATGTAACCAGGTGCCCCTGGTCTGTGTGTCTTCAAGCTCTCCAGCCTCGTGGAGTCACCTCTCACGCCCCGTATTCCTGAGGGCTTTCTGAGGTGGGCGGTTGGTTTCTCCTGATGCAGCCAGGATGCAACGCTTCATCGTGGCCCTCAACCCTGCGCCTGGCGTCCCGTTTGAGAACTGCCTCTTGCTAAGCTGATGCCAGTCTCCTCCTTCATCCCTGCGCAATGTACCAGAACCCAAGGCTCATGGGTATAGCAGATATTTAATCACATTTAGGAATAATGGACAGTGATTTTAGCATCAGGTGGAAACGACTTCAAATTCAAGGTCACATACTACATTCTCAAAATGTGTTGGTCATTCCCTACCCCAGGAGCTTCCCCTTGGCAGTATCCCTCTGTTGGCCTCTCCTCTGCCACACAAGGTATTTTTCAAGCCTTCTCTCCAGACTCCCAACATCACTCTATTCTCCCCTATTCCTGGGTCCCTTGAGCGCTCCCAGGAACGGTCCTCACAGCATCACAGTTCTGCCCACTTGCTTCAGCTCAGCCTCACCCCTCCAGGCTGCGCTCACAGGCACTCTGTTTTCTAAACTCTAAAGGCCGATCACTGTTTAAGTAAAAGGACCATTAACCCAGAGATGAATCATGCCCTTCCCATAGAAGGCAGAGGAGGCTACAATTCGTGTGAACTTTAGTCACTTATTTCCTCCCCACTCTAAGTACAAGATCTCATTCGACCCTTGAAACCACCCTGCGAGGAGAGGTGAGGCCCCTGAGGCCCAGAGATGTTAAGCCACCGTCCAAGGCCACAGAGCGGCTGAGAGGCAGGGCCGGCCCACACATTGGGCGCCAACGCCCCTGCCTGGGAAGCGGCCAGCATCATCTTGGGTCAACTCGAGTGCTCTGTGACATGAGTCTCATCTCCTCTGTGTGCGGCTCCCAGGGGACGGTGCTCCCTCTTTCTCCCAGACACCTAGCCAGGCTGGGCCCACAGCAGCCTCGTGTGGGCCCACCTGTCCCGCCAACTGAATGAAACGGTCATTGTGGTGAAATCCACAGGGCAAACTGCCTCAAGGATGCTCTCCTTGCTGCATCCCACTAAGTCCCCCAAACACACCCGTTGGGACTCCAGCCTCGCACTCCCTAATGCCCCTTCCCCGCTCACCGGCAGGGCCAGGTCAGTCCCCACTGGCTGGGGGAGGTGGAGGCCACAGGTGGGAGGAGGAGGGAAGGGGAGAGGCTGGGGCAGGGGACTGAACTGAATAGCTGCTTTCTTCTCAGAGGCTCCCCCCACCCACAGTGGTCATTGATTAACCCTCCAGACCAGATAACCCCTGTATGGGAGAAAAAAAGTGTGTGTTTATCTTGGGTCATAAAACATCAATATTGACTTCTCACAGGTGAAGCCAAAGGGGAAAGGGAGAGGTGGGGTTGAGGAGAGGGGGTGAGGCTCGCCGCCCCTCCCTCTCAAGGCCTGAGACACACTTGCCTGACACCCAGGGGCCAGCCCACCTGGTCTCCTTCCCTAAGGAGAATACTGGGTGATCGGGCTGCAGTGGCTGAACAAGCTGGATCCCACCCCCTTCCACCTCAAAGGCATCCCCAGGCAGCACCCTCCTCAATTATTCTCCACTCTCTGCTACTCAGGGGGGGCCCGTTCCCCTTCCTGCAGCCCTCCCCCCTGCCCCGACCCCAGGAGATAAGGGAGTGGTACAGGTCACAGGGCTGGAGTCAGACTGCCTCTGCTCTGCTGTTCCCCAATTCCGGAGCTTGGACAGATGACCGGCTTGTGCCCCAGTTTCCTCAACTGTCAGACGGGGGTAGCAACCGGCTCCAAGGGCTCTTGAGGATGACTGACCGAGATCATTTAACTCTTATAAAGAAGCCCTAGGAGCTGGAGCTGCTGTCAATAGCATCGCCCTCCCCTTCTCGTTCTCTCTTTGCTCTCCTACTCTCCCTCCTGTGGCTTGAGATGCACATCACAGGGTACCTTCCTCCATGCTCCCGGCTGAGGCCTCCCCGTCGTGGCTTTGGGGTGAACAGTGCCTGACTCACCCAGGGCCAGAGACCACAGGTGTTCTGACCAGGGCTGGGGATCCTTAACCCTCTTCCCTCTGGCCCAGAAGGAGTCAACCCAAACATTCTCTCTGGCTGGCATTTTCCATCAGGGGGCCTGAGGAAGGGGTCTGCGGCCACGTGCTGTTTGGGATGGGGCCACTGGGTCTAAGAGTCCAGCTCTGTCCTCCTCAGGGGACCTCACACCTGCCTTCCAGGGTCTTCTCTCCGTCCTCCATCTCCTTTCTTCTTGGGGTAAAGGTGTTGCCCCTGTCCCGCCCTGTCCTTCTGGAGGGTCACAACTACGAGGCTTCCAGCAACCGTGGGCTGGGCCCTCTCTGCACCTCACATGATTCTGGGCTTGGGGAGCAGTGGGGGAGGCATCGGGCTTCTTTGAGCCTCACCCAAGGCCAGGATTCTCTCCTCCCCCGGCCCCAGGTGAGTCTCACCTGATGCTGTGGGAGGCCAAGGCCCCAGCCCCGAGTGCCCTCCATCCAGCTGGCCGGAGGGGGCCCTGTCCCTGGGCACCTGGTCAATTATTAACACTGAGCAAACTCAGGCCGGCAGGCCTCCCAGCAAGGTCAGGACCAGACAAAGGCCCTGCTGTCTCCCTAAGCTGCCATCTTGGTGGGGGGTTACTGGCCGGTCGGTCACCCCGTGGTGGCAACACCCCTGCCTCTCCAGCAGGGCGCTGGAGTGGCTGCCACTCTGCAAGGAATTGGCTAGAGACAGGCCCTGGAAGAAGACGATGGGGTGGGGTTTGGCCACAAGCCTGTTTTTAAGCCTCAGCTTCATATTTTCGAGCAAGCCCGGGATGGGAGCTGGGGAAACGAGGGCCTGCCATGCGGCTCCCCAAGGGGCGTGCTTCTGCAGCTGTCTGCCCCAGGGCTAATGGGGGGGTGACCTGCCTCTGAGAGCAGCTCTCTGCCCTCCCCCTCTCTCCCGCCTTCCCCTGGCCCCCCCTTCCTTCCTTAGGAAATCTGTTGAGTGTCTTCTGTGTGCCAAGTCCTTCCGTAGTGTCCCACCACCTCTCCCCATCCCCCCAAACTTCCACTCCTTCCTGATGCCTTTGCTTGCGCTGTTCCGTAATCTTGGAAACCCTTCCGCTTTCTCCATCTGAATCTCCTCCCCCTCTCAAGAAGTCCTCCTCGCCCACCCTGATCCCATCCCCCTGGTTCCTCCTACACTGAAGCTCTTACCTCATCGTGCCCGTGCTCTTTCCCCAGGTGCACCGTAAGCTCCTTCGGGGCTGGGAGCCGTGACTGCCCCCTCTCCCCACCACGGGCAACAAGCACCATTAGTAGGTTTATCAGCAATGTCACCCTCAGCCATAAATCAAGCAAGACGCTACTTTCTTGCAGAACAGCATCTCGGAGGACAACTTTTACCTCGGTCAGAAAATTCCAGATATACAGCAGAGTCCCAGAGTCAGCCTTGCCAGCCCAGACCTCCCTCCAGCTGGCTGCCCAAGACATTTGAGGACTCTTTATCATCATCCCCTTCCTCCCTCACTTCCAGCCCAGCCTGCGTGCTCCCTGGATGGGGAACAGACGAGGACACTCCTGGCTGACCCTTATGACTGCCCATCCATCCCGTCCTGAGTGCAGGCCCACCGCTCCTGGCCCCTTCCTTCCTGCGGCAGCCCCACGCCCACTGCTGGGGCGCCACCGGCATCCTTTCCTGAGCAGCGACAGAGCAGTTGACAGTGACACCCTTTTCTTGCCTGGTTGTCCTCGCCCCCCTTTCTCTGATATCCTCTCATCTCTCCCCCTCTGTTCACACTTCCTCCCTCCCAGCCACTCAGCACCGACCCACCTGCCCCTGCCCAAGTGCACGTTGAAACAAGAGTCCACATCTAACCCACAGACTCACCATTGCCTACGATACACTGACCACCTAAAAGTTCAAAGTGAGCCAGAGCTATTAGAGAGAGGGCAGCCCATCCTTAGGAAGGCTAAGTGTGACAACTGGCTGCTTATTTAACGCTGAAATACAACGCAGCACCCCACCCACCTCCAGCTGACGTAAGGAAATGGATGGCAGCTTGGGGACAGGTGGTATGGGCGCCAGGGAGTGGGCACTTCTTGCTACCAGGCAGCCCTTCTGTAACATATTCTGCCCTATTGTCTCATAGATGGCCTCGTTCTTATCAAACCAACGGCACCGATATAAAGGCTAAAAAATACGGCAGCTCTCCTTAAGGAATCCCGGATCAGGGGAGTGGCAGGCGGGGCACTGTGTATCCCAGGCGGAGATGAGCCAACACACAGACCTCTTACCCTGCTCTTTCCCCAGGAGCCCTCATGCCCCTAAGACCCCGTGCTAGGGACTCTGAGGTTCCTTTGGAAGTTTCCCTGGAGGTCTCCCCTTGGTCCTTCTGCCCCGGGCATCCTTGCTTCCCCATCCCATTGCCCTCCTGGGCCCACCCCCACCTCCGTGTACCACCAGCGCCAGCTGACACCCACTCTTTGCCTCGAGTGGGCTGCCCCACCCCAAGCACAGGAAAGGAATAAGTGGGGAGAGAAAGGGCTTTTCAGCTTTTCCTTCTTGACTAAAGACCTAGAGATTGGGAGATACAAGGCACAGTCATCAGCGGAAGTTTCCCCGCCATACTGAAAGCTGCTGTAATTTATTTTGTCATTCGTTCACTCAGAGAGAACGCCCTCTCTACCCTGCCGCTCCTGCCACCATCCTGGTTACCCCCTCCTCTAGTTAGGGGCACTGAGCGCCTCCTGAGGACATAAGATGTGCACAAGCCCTTGGGAGCTGCTCAGGGAAGACCCCACAGGGACATTCCCACTGGCAAACGCATCCCCCCTGGCTGGGCCTGGAGTTCCCTTATCCTGTGATGATGCCTCCAAGTGAACCAGCGCCCGGACGCTGACCCCAGCCGAAGGCAGAAACGGAGGGTGGGGGACAGCGAGGGAAGCAGGGACGGAGGGGAGAGGCAGCAAGAAGCTGGCCATGAGGCTCAGCCAGTGGGGAGGAGTGAACGGTGCGGCCAGGCACGAGGTGAGGGGCCCAGGGAGCAGCAGACACTCCGGGAGGGAGGCAGGGCTGGGGTGCCCCCTTCCACCCCCTCCAGCAGCTCCCAGCGCGGGCTCCCGGCCCCCCCCTCTCCCAGGCAGGGTTTCCGGGCGGGATCCCTCAGGCCCCTCGGTCACCAATCCCAGCAGGATGGCGCCATCTGCTGTGAGGAGGGAACAGCACGGCTTACTCCTTTAAAGGGTTTGAGAATTTGGGGTGGCAGTAACTCTCATCTCGGGGATCGCAGCCTTGGTTCTGGGCCATAGGAAATAGCCTTCAGTATGGGGTCATCTCCCATCGCCCCCAGGCACCTCTCAGGTGGCCAGTGCTCTGGGCGCCCGGAGTCTTTCTTTCTCCTCACTTTCCAGGTGCCCACACTGCTACTCAGGCCCACTTGGATGGGGCTGGAACCCTGCCCGGGTCTCTGGTCTTTGGCTGGACCTCTCCCGACTCACTGACCCCAGCCCAGTGCCTCCTTTCTTCGGGCTGCCCTGTGGCCACAGCCCCCCGAGCTGCCTCCCCACCCCAGCACTTCCCAACTCACAGGTCCTCACCACCTTCTAGCTAAAGGCCGGCTTCTATGAGACTGAGCATCCCCCTGGGGAGGGCAGCAGGCTGGGGTAGGGGTTTGGCTGGGTCCATGTGAGGCTAGGCTGTGGGGGCCATGAGATCTTCTAAAAAGCAGAGGGCTAGGTTTGTGCTCGACCTGAATTAGACAGTTTCTCTGAGATGAGCTGAGACGGCTCAGGCTGTGGTCCGGGCTGCCACTCAGCCTCTAGGCAGGAGTGGATGCTGTTCAGCCTTCTAAAGGCCTCTTGGGCTCCTTCTCTCCTTTCCACCCCTGCTTCTTCCCCCGCAGGCATAGCCCGGGTTAGTGCCCTCTCCTGGACTCTCCCTCTCCAGGTCCTCGTTCCCACTGCCCCGACACT
>NW_006769677.1:367331-368809 GCF_000442215.2 Lipotes vexillifer
CCTCGTCTCTCTTTCCAAGTTTCCGAGCAGATCCCTTCATGCCTCTGCTTAAATTCCTGCATAATCTCCCTGTTGTCTTCTGGAAGAACTCCAAACCAGCCCGTCTGGCGGGCAGGGCCACATCTCTTCTGGTCCCTCTGGGTTCATCTCTCGACACTCTCCCAGCCGTCCCGCTGAGGCAGTGCCAGGGATGCCTCGTGCTCTGCCACACCTGGGCCTGTGAATGTGCTGGTTTCCCAGCCTAGAACACCCTGCCCTGCTTGGCTTAATCCTCCTCCCCTTCAAGAAGCAGCTCAGACTTCACCTCCGGTGAGCAGCCTTTCCTGACAGCCCCCCCGCCCCTCCCTAAGAAGGTATGCTCCTCGCACACAAACAACCCTCCAGCTCTACCTCACCAAGAACAGGGACCTGCACTTTGTAGCAAACAGGCATGCAGGAATGAATGCATGAACGAGTGAACAAATGCATCTGTGGCCAGGGGTGACAGCCAGGAAAATGGCATGCTGACCAACAGGGGACCATGTGGCCCTCTGGGTTTTCTGCCCTCCCCCACCCGCTAAGCCCTGTCTCTCACCTGACCACCCCGTTCCTTGTCTCACTTGTAAGTCCCTCTGGGGCCCTACCCTGCCTCGCCCCCAGAAGCCCCCTGGCAGCCTCTCTCCAGTCTCAGAGTGTCCCCTTCTACACACCCTTGGGTGTCCAGTGAGCACGAATCAGTCCTCTCACTCAGCCAGGCCGCTGCAGGTTTCCCCATCTGACCGGTCTGCAGATACCAGGCCTCCTTCCACAAGGAAGAGCCACTTGGGGCAGGACAAGGGGGCAGGGTTTTTCTGCCCATTCCCGGGAAGCCTCCTGCTGCCTGACTGGTCAGCTCATTTTGTCCTCAGAGAGCTCATATCACTTCTCTTGGACCTCAGACGTCGCATTTTGCGGTAGGGACATTTCATCTAGCCTGCAATACCATACCATTTTTGAGAGCAGGGACCATTTGGGAAAGTGCGACTTCTGGGGCAAAGTTGTCATGAACGACATTGCTCATTCACATGACTTATTCTGGAGGAAGTAAGTCATCATGTCATGAGGACACCCAAGCAGCCCTAGAAAGAGATCCATGAGTTGAGCAACTGAGACGCCCTGTCAATAGCCAGCACCAGCTTGGCAGGTGGGTCTTAGGATCAGATCCTCCAGCCCCAGATGAGCTTTTAGATGACCACATCTTGACTGTAACCTCATCAGAGACCCTGAGCCAGAAACCCTGGCTCCTGATCCCCCGGAGGCATGTGTGATAATACATGTTTATTTCAGCTAAATTTTGGAATAATTTATTATGTAGAAATAGATAATTAATACAGATTTGATGATTTTATGATTCTCAGCTCCTCAAGGAAAGGTCTGACGGATAGAATTAAAAGTACAGGGGGGGGCTTCCCTGGTGGCGCAGTGGTTGAGAGTCCGCCTGCCGATGCAGGGGACACGGG
>NW_006769677.1:369395-374171 GCF_000442215.2 Lipotes vexillifer
AAAAAAAAAAAAGAAAAAAAAAAAAAAAAGTACAGGGGACTTGCCTGGAGGTTCGATCCCTGGTTGGGGAACTAAGATCCCACATGCTGTGGGGCAAATAAGCTCACATGTCACAACTACTGAGCTTGCGCGCCTCAGCTAGAGCCCGCGTGCCGCAAACTGCAGAGCCCACGCGCTCTGGAACCCTCGCGCCACAACTAGAAACAGAAAACCTGCATGCCACAACTAGAGAGAAGCCCGCATGCCTCAGCGAGGAGCCCGCGTGCCGCAACTAAGACCCAAGGCGGCCAAAAATCAATCAGTCAATCAAGAAATAATCTCAAAAAAAAAAGTACACTGTTGCCCCAGCAAACTTGTACAGCCATGATTGTGGCAGGGCTGAAAATCACACACTCCTACCCAAATGGGTCAAACCAGAATCATTCTTAATTTTTCTTGTACCCCTCTCATCTTGATCTGATGATTCCTACTATTGGCAAGAGGGAAAAAAAAGAAAAAAGAAAAGAAAACAAACAGAAAGAAACCTTTAGACTGCCCCTTAGACGTACCTCCGTTTCTGTATGTTTAACTCAGTCTCCCTTGAGTAAAATTGCTCAGTTTTCCAAGGTTTTCTCACCCCTCCCTCTTCTTCTAGCCAAGATAATTTCCTGGTGCAAAGAGACGTTTATGGACCTCATGGTAGTGGGAAGAGGAGGTGGAAGTTCTGACTGGGGTCCTCTGCATTCTTACAAACACACACAGGTGGGACAGGGCTGGTCCCGCCTGGTCCCTGGGGCTCACTGGTTGGGGTGAGGAGGGGTGATGCTGAACTGTGTGGTCCCCACATGTGGCTGGTGGTACAGATCTTGCCTCTATGGCCGCCAGGACCTAGGACCACCTGGCCGCATTCTTCCCAACCACACAGGAACAAGCAGCGTTCCAAGAAGCCATTTCCCAGACCCCTTTCCTCAGCCATTTCAAACCACCTCCTGGTTGGCACCATATTGCTTTGGCACCATTTGAATCTCTGCTTTGCAAAGGGGAGTGTCATTAAAATTTCCTCCCCGCTGCGATCTGAGTCAAGCCCCACCCATCCCTTGCAGCGAGATTTTTCCCTCAAAGCTGACTGGGGTTTCTCCCACACCAGCCTCTGAGGTTGAAGGATGGTGCTGCCTTTTTGTTTCTCATGTTCCCTCTTCCTTGGATCCCCCTTTCTGGTCCCATTGCCGTCACAAGCAGCTTCTCTACACCATGTCTGCTTCGCGCCTGCTTGAAGCCTTATTTTGAATCCTCCCTCCACTTCACTGGGCAATAAGCCTCACTGAGAAGGGCTACAGGAAAACAGAAATCACGGGGAGATAAAAACACATCATTTTACATATCTGCATGTGGAGATCCATAGACACGAATACCAAGGCCCTTGCCTATCTAGACGCCCACCACAGACACCCTGGGGTGAAGTGGGGCCAGTTCAGGGATTCCTCAGTGGTACCCCAGGAGACCCACTCCTGGATTCTTCCCCTTCACTCTCAGGAATGTTTTTCTCTCCCCATCTCTCAAAGGCCTTGGGAGGGAGGCGACGATACCTCTGTTCAGATCTTCCTAAAGATAAAAATCTGGAGGGGCCCTCTAGCTGGTGGACTCCCACAGCTTAAATGCCTCCTGCCCCTCGAGGCTTCTGGACGCATCCCCTCCGCTGAGCTCCCAATCCCTCCATTGGCTGCGCTGAGACTTTGCTAGCTGATCTCCCAGCGGCTTCTGAAATTCAGCCTGTCCCAAACTGACTCATCCTCTTCCTCAGAAGCACCTGCTCCTCTCTCCCCAAACCCACACTCATCTGGTCCTCTCTTCTCCCTAAACAGTTCTCATCCCTCCCTCCCTCCCCCACTGCACTGGATCAGTCCTCATTTTCTGCTTCCCTTCTGGGTCTCCTCTCGCCACCTCCCTCCCAGCCCTTCACGGTGACCACAGGACTTTTCTTAATGGGAAATTAGGTCTTAAGCCCTCAAGCTTAAAATTCTTCCCAGACTCCCCAGTGTCTACAGGACAACACCCTTGGCAGAGTGGCAAGCTCCTCCCCAATCCGGCCTCCCCTGGCCCTTCTGCTCTGATGTTGACAAGACACTTCACGGGTCCCCACACAGACCTGGCTCTCTCTTGATTTGGCCCCTGTCACACCTGGTGCTGGAAGGCTCACTCTCTTGAGTGACTGCTGAACTGCTCATTGAGCCACATCCCCTGGGAAAGCGTCCTTCGTCAGACTTGATCACTCCCTTCTCCCGTTACCGTGGAACCTTTTTCAGGTTTCTCCCCGGGGTGCCTCTCCCATCCTCCACCGTGCAGCCTGGCCACAGCACCGTCGCCTCCCACCTGGACTGTTGTAGGTGTCTCCTGACTGGTCCCCCTGCCCTTGCCCTAACCCCTTCCAGGCTACTGCAGACACAGCAGCCCAAGCAGTCCTCTGAAAAAGCCAGTCAACACACATCTCCCGGCTGAAAACCCTCCAGCACCTCCCATCTCACTCACCATAAAAGCTGGAACCCTACAGCTTTCCTCCTGAGAAAAGATCCTCCTGAGATCCTCCTGGCCGGGTCCTCCTTACCTCTGGACCTCCAACCCTGCTCACTGTTCCCTCTCCACCCCAGACGCACTGGCTTCCTTGCTGCTCCTGAACTCCCGAGGCTGCCTCCTGCCCCCGGGGCCTTTGCACACCCGCTAGAAGCCCATTCTCATCTCCCCTATCAGCTTCAAGTCTTTGTTCCAGTCTCACCTTCTCAGGAAAGTGCACCCTCCCAGCCCTGTGAATACCGCAACCAGCCTGTGCCTCCTGAACCCCCTCACCTGCTCCGTTCTCTTTTCTTATAGCACTTTTCACCTTCTAAACATATTATCTAACTTATTTATTTATTTATTTATTTATTTTTTACGGTACGCGGGCCTCTCACTGCTGTGGCCTCTCCCGTCGCGGAGCACAGGCTCCGGACGCGCAGGCTCAGCGGCCATGGCTCACGGGCCCAGCCGCTCCGCGGCACGTGGGATCCTCCCGGACCGGGGCACGAACCCGCGTCCCCTGCATCGGCAGGCGGGCTCTCAACCACTGCGCCACCAGGGAAGCCCTCTTATTTTTTATTTTTATAGTCTGCCTCCCCTTCCGTAGATGCTATGAGCCTAGAATACTGCTGACACATGGTATACACTCAATAATCAATCAGTCAATCAAAGCTATTTATTGGTGGGCTCCCTCAGCAGTCAGTGAAGCCCTAGAGATGAAATCCATGCGCAGTCACCTTTGGGTCCTCAGGGCTTAGCCCACTGCCCTGGCCACAGTGGGTATACAAGAACCATTTATTTACTGAATGAATGAGTGATTGAATGAATGGGGTCCTGCCCCTTTGGCTGAGGGAGAAGAGCAGGGGCCTGAGCAGAGGCCCCAACACACGAGCCATGCCATTGCCAGCTGTTCCTGGGCCCCTCCTGTGCCAGGATCTCCAGCCTCTTCCTCCAGAGCCTTGCCTCTGCCCTCTCCCCTTGGGTCCAGGCTCCACTGGCTGTTTGTTTAGAAGGAGGTGATAAGTTAATCTCCACTCAGGTAAGGTCGCCTGAATACTGCCTGAGACCGGACGCTTTCCCAGAAAGGTTATGCATTGCAACCGGGGACAATCCCTTAACACGAAGGACTGGAGCAAAGCGGTGAAACACCAGGTGTTTCAGGCTGTAAAAGGCGTCTGGGGCCTGGGCCGAGCCTCAAGCCAGCCCTGGGGGGGAGCCAGCTGTGGCCTCTGTACAGGGTGCCTCGGCCTTCCTGGGTGTCCTCCAGAGGACAGGGACTTCCTGCTGGGGCTCAGCCCTGAGCTACACCCCGCCGCCCCCTTACAGAGTGAGAGTGAGAAGGCATGGCAGCCAAGGCCCCAGTCTCCCTCAGCCCCTCCTGTCTCACGCTCCCTCCAGGATCTCAGGGGCTACCCAGGAGGTAAGGTGTGGGGATGAGGCTTGGCTCCCCAGGCCTGGGGCGGACCCCCAACGATGTGGGACTTGGGGGTTTCAGGCTGTTTTTGTAACCACAGTCACGTGTTCCTTCGTGTAACCTGAGCCCCCTGACACGGCATAAGCCTGCACCCCAGCTCCCGAGCCACATCTGCTTCTCATTTCCGCCCAAAGAAAATGGCCCAATTTCCATGAGTCGCTGGCCCAAGCCAAGCCTGGAGCCTCTCAGCAGCCAACCCCACTCAGCTGGGTTCCATTACTGGGGTGGGGGGTGGAGGCTGAGAGCATTAGAGGCAACGGGTGTATCATGGCGCTGGACAGGGTGCCAGGAGGCCAGAGTGCTTGGGGTGGCTCTGTCAAGACCTCGCTGTGTGTCCTTGGGAGAGTCCCTAACCTCTCTGAGCCTCAGCTTTCTCATGAGTAACACATGTGTTACTTTACTGATGGACGTATTATTAGGACTTGGGGACCAAGGTGGCTCTTTAGGGATAAAAACAACAGAGTTTCCCCAAAAACAGAACTGAGAAGGAATTGGCCTGGAAACAGAACCACCAGAGTTGGCCCATGTCAGGAAGCTGGCGGGGTCCAGAGTCACTTCACTACCTGAGCGATGGATTGGGCGACCGACCCCCTTCGTAGTTTGGTAGAGTTTGGGCCTAAGTCCTCGTGCTGGCAGGCTAACCCCCGTTCTCAGTTCTCGGTCTAACAGCATTTATTAAGCACCTAGGATGCGTCAGGCCCTGGGCAGGGGTTGGGAGACCAAAGTGATAAATACAACTTCAGCTCCTTGGGCGGGGGGGGGGGGGGGGGGGG
>NW_006769677.1:374197-397960 GCF_000442215.2 Lipotes vexillifer
GGGGGGGGCGGTGCCTACCAGTAAATAAATAAATAGAGTCCAACCCAGCAGAATGGAAGAGATGGAGTGAGGCCAGAGCTGGAAGTAACACATTCTATTTCGAGACTTTCAGTGGAGACTCTTAACTTTTAAGACGTTCTTAAGTTGATATTTTTTTCTAATAAAATCTACAGCAAACTCCATCTTCCTTCCAACAAAGACCAGAAGGACCTTAGCAAGCACCCTCCAGACACCTCCCATCCTCCGCATTCTAAATCCCAAATCAGTTCCCTCTGTGGGAGCTTGTCAGTGACTCCACAAAGGGAGGTCCCCTCCTCCCATGCCGCCCTGGAGAGCCCTGGTGTCACCCTGCCACCTTCGCCCTGCATGGGCCATGCCCCACCATGCCCCTGCTTCCCAGTCACCGGGCAGCACCTGAGCCGAAAGCCACAGAGGGTCTGGTAGAGGCAGAGGAGGGTGACGCATGAGAGCCTCAGCTTTGCCCCCCGGTGCACAGGCACGAACAGCAGGACAAGAGCACTGAGTACAGCTTCTGGGGACATTGTGGGGTTCTCACCCTGTGAAGATGTCCCTGACAGCACTCTAAACCACCCCCTTGGGAGGCCCATTTTGTAGATGAGGCTCCGAGAGGCTCTGTAATTTGCTCAAGAACAAGAAGTCCGTAGGTCCGGAACCTCATCTTTCTGACCCCAGGACCGGGGATCTTTGCACCAGCTTGGTACTCCTCTTTAGCCTAAGTTACAAATCCTAGTTCTGTCACTTACTAGGAATGCGACCTTGGGCAAGTTCTCAAAGTCTCAGTTTTCAAAATATGATTTTTAATAAATCAACTTCATTGAGGGATAAGTTACACACAGTAAACGTGCAGATTAAGTGTACGGCTTGATGAATTTTGATGAACGTCTACATGCATGTCACAAACCACACAATCAAGATAAAGAACATTTCCCTCACCGCAGAAAGTCACTCCTTCTGGGCTTAGTTTTCCCATCCATAAAAGGGGCAGACAAGAGTACCTCTCTCTTGGCGTGTTAGGAAGATCAAATGAGGTAATACTGGCAAGATACTTAGCAAGGCACCTGGCATGAAGTAAGCACTCACTACATGTGCATTGCTTTTTTTTTTTTTTTTTTTGCGGTACGTGGGCCTCTCACTGCTGTGGCCTCTCCCGTTGCGGAGCACAGGCTCCGGACGCGCAGGCTCAGCGGCCATGGCTCACGGGCCCGGCTGCTCCACGGCATGTGGGATCTTCCCGGACCGGGGCATGAACCCGTGTCCCCTGCATCGGCAGGTGGACTCTCAACCACTGCGCCACCAGGGAAGCCCCGTGCATTGCTTTTGTGACCTCGTGCTGCATCTTACCTCCCTGGTCCCCCGCTGGCGGCTCTGGCAGGGATCAGGGCAGGTGCTGAGATGGTGTCTCAAGCCTCCCCCTTCCGGGGTGGATGTCCTGGACGAAACTCAAAACTCCTGCCTGCCCCAGGAGCCCCGCGGGGTTGAGGACAGAGGAACGGGCCAGCTTTTGCCCTCAGGCTGGCCAGGAAGATAGGTACTCTGTTCTTCTGAGACCTTCCCATGTCTGTCTCAGGCACTGGGGGCAGGGCCAGCTTCATGAGTTTGCAACCTGTCGGTCACTCAGGACTACATGATCAGAAGGCCCTGCACTTGGTTTAATGCTCTGATGTCACCTTCTTGCAGTCTTTAATAATTTTTGAACAAGGGGCCTTGCCTCTCTATTTTACACTGGGCCCTGCAAATTATGGAGCACGGGATGATGGCAGTGAAGGCGGGGCGAGCTGGCTGGTTTCCTCCCTAGAGAAGCTGGCGCACACCCCCTACACACGCACGCATGCACACACGCACGCGCACACACACACTCACCACACACAGTCACCACTTTCACTGTCCTTTCTCTGCTGCTCCCCACGGCGGGGCAACTGGAGGGCCTGGGTCACACAGAGCCCTCATCTGCCAGGAGGCACCCACAGAATCTGGCAGCCTGCTCAGCCTGGAAACCCCCTTGGGGACAGCTCCTGTTCACAGGGCCTGTTGGCCAGGCCACCCGAATTCCCATCCTCTGACAGTCCTCTCCACCCGCCTCCGCCCGACTCCGCGGCTCAAGTGTGAAACCACAGCTGGGCACCAGCCAAGGGGGCTTGGGTTTCATCACACTTGACTTCCCACACCTCGGCCAGAGGCCAGGGTCTGATGGGGCCGCTGGCCCGAGGCCTGGGCTTGAAGGCAGAGTAGGGGTAGTTGGTGGGTCCCAGTCCCCTCAGCTTCCTATGCATCCCAGAGTGCCCTCTCTCTCAGGCCTCAGTTTCCCCTCCATGCAACCAGACAGCATTCCATAGGACTGGAGCAGATGTCAAGGGGGCAGGGAAGGTAGACCTCAGAGACAAAGGCATTGAGGGAGATTCTAGAACATCACTATGCAGTGCAGTAGTCACCATGAGCCACATGCGGCTATCTGAATTTAACTTAAATGAAAGCAAATTTAAATTTCGGTTCCTCAGCCACTCTAGCCACATTGCAAGTGCTCGACAGTGACATGTGGCTTGTGGCTGCCATGTTGGACAGCACAGACATGGAACATTTTCATCAACACAGGAAGTTCTATTGAGATGTGTCTGCCAGTTGGGAAAACCAAGATGCAGGGAATCCTGGTAGCTTTACTGACCCTGGGGGTGGGTGGGCAGAGGGCTATGGGTGGGATACACTTTGAGAAATGCTCTCAGCCGTCTCTGGACCTCAAGAGTGAGGAGATGGACACGCCATAATGGAGAGTCAGAAGTCAACCTCCAAGGGGCACAGAAACTCTCCAAAGGCAACTACAACTCCCCACTCATGGAGCGGAGAGTGGGCTTCTGGGCCCTTCCTGAGTGGCCAGGGGCCCCAGAGAGGAAGGAGGTGGCCGAAGCAGGTGTCCTTCCTAGCAAAGGGCTCCCGGAGCCATTTGCAAGTAGGAAATGTCATCGCTCCCTCCTGCCTCACCTCTAGGCTTGGGAGCACTTACACACTCTAGAACAGTGGTCTCAAACTTTAGCCTGCCTCGGAATCACCTGGAAGCTTGTTAAAGCACAGCTAACTAAATGAAAACTCGAAACACATTCACTTTTACTTTGTTTATGAGTCACGCTGGAATACAGATATTTGGGTTCGGTTCACCTGAGAGTTCATTCTCGTTTGGCTGTCTGGGTAAATCACTGAAAGATATTGGACTGGTTTAACCTGGGTCCCTTTTATAACTATAAATGGATGCAACGGAGGGGTGATGTGGAGACCTCCGGAGAGAATGGAGGGGGTCCTCGAAAGGGGGGGGAGGGGGAGGGGGAGGGCTTTGTGCCTCCCCTGCTGAAGTTGCTTTTCCTATGCATTATCTCATCTACTCCTCACAACGTCCTTATAAGTTGGCAAGTGTGCAGCTCCGAGAGGTTACACAACCCCCGAGCAGACGCAGGGTCACTGAGGAATCAGGCTGGACTCTGTTTCTTTTTCCTCCTCTCTCTCCAGCTCTGAATATTTTCAAATGAAATAAGCCTGGGAAGCGGGGAAGGCTGAGAGCTGTGAATACATATTTTTGTTTTCTGGGCGCATTCGGCTTTGACAGGAAGCTTGGCTGAGTGCAGGCGTCTGAGCCCTTGCTCTCAATGGTGCTTTTTAGGCATGCCTTACACAGAATGTAAAGAGTCGCGGTTAAAAACATCGGCAGGCCTTGGTGGCCCACTCAGTCCCTAAGGCCCACGCGCAGCCGGGACGAGGTGGGACTTCCCGCCTGCCCTTCCCAGCGCCACCTTCCAAGCATCTGGGGAGGCTGGGGAACCATGGATCCTTAGTCGGGAAACCAAGGCTCAGGGACACCTGAAAGCTGGCCTCTCATTTCAGGAGAATGACTGTCTTCAGCATCGGGGGAACTACAATCATATAGCCAGCCGTGAAGATTCTAGAATGACCCTCATTTGCAGGTGGGGGAATAGAGGTCCCTCCAGAAAATTTTTGAACATCCTCTCCCCAGACCCTCCCTCCCAAGTGGGAATGAAAGTGCCACCTCCTACTTTGTCTCTCCTCCGTCCTCTCGCCACAGCTGACCCGTGAGGAAGGCGGGGCAAGGCATGGTCCCATTTTACAGATGGCCAAGGAGATGAAGTGACAGCACAACTCATCACTGGGAGGGCTGTCTGCACCCACCTCCTGATCACACAGGCGAGCTTTGGCAGACTGCCACCCCCCACTGCCTCCCAACATACCTCCTGTCTCCTCACCAAGGCCCAGGAGCACCGCTGATTTAGAATTTCCGGCCCTTCTGACAATCTGTGTGCACAAGATGGGCTTTATTTAAACCACTTTGGAGGGCATCTCCTCTACCCCTTCCTCTGCTTCATTAAGCCACTAATCTGAAGCAGGATAAATCATCGGCATGTAACAACCTGATTACAAACATGTTCCTGATTCCTGTCCCTTCCCTGATGGGAAGCTCATTTCTCAAAGGGTTAATTAACAGCCTTCACACAGGCCGCATTTAGCAACGAGTACAAAGCCGCACACATAAATAACGGCTGGAGCGGAAGAAAAGGGTGCAGATGGTCTGTGACTTTGCTGTCCAGAGTTTTTTAAACCGGTGTGAACCACGTCCTGTCGGGACCCAGGACCGTGAGTCAGGGTCAGGCTTCGAGGTGGGCCAGGCCAGAGACACTGGTGGCCAACTCTGGGCTCTGTTTGAAAGAAAGTCTTAAAGCAAAACAGAGCGCGGAGCCAAGATGTGGGAGAGAGAGGGAGGGCCTGGGCTGGGGAACGGGCCTGCTGACTGACCCGGATGGAGAGGAGCCAGGGGAGAAACCGCACCAGAGACCCAGCTCCCTGCACTTGATGCCGGATTTACCAAGGGGGGCGGCTCCACCCAGAAAGTCAGACCCCGGGGCACAGAGTCCCGCGCAGGCCCTGCAGCCTGGGATGCCAAGAGGGCCCAGGCTAAGAGGAATTGCATGGGGCTGGGAAAAGGGCGGCAGAAAGGACAGCCCTGAGGAAGCTGGGAAAGTTCTGGAAGTGGTACTAACTGGCAGTTTTCTGCCTCCTTTGTCGGTAAGCGAAGGTTCTGTTCCTCTGCAGAGCCTTCAGTTCTCGACTCCCATGACCATGGGGACACATCTGCGATTTTATCATGCATCACACTGATTTTATCAGCAGCAACCTAGGACTCACTTTACAGAAATCAGCACTGTTGCAAGGGACCTGAAGCCAAAAAAGAGGAAGACGAAAGCCAAGAAACAGAGGGAACAATGTAAATACACACTGGACATCAGTGAAAATGAGAAACAGGAAAAGGCAGAGGGAAGAAGGGGTCAGAACACAGGCTTGCGACATTCTGTCTTTTCCCATTTTCTTTGTTTCTCTGGTTCCTTATGTTCGTCCGCGCAGCCCTTAAGTGGATCCCCCTCAGCTTGGAGAGCCCCCCACCATCCTCACTCAAACCCTCTCCTCCTGGGAGCCATCTGGGGAGGCGGACATGGGGCACCCAGAGGCTTTCCACCCTGGAGATGAGGGCGCCCCCTGGTGGCAGAGAAGAGCCCTGTCTCAGCGGTAACCCGGCTGCCCTTCCTGACCCAGGGCTGAACCTGCCCGGCCCGGGCCAGGGGCTGTTTCCCAGTGCCAGGCTCAGCGCCCTGCGGGGGTGAGGGAGCAAAGAAAGAGATGGGGGCCACTGGACACTGGCCTAACAGCAGGGCTCTGTGTCCAGGAGTGGCGGTTTCTCCCTGAGTAATTTTCCACAGTTCGCCCTTCTCTCCGTACAGAGTCGCGCTCACAGCGCTCCTGTGGTGGCTGCCATCCTCCAGAGGGTTATTCTGGGCCAGTCACCTGATCAGTGACCCTACCTGCTTTGATTTCTGCCCCCATCACTCATCCGGCTTTGCTTCTCAAAGCTCCCACACCCATCTCCAGGATATGGTCCCTCTGGATCCCAAGATCCCCATCCCACCCCCTCAAGGCCTAGCTCTCCGGTAGTTCTGCAAAATCCCAAAGGCATCACTGTTGCCGGGCTGAGGGCAACATTTCTCTTTTCTCAGAAGGATCAAAGCCCCATCCCAGCCCTGCCAGGAGGAAGAAGTTTGGACTCGTGCAAATATCTGCAGCCCATTTGGGATTTTACTTCGGTGAGAAATAAATACACAGCCGTCTGAAGATGATGGAAATACGACTTAAGTAACTCTTTGGTCAAGGCTGTTGGGCCACAGCCCAGATGGAAATAAGACCTTGTATCTCAGTCTCCCCCCTGCACACTTTTGAAAAAAGGAAAAAGCAGAGGAGAAGAAAGGAAAAGTTGGTGGAAACCAAAGTTCAAAATGGAGTGCGCTCTACTTCTTGGCCCGGGAAAGGAAAAGTAAACACCAAACAGCTACTCCATTCAAGTGTGTGTTATCTGGCTCATCCTCGCCAAGAATTCCCTTTCCTCCCTTCTCTGACCGGGAATTACTGTGCCTAGAAACAGCGCCCACGCCCACTCCTAACCCGGGGGCAGGCAGACAATGGGCCAGAAAACCTGGCTGGGCCAAGGCCTCTCCCTGCAGCCCCCAGAGGCTGGAAGATTGGGAAACACAAAGCTATTTTTAATGTCCTATTTGTCTACCAACTGCGGCTCCGTGAGCCTGAGAAATGGTATCATTTGTGGGAGATGGCATTGATTTCTTTTTTAGCTTGCTCAAAGCCACATTTTCGCAACTTTCAGAAAAGCCAAAAATGCAACTTTCCAAGAGTGACCTCTTCCCTGGCTTGCCCTCCTGCCCTAGGGGAGGGGCTCTCTCAGGTGTAGCTGGGAAAGCAGCCCCCTGCTGCTATGCGCTGGTCAGCAGCAGGCACAGATCCAGGGCCTAGGAAATGGAATTAAAGGCCCAGACCTCCTGCAGGAGAGCCAGTGAATGAGGAAGGAGCAACGCAGTGAGAGAGATGTAGGATCAGAGACGGGTAGGGTCCTCCACCTGTGAGGGAGGCACAGCTCTGCCCTGGGAGGGCCCATTTGATAGAGAGGATAAGCAACCACCTGCCCTGGGGAGCCCCAAAGAGAAAAGGGTGAGAGGTCACACACAGGAAATGGCTTCCCAATAGCCATCCAGTTCCTCACAACCATGGGTGGAAGCCTTGTGTGGTGGATGTGTCCGGGGGCCAAGAGGGTGCTCCCAGGTGTGTCTACTAAGCTGAGGCAGACCTTGAACTCTGGGCCGAAAGAATCCAACTGCAATAACAAGAGCCTCTCTGTTCTTGAGTCTTCTAAAGGTTTTGGCTGTGAGGTCACAACCCCACCTGGGCTCCAGAGGCCTCCCCCTACCCCCTGCCAGGACAAAGAGATAGAGAAAGATGGATGGATGGAGAGAAAGAAAGATATTTGAGTGAGACACAGAAACAGAGGAAACAGAAGCATCAAGATGCAGAGAGATGGAAAGACAAAGTGAGGAAGAGAGAGGAGGGTTTTCTTTGTTGATACCCACCCCCAGCTCACAACTCAGGACAGATGGAAGGGTGACCACTCACGAGCACTAGGACAGAGGGACCCGCACAGTGGACCATTTCAGTTCTCCACTGGGCCCATGGTCCATGGCCTAGAGGCGTAGTGAGGGCGAGGAGTCTCCAACTGCTGCCTGGGCACCAGCCCTACTGACCCACAAGAAGCTTCTTTCCCGGCTCCTTCCCCGCACCTGGGATGCCCACTCAGTCCACATTCACTCAGACCATCCCTCTCTCTCATACGCAAAAAAATGATAACACTACCTTCCTCCCTTGGGCGTTTCGAGTATTAATTGACTTAGCACACATGTGCGTGTGCATGTGTGTAAATGCTTCACACATGCCTGGCACACGGTGAGGGCTTGATAAACGGCAGCTTTAATGCATGTGGCATGTGGTCGATAAATGGTGGCTGTTATTGCTGGGATTCCCGGGAGACAGGCAGGGCTGGGAATGTTGGGGAGGAGAGAGGAGGGCAGGCGGGAGGGAGAGGCAGAGGAGTCCGGCGAGAAGGGGCCAGAGGAAGGCACTGCAGAGTTAGCGGAACCATATGTCCCAAAGCTGGATGGGCCTTGAGACCACCCTGACCCACCTGTGGCACCCCGGGTGCTGACCCTAACACGGACACTACAGAGGGCCTGAGGGTGTGGGGAGCAGGGCCCCCCTGCTGATGGCTACACGTCCCTGGTTCCGCGGCTCTCCAGGCTGGGAGCGCAGGTCAGCCTCCCACCAAGCCCTGAGCCTCTCCATCCTGGGGAGGTCTTCCCTTTGGTGGGACAGTTTGGATAGTCGAGTGCCCAGAGGAGCCGAACAAGAGCCAGATAGGCCAGCAGGTGACTCAGGGCCTACCCCCAACCCCCCCAGTGCATTTGGGAAGGTCAAGAAACCAAGCAGAGTCCATCATCCTGGCTGATCAGAGAAGCCAATTCTTTGTGAAAAAGGGCTCCCAGCAGCCACTTTAGCTGCCCTGGCGTCACTCTAAGGAGTCTGGTCCTTCTGTCCCAGGAAGCCCAGTTCTGGGGAGGGGACAGATCTTCATCCCTCTTTATAACCTTCAAGAAGCACCTCCCTACCACCCACCTAAGCTGACCCAGAGCCTGCTCTGCCTCCACAGCTGCCCCTTGGGGACGCAGGGGCAGCCCCCACCTCCCTCCCAGAGAGGGACCCCAGCAGCAACACTGCCCCGTCCCAGGAGGCAAGTAGAGGAAGGGGAGTCAGACGGTGCGGGCTGCCAGGAGGAAGTCTGGAGACCTGAGTCCTGAGTCGTAAAAAAAAAAGTCGCTCACCCTCTCAGAGCTTTATTTTCCTCCTCCAGAAAATGGGAATAATAATTTTTACATGTTGGGGGTTCAGTGAGACAATGGCGCATGTCTAACCACTTACATAACATTCTGACCCATTCCTTTCATGGGTGGGGAAATAGAGCAATTGGGTGTGTGTTAGTTGGCAGCCTAAAGACTGTGGCTTTCAGCACAGCTGGGTGTTTGCATTCAAACCACTCACTGGGAGATGGGTAAAATCAAGAGGTGGGTCCTTCCAGAACCTGAGGCTGCACGGCGGATGAGAGCGCTGTTTCCGGAACCAGATGGCATGTCCCCTGGACTAGGTTAACTCTCCACACCTCAATTTTCTCATCTGTAAAGGGGGACGGTAAGAGCGCCCCAGGCATTTAGGTTGAGGTGATGATATCCACATGGATCCTTCAGCACAGCACCTGGCAGCAGCAAATACTCAATGCAGGTGGTCAGTGATGGTAAAGGAACAGAGACACCTTCTAGGAACTGACAGGGAGAGATTGCCAAGATGGATGTTGAGTGGAAAGCATGGTGTGTGGGATGCTACCATCTGGGCAGGGAGTGGGGAAATCAGACCACGTGCCCTATTTGCTTGGATTTACAGAAGGATATTCTGGAAGGATACCTAAGAAACTAGCAGATGGGGTTACCTTGTGTTGGGAAGGTGAAAGGGGATGGGGTGGGAGCAGGGCTGTTGACTGTACGCATCTTCATACAGTTCTGATCCATCAACCATGTGAGCGAATTACCTATTGCAAAATGTTTTGAGCTAACAAAAGCGTGACCTACTGGTATTACTCTGTCTGAGCTTCAGTTTCTCCCCTAAACGAGGAAGGTGATTTATGCCTCACCCGCCTAACTAGGGTTTTGTAGCGATTCAGACAGAAAGTGAATACACAAGTGCCCTGAGAAAGAGGCTGGGATGGTGATGCTGAGGAGGAGTGCAGGGATGGGAGGCCCCCAATGGGAGAATCACCGAGCCATTGTCCCAGGAGCTGAGCCTCAGTAAAGTTGACATGCCAGCTGGACACGTTTTGCTCTGGCCTCAGCCCTTGGCCTCTTTCCTCAAACATCCGTGGTCCAAGGGAGGCCCCTCGTCCTGCCAAAAATTCCAGGGGAGGTGGCTGCAGGTGGGTGGGGCCAGGAGTAGGGCTCATAGGCACCTGCATGTGACCCTTGACAGCTGGCCAGAGCTGTTGGGAGTAGGAAGGGGTCCTGGGAATGGAGTCCTGAGATGGAGCAGACACTGCCAAGGAAAAAGAGAGACTCTGCCCAGCAACAGCACAGAGTGGCTGGACCTCACCAAGGGTGTGGCTTGTGTTGCCTGGTCCTGGGCTCGGTGAAAGGAGATGGGGGGAGTGATCTCATTTGTCACACCCTCACAACCATTCTATGCCATAGACTGGATTACCATTCAGATGAGGAAACTGAGGCTCAGAGACTTTCAGGTATGTTTACAGCCAGCCACTAAGTAGCTCGGATCCAGACCCAGGCAGTGTGGCTTCATCTCAGCACCACCACATCCTACCTCATCACCCCAGACTAGGGCTGCCCACCTTCCAGGGGACCCCCTTTAAAGCAGCAGAATAGAAATTACCAGAGCTTAGCTCAGAAATTGCAGCAGCAGCATAGTCTGTGGCCAGAGTCCCTCCTCCAGGAGGTTTCCACACTAGTTAGATACCCAGAGCCTGCAGGCAAAGCCTGGGAGGGAATCCCTCCGGACCCCATGCCCCTGAAACTTCAGGAGCACAAGGATGAGAGAATGAAAGCACTTTTCATGGAATTCCAACAGGAAAACCACGAGAACATTCCTGCCATGTACTGACATTGGGTTCAGTCTAGACCACATCCCAGGCCCTCAGGGCTGTCTCCATGCACCTAGATGGAGTCCTCTCCCAGGGCTAACCACAATTCCTGCTCGTGGGATTCCAACAGGAAAACCAAAAGAACATTTCTCCTCGTGGGGTTCCAGCTGGGAGCCAGAGTCCATGCTCCCTGATAAGGAGGCTGGCCAAGGGGTGGAGGGGAGGGCTTGCCCCGCCCTCATCAGCGGTCCCCAGCCCCTCAGACACATTTAAAGATTCCTCTGGCCTCTCCGGGATTGGATGGGCCATTCGGGAACCGGCTTGCTTGGCTCCCAGCCCTCCTGCCTTTGCTCCTGCCACCAGCTTCCATGCAGAACTCACAGCCCCCTGTCCCTCCAAGGGTCTTTGTAATCAGGGTGAGGGCTTGCAAGCATGTAACTAAAAACTATCTTGAGGACTTGCAAGCATGTAACTAAAAACTATCTTAAACTTAATTGCTTCTTGAGATGCCTCAGTCAACAGTCAGTTGCACCTGAAGACATATGGGACACACACCTGATTCTGCCCACCCTCCTCCAAGTAGCTATGGTGCCTCAGCATCAGGAAGCTGCCTGAAGCTACATACCGGGAAGGGCCCTGAGGAACAGGACAGGTTCTTGGCCTCAAGAGACTTCCACTCTAGTGGAGGAGCTGAGAGGCACTCCAACAGGAAGTGCTTTTAGCGTGCTGCAAGAGAAATGACCATTAACCCCAGGCGTCATCAAAGTAAACCATGTTTATGAAGTACCTACCTCGTGCCAGGCACTGTGTTAGGCTTCAAAGCAGAGTGACATATTTTGTCCTCCAAAATTTGGAGAGACCCCCCAAAATAAATGGCTATATCACAATGAGAGAAGAGTTACAGTCAAGGTTCGCTTAGGATGCAGAGAGATGGGGGAGATCAGAGAAGGCTTCCTGGAGGAAGTGATGCTCAAGCGTGCTGAAGAGCTCAGCTGGAAGTGCAGTGGGACTTCAGAGGTGGGCTGGGAGGTGGCAGGTTTGATGGAAACCTCAGTGATGATGGTTAGGATCTGCTTCATGAAACAGTGACAAGACCTTAATAAAGGCAGGGAGGGAGCATGGAAGAGTAGGTTTTGGACACAGGACAGCAGACACAGACACCAGATGGGTGGATCCGAAGGGGAGGGTTGGAAAGGACAGAGGTCCCGCAGAGCCAGAGGGGCTGTGGGTCAAGTTGAGACGTGTTCCTTCACTCAGTGAGGGAGAGAGAGTCAGCGAATGAGGGCATGGGAGAGGGTTGCCCTCAGGAAGACAGGAGGGAATCCAGGCTTTGAGGGGGTCTCAGAGCACTGAGAGGGAAGAGTGTGACATTTGGAAAATGAAAGAAATTCAGAGTGAGATCCCTGGGCCTCTTCATCTGCAACTCTCCAGACACCCCAGTCCCATATCATGGGGTGGAATGTTATGTCCCATACGAGGCCCCGGGGCCCATCCAGGCAAGCTGCCAGGGACACGGAGAAGCTGTGGCCAAGGTAGGAGGGAATGGGTCCTACAACAAGCCATCCAGCCCGTTACCAGGAGAGGCCAGGGGCAGGAATCTGAGGTCAGGATTGAGGGAAAGCAGAGGTGGCGAACCAGGGATGAGGGTAGGAACACACATGGCCGTGTCAAGGTGGGGGGCCACGAGCTGAAAGCCCACAACCAGGGTCGGGGTGGGAGAGGGACACACCTGCCAGCAGAAGGCAGGAGGGGCCTGCGGGCCTGAACTAAGTCAGGATGGGGGGCCGGGGGTGGGGGGCCGTGGTGGGCGATGTCTAAAGCAGGGATGTGCTGGAGCAGGCTCCTACGGGCTCCAAGAGCTGATTGTTAAATGCCAGTAATTCTGCAAGAAAGTTGTTTAAATGTTGGCCAAATCAGCCACGGAGCATTTACACCATGGAAATCAGCAAATGCTACAAATCTGGGCTACTAGTTTTCCACTCCCAGAAAGATGGCTGAGACCAGGGTTCTGGCCTTCCTCCACCGTGTGGTTTTGTGCTGCTGAGGCCTCATCTGTAAATGACAGTTCTCAGCCCTGCCGACGATGAAGGACTGCTGGAGGGTCATATAAGAAAGTGTAGCTGGATGTGCTCTATAGGCCAAAGCGTTGCAGAGACAGAGAGAGAGAGAGAGAGAGAGAGAGAGAGAGAGAGAGAGAGAGAATCGCAAGTGGATTTCCTAGCCTCTCCCTGGATATCTGATCTAAATTTAGGTCCTTTTAGTCTATGTTGAATCCCAGCCACTGCCTTTCCTTCCTTCCTGCAGGCTCTCTGGAGACAGCCATAAGCAAGTCCCTTCTGGAAGGCGGCTGCCCTTTGTTGTTCCACCTGCGAGTTTGCATGTGTGCTTTCCGTTCAAAGTCCCCCCAAACCTTCCCTGTGCCTCCCCCAACTGCCCCTTCCCTCGTGCTCAGAAACTTTCTGTGGCTCCCTACTCCTCTCCTGGTGTTCCAGAGGCCCCATCCCTGCCCCAGGTCCACCCCCTGAGAGGACATGTCCTTTCACATCAGGACACTTCAGGCAAGTCCTTAACCTCTCCAGATCTCATCTGTACTCTAAGGGTAATGTCTATAACAGAGCCTGTGTGTTTTTCTGCAAGTAATAGAAACCGACTAACAGGGACTTCAACCATAAGAGAGTTGCTTACTAAGAAGTCTAGAGGTAGGCAGTTATCAAGCTGGCTTTGCAACTTCAAGATGCCAGGGCTCTGGGTCAGGGTCCAAATTCTCTCTGTATTCTCCCTTACAGTTGCAAGACGGCTGCCACAGCTCCAGATATCACATCTTAAGACTTCCTCCAAAAAGTCAGGATGTAGGGTGATGGTCAAAGTGGAAAGAGCTCTCTTCATGTGCTTTTCTTATTTGATCAAGGATGAAAAATCTTTCTCAGAAGCTTTTCCATTGCCATTCCCCACAACTCCTGGCAAATTTTTCTTACGTCTTGTTAGCCAGAACTGGGTTACGTGACCATTTCGTGCCCCAAAAGAGGCTGGGAAAGTGTCACCTTTTCAGCCTCTAAGGTTGGAAGAGGGCAGGGGAGGGGGGGCGGCAAGAAGTTGAGAATGGCCTTTGGGTGGTCAATTAGCGTGGTGTTTAGAGGGTAGCTGAAGATCAGACACAATGGCCATGAATGTCCGCCCTGTTGTTAGGAGGGCTCACAACCTCCCAGACCCCTGCTCTGTCCCCCAACTTGTCACCCCTGGGGCTGTAGGGGCATCCTCTCCCCTAGGGGGGCTATTCATCTTCCTCTGAAACAACAGTGAGTGAACAGGCTCAACTCCAACTAAGCAGTCGCAGGGCCAGTTGTATCGATGATTCCAGGAGAAGGGAAGTCTGAGTCTTGTCACAGACAATCAACAGGTCTGTATTGGCCTCTCCGCGTGCCCAGCCCAGGGTGGCAAGAACCTGTCCATTGTGTAGTAATCATCTGGGTAATGTGTAATGTATACATTCAAGCCTGCGCTGCAGACCAATGACATCAAACCACTGCTGGGGGCGCCTCTGGGCTTCCCCGTTCAGGTTTCAGTTCCCCAACTTCTTAGCATCTCAGAGACTCTTGGATTCCCTGTCACTCCCGAGTCTGTCTTACCTTCCATTCCTCCCCAGCGGATGGCGCAGCAACAACCTGCCTGGTCTCTAGGCTTTTCCTTCAGCATACCCATGTTAGGTGTGCTGGCTGCTTCTGAAGGCAAGTCCCTTGTTTTTTGCCAAACTCCATTTAACCGTAAGACTAAACTGCACCTAAGGAGGTTTCCTAAAGCAACTCCCTCATTCAGTAAAAAATATCATTTACTCCCACAGAATTGATGAAATCCAGTTAAACGGATTCATGGAGCCCCGTAATTCCCCCTCATAATTTGTAACAATTTGTAATTAAATATAGAGGTTAATCACGCCACAAAATTTACGGTGCAAGAAACGTTGCATTTTAAAATTTCCCCAAATAGGTTACATCTTGCTAAAACCTGCATTTGTCATGATGATAGACAGTTGATGAAAAAAGTTATTGAAGGGCCCCAGGCTATGCCTGGCCCATGAAGATTGATGGCGGGGGCTTAATCGTCAATCCACGGTTGTCCCTGCTGTCACCCATATGGTCCGTGCAGAGGAGGTACCTTGATTCTGAGGCAGACTTGGCCTGGAGACCTTTCTCAAGGTCCCTGAGCCTCAGCACCTGGGCTCCAGTTCTCGTAGGCACAGAACAGCCCCTCTCCCATCCAGCAATTCTCGGGGGCCGATCTCTGGTGTTCACGCCCCACAGAACCCCAACTCTTCTCTTCTTCAGTCCAAGAAGGCCCACGCGCCCCAAAGGCCATGCCCCTCTCCTGGCCCTACCGACAGATTCCCCCGTTTTACCACCCGACGGGCATAGGCCCTCCAAATCACAGGGCAGCCCACCCCAGCCTGGCAACTTCTCCATTTGGCCGGAAACACAGACCAAAGACTGTTATTTCCCTCATGCTGATAAGGAAAGCTCAAACCTCAAGTACTCGAAAGCTGGGCTTTCCAGAAGCGTAAAGGAAAAGGCACACGCTACCTCTTCTATCCTGATAAGCCAGCAACCTAAAAAGTAGAAAAATGAGACCCCATTTCTTGACAGGTTTTTCTCCTACTTTACACTGGCATCAGGCCCACCTGCCAAATATATCTGTGTACGGGGACAGAAGGTCCTAGCATCTCGTGTCTAATTTGCTCACCATTTACCCCAGTCTCTGGCTCACAACATGAGCTGTAGGTCTCAATACATATTGGCTCGATAATTACTTAGTAATCAGAACTCTCTCAGTGCTAGGTGACAGAAATTCAAACTGAATCAAATTTATAAAAAAGGCCATTGGCTCTTGCAACTGGGAAAATTGAAGGCAGGCCTGGCTTCTGCGAAGATTGGAATGATGCAGAGTTGGATCTTCTCTCTGGCCCTTTGGCCTACTTTCCTCGATGTGTTGGCTTCATTCTGCCAATAGCTACTTCTTGTGTCCTTGGGCAGTGGCTCCAGCAGCCTCAGGCTCTCATCAGTCAGTACCTCCTCAGCACTCAGGATCTCAGTGGAGGAGAGACTCTCTTTCCAGCATCCAAAGCCTGAATCTTAAGTGAGACAGATTGCATTATCTATCTACCCCTGAACCAATCACTTGGCCAAGAGGATGGTGTACGCCAACGGATCACACGCCCCACTCTGGGTGGTGGTGAAGAGGCCCCATAAGAAATAGCTTCACCAAGAAGAGGGGTGGCTCCTCTGATAAAAATGGGAGCTGTGGGCTTCCCTGGTGGCGCAGTGGTTGAGGGTCCGCCTGCCGATGCAGGGGACACGGGTTCGTGCCCCGGTCTGGGGGGATCCCGCATGCCGCGGAGCGGCTGGGCCCGTGAGCCATGGCCGCTGGGCCTGCGCGTCCGGAGTCTGTGCTCCGCAGCGGGAGAGGCCACAGCAGTGAGAGGCCCGCATACAGCAAAAAAAAAAAAAAAAATGGGAGCTATGACCAAGAAAAGAGAGAATGGTGCTGCACAGGCAGACAGAAACAGCAGACATCCCCTACACATAGTGTTGGGAGCTGAAGCTGGTGGGACATGTATTCAGTTAGTTTCAGTCATGGTGAGTGTATCAATTAGGGTGAATTAGCTGCTGTAACAACCTCCAAATCTCAATGATTTCACACACCAGACTCACTCACATCACAGTCCAAAGCAGGGTGTTGAGGTGCTCTTCATGCGGTCATCTAGGGACCCTTGTTTTATTGCCTTCCTCATCCTCCAGGGCTCTAGAGTCCTCTAGAGTTCTAATTGCACAGATGGGGAAAAGGGGAGTGCACGGAAGTACATACAGGAAGTTTTTAGGGGTTAGGCCTGGAGTTAGTATACATCACTCTGGCCGGATATCCATTGGCCAGAACTTGGTAACTGCACATACTAATTGCAAAAGAGGCTGGAAAATGTGCTCAGGAAGAAAAGTACACAGCATTTGGTGAGTTCATAGTCTCTGCCAAATTGAGAGAGGGCCCCTCACAGGACCAAGGTGGGGTTTGGGAGGAGGTGGGGCAGGAGGGAAGGGTGAGCTGGGCCTGGAACTGAAGGCTGCCAGCCTGTGCCCTCCAGATTTTTCACCCTGGGCAGGTCACTCTCCCTCTCTGAGCCTCAGTCTCCCCATCTGTCAAATATAACCCCCTTTAAAACACTATGCAAGCATTTTTTGCTTCTATGATTTACCCCCTGCCTAAAGCCTCCATAGCCTTTCCCAGCAGAGTTTCTAAGATCTTATAACTCTGACCTCCCTTTAATTTCACTACATCCCCCCATCCAAGTCCTTCTTTTCCCCCTTCTCTGCTTTATTTTTCTCCGCAGCACCTATTATCACCTGATATACCAAGTGTTTTTCTCATTCGTTCACCATCCCCCTGCACGAGAATATAAGCTCCAAGACGGCACAGATTTCTGTGTTTAGTTCACTGCTGTATCCCAAGTACCTAGGAAGTGCTTGGCATATTGAACGTACTTAGTAAATACGTGCTGAATGAATGAATAAATGAAATTTAAAACTTTTCTCAGAAGAGAGGGTTGTCTAAAATTCATAACAGAGCAACACTGCCATCTGGTGCCAGACACTTGAATTGCAAGCACATAGTCTGGAATAGTTGGGGGGTGGGGGACAGAATCCAGGGACAAGACTTGTCAAATCAACCCTACTTCATTGCTTCAAACACCACGGTCTGACTTTGGGTGTTTGGATGGCTCAACAGGCCCATAGGGTCTGATTTTCTGTCCCATGAGTGCTTCCCTCCTGCTCACTAAATGTGACCTCACTAACCATTCAAAAGGTCCTCAGATGCACCAGGCACTCAATGCTTGCTCTGACACTGCTAAAATATGGGCAGTGCTATCTCTTCAGAAGACGAAAGCTCAGAAAATAAGACTCCAGTCCTGAGAGAGGATGAGAGAACACATGAGGTGAGACCAGTAAGAAGGACCAAAGCAAGAAGAAAAAGCCATTGGGAGAAGACAGGACACTAGGCCCTACCTCGAACCTGACCTTGAATTCACTTTGGTTTCCTCATTTGTAAGATGATGGCGATGGACTAGATGAGCCCTAGCGCATACAGGTAGCCCAGCCCTAAAGTCCTTGAGAAGGCACAGAGAGGGTCATGGGTGGCTCCAATCTCTAGAGTTAACATCTAGAAAGAGAGGTAAGTGACTCGTCCCCTGGTCAGAAGCTGGTGTCCTCAGTTGGACACCAACTGGGGGTCTCCTCATTACTAGGCAATTGTCTCAGTGCTGTGGAGGGCCTCTCCTCTCCAGGGGAGGACTTGGCTGTTTAACTCAGTTTCCCTCTCAGAACCTCACCCAGACTTTGGCCCAGACTTGGTGGGTGTGGCCCTTAGTGCCATGGCAACCAGGAGCCCACTCCCTGCTCCCCCCTGACCCCAACACACACACACACACACACACACACACACACACCATGTTTTGTTTGCATTACTCCTTTCAACAGCCTGAGGATTCAGTCCAGTTGATCTCTGATATCCTTCAGCAAGGTTTGCTCCTCCAGTTCCCTCATTTGGGTTGGCTGCCTTGGGGGATGAAGGGAAGTGGCTCTAGATGGACTTCTGCCCCTCCTTCCATAGCCTTGCCCATCGGCACGGAGCAGCCTAGGTGACTCTGATGATATCCACGGACCTTTCCTTCTGGCTTCTGCCACAGCTCAGTCCAGCCCAGATATATGGAGCACCTTCCAGGAGTGTGTGCGATTTTGAGATAGCTTGGGCCTCTGATGCCAAAGGGCTGCATGGGGGACACAGCACATGCAGAACAGCAGGCAAGCCATGACAGTGCATGTGTGAGCAAGTGTCAAAGCAGGGGGCTCAGGCTGAAGGGAGAGTGGACTGGGAAGTCTTCCTGGAGGAGGTAGGACTCCTATGGCCTTTTCTGTAATAGTTTTTTAAAATTTTATTTATTTGTTTGTTCACCTATTTATTTATTTGGCTGCGTTGGGTCTTTGTTGCTGCACACGGGCTTTCTCTAGTTGCGGCGAGCGGGGGCTACTCCTCGTCACAGTGTGTGGGCTTCTCATTGTGGTGGCTTCTCTTGTTGCAGAGCATGGGCTCTAGGCGCGCGGGCTTCAGTAGTTGTGGCTCGCGAGCTCTAGAGCACAGGCTCAGTAGTTGTGGCGCACAGGCTTAGTTGCTCCGCGGCATGTGGGATCTTCCCAGACCAGGGCTCAAACCTGTGTCCCCTGCATTGGCAGGCGGATTCTTAACCACTGCGCCATCAGGGAAGTCCCTCCTATGGCCTTTAAGTTCAGAGAGTATCTGAGACCTTGGGAGCAACCACCTTGTCCCAGCAAAGCACCTAGAGTCAGGGGGAGGGACAACTGTGAGCACCCTCCCCCCTGCCCCCCATGGGTGTTATTGAGATATAGTCCTGGCCACCTCATGACACTGGGGCATCTGGATGCCCAGAACAATTTAGGGGCCCCACGTTTCTCCTCCCTCCATCCTACTCCTTCTCTGCTTCCCCTACCACCACCAGAGACTCCTCTTCTCTTGGTTTATTCAGGGTCCCTGCTCTACCTACTGCCTTCTCTCCCTGTCTGTGCTCTGCTTCTGCTGCCCCTCCCAACTGGCAAGTCCTCCTACTTACTCCTAGGAGCTGATGGAATAATAGGCAGATCATCTGTTGTCAGCTCAGCATCACTAGCACCCCACCTTAGGTCTCCTCTGTGGCACTGAGAGAGGCTGGGAACTACAATTCCCAGAATCCCCTTGATTGTATGGTTCCATCTCGGAAACACTAAGGAGAAGCTCTGGTCCAATATCTGTCATATTTGTAAGAAAAGGAGAGGTCATGATTAAATCTAAATGCAGATCAAGAGTTTTCTATGAAAATTTAGCAGCCAAACTGACATATGCTATAATTGTAAAATACATTCCAGATTTTGAAGACTTTGCACCCCAAAATGTAAAATACCTCATTAATAATTTGTATATTGATTCCATGTATTTTTGATATACTGAGTTAAATAAAATACTAATTTTGCCTGTTTCTTTGTACTTCGTTAATGTACTAAAAAGCACTGGAATTCTTAAATTACGTATGTAGCTCACATTATATTTCTATTGGGAAGAGCTGGTTTAAAATGTGTGGAAAGTGGATGGAAAATAAACACACAAAACACTGCATAGATGCATGAGACAATGAACAATGTCACAATGTTGAATGTGGATTAATGTCACACGACAGAGATGCAGATGTCAAGAGTTAAGAGCTCAAAGGAGAAAAAGAGGTCCCCAAGGACTGCTGGGCAGGGAAGGGAGGCGGTGACGGCAGGACTGAGCCACACCCTAAAGTACAGGGAGGATGTGAACCAGGCAAGGGCTTTGAGGCCATTCCAGGCAGTGGATTCAACATGCTAAGGGAGTTTAATAACTCAGGTATGGCAAGATGCAAAGGCCTTGGGGTTTCAAGCAAATGTGAAGGAAGGGTCATTGTTTCCACCTGTGTCTTCAGTCACCCCTCCATTCATTCCACCCTGTGGCTAGAGTGCTGGGGAGGCAGAGAGGCAGGCAGGAAGGTCCTGAGCTGTGTGCTACGAACATGGGTGCCGTCACCTAGGGCACCAAAAGGGTCTTTGAACACCAGGTCACAGTGCAAACTCAAACCCAGATCCAAACACCTCCTCGGCTTTGTCTAGAGTGGGTTCCCTGAGGGACCAGGTTTTTCAGGGGTGCTGGGGTCAGGGTCCAAGCTCCAGCAGGGTGAGATGCTCTACCCAGGTCCCAACCCAAGCAGCCCCATGCCAAGCAGGTTCCTGGGGCGAGTCAGAGGGGAAACACGTGCTCCAGTCTGAGATGAACTTACTCCATCTAGGCAACATGGAGTTTGGTGGAATGAGGCCGTGGGGACAGAAACACGAAGCCCACGGCTTGAAAGTGCTTGCATTTGCATTTTGCAGAATTTCTGGCATGGCTGTCCCTGATCAGCAGCAAGATCCTTCTGAGAAAAGCTGCGACCTCTGTGGTCCTGGCCTGGTCCTGAGGGACTGGCCGCCTTGAGCTGGGGGAGGAGCTGGAGCTGAGTCCAAGTTGGATGTTGAGTCATTTCAGGAAGGGCCGCTGTGGTTTCCAGCCCAGGCCAGAAGATAGGCCCAGAGACTGGACCCAGGGGAGCGGCAGGGCCAGCCAGACCAGAGGGGGCGCCAGAGCGTCCATTGCAGCACAACCAAGATCAGGTAGCACGGTGGCCTCGAAAAAGCACTGATCCCCAAACCCTGAAAGTGCACTGACTTGGACAGGCCTCCTTGTTGGGAGATCTTTCAAAACAGGAGAACTTTCCCACCATTGCCTCAAGGCACCTTCACTCTTGGTTCCAGAAAGAAGCTTTAGCAGCTCCATAAACCCTTCCTAAGCACCTACCTGTTCCCCAGCACTGAAGCAGGCACCATGGGGGAGAGAGGAAAAGGAGAAAAACTTTAAATCTCAGTGCAGAAAGAGCCTCAAGAAGTCACTTTAAAGCGACTTTCCAGGGACTTCCCTGATGGTCAAGTGGTCAAGAATCCAGGCTTTCACTGCAGGGGGCACAGGTTCAATCCCTGGTCGGGGTGGGCGGTGGGGCCTAAGATCCCGCATGCTATGCGGCATGGCAAAAAAAAAAAAAAAAAAAAAAAAAGGGGGCTTCCTAAAGTAGAAATTCTTGCAACAGCATCCAGGGCAGTTCCATGTGGCCTTGGTGCTCCAAGAGCAAACACTTTAACAAAATCGAAGACTTCGTAAGCAGCCTTTGGAGGACCGGCCCAGTATAGGAAGGGACACTAAAGCATGCAGCCCAGACTGTAGGTGCCACAGAACCCTAAGCCAGGATGGCCGGTGACAGGGATGGCCAGGGTGACGGGGATGGCCAACTGTGCATGGGAATAGGCAGAGAAGGCCTCCTGGGGACTGGAAGTGGGCCTTGAAGGACATGCAGGCGCTGGGGGTGGGGAGAAGAAAAGGGGATGCAAAATGGCTTAAAAAATAAAAATAAAAAAAGAGGAACAGGAGGAAGAGGAAGGGAAGGGACAGGAAAAGAAGTTGACAGTAGTGATTTGAGAGGCAGCAGGAAGTCTCCCAGCCCCCAAATCTCTGTTGACTAAACTCTCACCATGAAATTTTCATTTGGGGGCAGAAGGCGGGGAGGGACGACTAAGTTTCTCATTCTTTATTTTCATCTTTCAAAATGAAGCTTTCCTTGCTGAGATAACATGTGAAATCCCTAACAGGACATAAGATGGTGACAATCAAATAACAGGCTGATAGGAACGGAATAAAGACAAACGCTGCCACTGTTTTGCCACCAATTAGCCAATTGGACCAGCGGCTAGTCATGTCCACAGAAACGCTATGGCAGTACGGAGGGGAGAGAGATTGGGTTGGTCCAGGGGGCAGGGTCGGTGTGGATCTCCACCTCATTGACTCAAGAAAACCCCGACTTTCTCCTTTCAGTCTCTATGAAGTTCAGCCCTCCAACCGAATCTCGAAGTGTAAAGAGAAGCAAGGTCTCTCCGAAGCGATGTGTTCTTGTTGGCCTGAACAGCTTCTGTGTGATCTCAATCTCCTTTCCAAAGGGCTCATAGGACAAAAGCCCTGAGAAAGTTTCACAGCAAAATTGTTAAGTTCCTGGGCTCTGGAGTCAGGCTGCCTGAGTCTGAGCCCTGGCTCTCCTGGCTGGATCTAAGACCTTGACCTCCATCTCTCTGGAGCCAAGTTTCCTCATTTGCAGCACGAGGCTGATAAGAGTACTTATTTCACAGGGTTGCCACGAAGGTTAAAATATATAATGCACTCGAAGTATGTGGAATAGCAGGTGTTATGCTGGATAAATGTTGCTCTTAACATTCTCACAGATTTTCCGCAACCAACCAATACAAAGAATCCTTTGGGTGTTTCCAACAAAGACAGAGTCTACCCAACCAGGACAACAATTTTTAGCATCATTCTTCCATTTATTCACTTCTGACTTACTGAATACCTGCGATGAGCAGGATTTTATAAAGAGTATAAAGACACAAAGATAGTGTGGAGAGCTACCCTGTCTTGAAGGAATGTACAACCTAAGCAGGCACAATAAGACATGGTCTCAAGGCAACGCAACATGACACAGTGAACAGGGCTGTATGCTGAATTTACAAGGTCCCATATCATTTAGGATTGGGTTAGGCTGCAAGTAACTGAAAACCCCAAATGATGGTGGCTTAACCAAGGTGAAAATTTATTTTTCTTTGCTATGATTAAAGTCAGGAGGCAAGCAGTCTGGGCTGGGCTTTGTGGCTCAACAAATGTTAGGGTCCAGGCCACCCTCAACATACGGCTCTACCCCATCATCCGATATGTCATTCAAGCTCCAGCCTGCTCACCCCCGTCTTCATCCTCATCACCATCTTCCTCACCAGAGCCACACTTGCAGAGCACATACTATGTGCTAGGAGCCATTCTAATCACGCTTCAAATTTCAATTCGTGGAATCCTCACCCCAGCCCTATTATAGCAATATTCTTTTTACTCCTGTTTTGCTGCTAAGAAAACTGTGGCACAAAAGGGTTTAAGTAACTTGCCCGAGGTCAGGCCCCTAGACGGCAGGGCTAGGATTTCAACTCAGTCTGGCTCCAGAGTCCAGCTACTAAGAAGAAGCTAAGAAGGACATTCCCTGCCCTTTAATGACATTTTGGCCAGACCTTAGTCATATGGCTATATCCGGCCACAAGGGAGGCAGGGATATGTAGTTGTCATTCAGGGCAGCAAAAACTGGGAGTTCTTTTACTAAGAAAGACAGGGACCAACTGCAGTCTGTGGTACGGATCCCCATAAATTCAACCCCTCTCCCACAGTGGGGCACCCCCAGCAATAATCCTGTATCACACGACCCCTTCCCTGCCCTTATCCAAGAGAGGCTGGTCAGAGCTCCTGAACTGGGACCAAGAGAGAGATTCTATCTTGCTGTATTGGACAGTGGCATGTGCCCTACCAGGGCAGCGGGCAGAAGATTTCAGCCAGCTCTTCAAGGCTACAGTCTATAAAGAAAACACTTAAGTGGATGTTCTCAGAGAGAATGTTGCCCAAGCAATATTTCCAGCTGCCAATGCCAGGGCCCTCTGAGGTGCCACAGCATTCCT
>NW_006769677.1:397970-401584 GCF_000442215.2 Lipotes vexillifer
CAGTGCGGGCCCCCTGGGGGGGCCCACGCCTCCCCTGCCGTTGGGTGCTTATAAGAGACCCACCATGCTTGTGATAACAATCTCCTTGTTTGTTCCAGTGGATTTCTGACAATTTCCCAGTTGTCATCAAAGAATTCTAACTCCATAACCAGGCGAGTGTGGTGAGTGCTACCAGCAGCGTCAACAGAAATGCTATGGAAGTATGGAGATTTGGCCCTGGGGGATCAGAGGAGGCTTCATAATCTGGGTTATTATCACTGACGCATAAAGTGCTGACCACGTGCCAGACACTGTTCCACGTTACAGGGTCTCACTTACTCTTCAGATACCCGGTAAGGCAGGTGTTACTATTATTATTATCCTCATTTTACAGATGAGTAAACCAAGGCACAGAAGGGTTAAGTAACCAAAAGCACAAACAATAAAAGTAGTAGAACTGGGTCTTGTACCCGGTCAGCCTGGCTCTAGCTTCCTTGTCCTACCTTTTGGGTTTGGGTGTTTGGTGCCTAGGCTGGATCTTAAACAAAGGGTAGGACTGTGATCAGCAGAGGCAGGACTGACCATGCCAAGCAGGAGGCACGTGGGAGCCACATCACGGAGTCAGTAAGAGCAAGGCTGACTCAGGAAATCTGGAAGAGTTGCAACACATAGGTTCTAATAAGCAAGAGTGGGCAACCAGGGGAGGAAGTGGGGTTGGGAGTTGATTCAAGGTGGGGACTGTGAATCTATTCTAAAGATTTTTGAGGGTATTCTAGAGGTACTGGGGAGCCATCAAGAGTGTTGACATTGGGAAGTAACACGTTCTGGGCCCGGCTTGGGGATGACCGCCCAGGAGCTACATGACTGGAAGACTTTCAGGAGGCTCTTGCAAAAAATGATCCAGTTCATGGGATTTTGAGAGGGATGGAGAAGGGACGATGGAGATGTGACCTCTGGGGTCTAGAAGCAGGACTTGGGGCCACCTGGGAGACTAGGGAGAGGGAGGTGCCAAAGGCAATTCCAGAGAGGTTCTGGGCTCACTGGTAGGGTGGGGTGGGGGACAAGGGGAGGATGAATTTGGGTTAGACAGCACGAGTTTGAGGTGCCTGTGGGACACCCTTGTGGAGAATCTTACAGGCAGACATGGAAGAGAAGTCAGGACTGGAGGGCTTCCCTGAGGGCGCAGTGGTTAAGGACCCGCCTGCCAATGCAGGAAACACGGGTTCGAGCCCTGGTCTGGGAAGATCCCACATGCCGCGGAGCAACTAAGCCCGTGTGCCACAACTACGGAGCCTGCGCTCTAAAGCCTGGGAGCCACAACTACTGAGCCCGCGCACCACAACTACGGAAGCCCGCATGCCTAGAGCCCATGCTCCGCAACAAGAGAAGCCACCGCAATGAGAAGCCCACGCACCACAATGAAGAGTAGCCCCTGCTCGCTGCAACTAGAGAAAGCCCGCTTGCAGCAACAAAGATCCGATGCAGCAATAAATAAATAAATTAATTAGTTTATTTATTAATTAATTTAAAAAAAAGAAGTCAGGACTGGAGACACAGCTCTGAGGTCATCCACAGAGCGTGATTCCTGAAGCTGTAGGCACAGACGATACCCCAGGACGGAGACGCTTGACTAGAACCTGGCGAGAGGCAGCAGAATGAGGCAGAGGAGCTAAGGAGCAGCCGGCTCAGTGGTCTGAGGATAGTCAGGAAAGCGCGTGCCCTCGATGCCCAGAACAGGCTCTCAAGGAGGAAGGCAGGACCCTCGGCGCCAAGCAGGGTGGGGGTAGGAGGGCAGAAGGTGGCCCAGAGCTATGGCCTCCCCTGGGGGCCAGGCTTCAGCTTCCTGCAGGCCCAGCCCTGTTAGAGCTCCCGCAAGCCTTCCCGTTGCCCTGGAAATGGCTCCAGCACTGGGGCTCTGCAGAGTCCAGTTGTTCAGATTTATGATGGAAAATAGCCTCGGGGACTGGGGCAATTTACTGGTCACAAACGAATTCCAACTTGTCCATGAAAGTGCCTCATTCTGGTCCCCACACCCAGGCCTGTTCACACCTCTGGTAAGGAGTCAAGCCTGCCCGGAATATTAGCGAGTGGGCCGGGCTCTGCGGGGGGCAGCACTGCGTCTAAAGGAGGCCGGACAGCCGTCAGAGCCAGGCCTGTCTCCCCGGAGCATGACGGGGGGACGGGGGCTCCTGAGGGTGGGATCCCAGCACAGGGACCACTGAGCCAGCTCCCCACTGCTTACATCCGTCTCCTTCCCAGAGGAAGAGCCCTCATTCCCCCGTCCCTCCCCTGCTTACCTCTGAGCCACAGCCTCCATTCTCAGGCAGGACTCCCTTCCAGGAAATGGGGTGTAGTGAGGGCCCAGCCCAGGGGAAAGCACCTGTTCACAGTCCAAACCTCCAGGCTGCCCAGGTGGAGGCGGCCAGCAGGCTTTGGAGGGACCGGGGCAGGACGGGAGGGGCACCCTCAACTCCTTAAGCCGCTGGCCTTGCAGGCTAACTGGCAGCCCAAAGTATCCTTCTCAGGTTTACATTGTGTTTTGCTGTTTCTTCTCTCCTCTCTCATTAAAATTCCATTTCCCCGGCCATGTTGTCTTTACCAGTCTATACGAATATGGAAGCAAGTGACCAGATTCAAAACAACACAGAATTCTTCACGCTCTTGCCTGACGTTCACCTCCCTGGACTGCTGACTTCCCCCACCCTTGGCTCAGCCCCAGGCGGGCTTCTTTTCTTTGCTGTTCTCTTTTTTTGAAAATTGGGATTGGAGTCAGGATGAAGAAACAGATTGGGGATTCGACTGTTTCCATCGAGATGCCCACCCTCCAACCCCCTTCACTGGAATCCACACCGGGTGGAGTGCGGAAAGGCGCTTCCCGAAGGGAGACATCACCCTCTTGCCTCCCAGCCCTCCGCCCCTGCACCCATCCCCAGTGTGTGTGGGGGGCTGCATCCCAAGATAGCTGATGAGGCAGATAAAGAAAGGTTAGATGTGTTCCAGTGCCCTCACCTGCCAGCCCTCACACAGACACCCTGGGACAAGCGTCCTTAGCCACCGTGGTGAAGGCCAAAATCACTCATCAGCCCCAACCCAGACCCCAGGTGGGTCGTGGGAGCAAAGGGGGTGGTGACCAGGGCTTGTGATGGGCAGGAAACCCAGTTCCTGCCCCAAGAAGGTTTTACAATGTGCAGCTAAAGAGATGAGACTGACAAACGTGAATCATTTAGAAACAGAATAAGATGTAGGATTTTAAAAGCTGAGGTTCTAGAGGCAAGTCCTATCAGTGTTTGCAGGGACCCGGTGGGCTCCAGGTAGGGCCCTGGAGGGTTTGAGATCAGGGCAGGCCTGCACTGCTGCCGTAGCGGGCAGTGAATGAGGGAGGGCGGCTTGGGGAGGGAGGCTGTCATGACCACCCTGCACAGAGCCCCCAAGCACCCAGTTATGAGACTGTGTCTCAACACAGTGGCCAACCGTGACCCGCTATGGCTGAGGTGGGCTGGCTCCTCTCAGAGCCACTGGGGGAGGCTGAGGTTTGGGTTTTGTTTGGGGAGAAGCTTAAACTTCAAGGAGGGTTATAAGCAGACACCTGACTTACCTACCCATGAGCCCCTCACCATAGTAGAGGCCCAGGAATG
>NW_006769677.1:401961-403229 GCF_000442215.2 Lipotes vexillifer
AGCCATAGTGGAGGCCCGGGAATGCCCAGAGGGGCAGGGACTAAAGGGGGACCGAATGCTGCCAGCGCCAAGGGCCCCCTGGTGTCCCCGAGTTGGGATGGGTGATGTGAGCTTTCTTGGCTGGAGGAGGACGAGGAGATAAGTGGAGACAATGATCTCTGGGGTGGCGGAAGATGGCCCAGCAGATACTGAGTCCCACAGCCAGTTGCTAACCTCACTTCAAGCGACCCCAGAGGCCCTAGCATCCCTGATTAAAGAGCTCGGGTCCCCTCCTAACACCCCCATTGCCATCCCAAAATCAGCACAAAGGGCGACCAAGAAGGCTTGCTCCTGACACCCTTGACTGATCTCTCCAGAGCGGAGGCCAGAGCCCCTGTCCAATGTGGCCCCCCTCTGCAAGCCTGCAAGGGCAGGAGCGGAAACCAAGAGCGTGCCACCCAAGATAAAGGTTTCCGTCTGATTTTGCGGTTCTGCTGAAGTCGTGTTCCTAACTGTCCAAATAAACAGTTTTCAGCCTGGAGGCCAGGACGTGCCAAAACATGCCACTTCCATTTCCAGCACCAACTGGGTGCTACAGGCACAAACCCATTTTCTAAGTCACCGCCAGCACTAAACAGTGCCCAGTGGGCCGTGGTCGCCAGCAGGGAGGGCTGGCTACCAGCTGTGTGACCCTGCACGTAAGGACATGAGGCAGGGCTGGGCAGTAGAACGTCCGCTGACAGGGAGGTGAGAATCCTGCCCTCCCAGCTGCACCATCACCCCCTGATGACCTTGCTCAAGATGCTTTGTCCCACCAGGTCTTGGTTTCTACAACCATAAAATGGGAGAGGAGGGCTAGTACCATGGTTCTCAAAGTGTGTCCCCTTCAGCACAATCATCACTTGAGAACTTGTTAGAAATACAGATCCTCAGACCTCACCCCTACTGAATCAGAACCTCTCATGCAGGGCCCAGAAACCTGTGTGCGTTTTTTTTTGTTTTGTTTTTTAAAATTTATTCATTTATTTATTTTTGGCTGCGTTTGGGTCTTCGTTGCTGCACGTGGGCTTTCTCTAGCTGCGGTGAGCCGGGGCTACTCTCCGTTGCGTTGCGCGGGCCTCTCACTGCGGCGGCTTCTCTTGTTGCGGAGCATGGGCTCCAGGTGCGCGGGCCCCAGCAGTTGAGGCGTGCGGGCTCAGTAGTTGTGGTTCGCGGACTCCAGAGCGCAGGTTCAGTAGTTGTGGCGCACGGGCTTAGTTGCTCTGTGGCATGTGGGATCTCCCTGGATC
>NW_006769677.1:403239-406017 GCF_000442215.2 Lipotes vexillifer
GCTCAAACCCAAGTCCCCTGCATCGGCAGGCGGACTCCCAACCACTGTGCCACCAGGGAAGTCCCCAGAAATCTGTGTTTTAACAAGCCTTCTAGGTGACTCTGATGCCAGCTAAAGTTGGGAGATCTATACATTTCTGTCCAGCTCTAATATCTAATGAGCTGTTTTCTTTTACCCAGAAGAACTATTTACCTCCCAGGTTGTGTTATACCCTTGAAAGAAGGACCAGCCCTTCTCTTGAGAGAGACTGAGAACTCAGCCTTGTCCCCAGCTCCAGCCTAGTCTGAAGCTGGCATCACCACAGCTCTGGGCTCTGCCTGAACTCAGACCTTGGTCCTGCTGTGCTCTGGGAACTGGCCTGGGCTCAGGACTCTGGATTCTGGATGTAGCCTGAGATATAATAGCCCAGAGGAACCAAGTTCAGCCCCTGTGGCTGTCACAGGGCAGCAGAATCTCATTTCCAGACAGACTACCAAGTCAGCTCCATCAGGAGAGTTGGAGGAGGCCAAGAGCTAAAAGGAGGGCTGTGCTAGCTCTGGGGATCACAGGCATTATGGTGAGAGACAAATTTTATTTCCTTGCCACCAGCCTTCACTCAGAAAAAAACTCCAAGGAGAGCACCCCGCTATAGAGACACCAGCTGTGTGTGTATGCTTTCTCTGCAAGGAACTTCTAAATGCAAACAAAGCCTCTAGGCCCATGAAGGGTATTAAGAGGCATCCCTTCCTGGCTTAGATCCAAGCCCTAGATCTGTCCACAGGGACATCCTCAGACAGCTGACTGTCCCAGCATGGTGGCCTTAGCTGAGTGGTCTTCAGGAGCTGAATTCCTGGAAAACACCAGCTCTGGGACTGGTGCAGGCCAGCTCACAGACTGATTGAGATTGAAGGGCAGACCCAGGAGGGCCGGGGCCCAGCCTGGACTATAGGGGAACCCTGGGAGCTGGGCCCAGAAATGGAGGGCACAGTGAGCAGGGACAGGAATCTGAGACAGGAGCTGGACAGGCTACAGACTATCATGGCCTAATAGGACCCCTCGGCCTCTCTAGTACAGGAAGAATTCTGGTGTGTGTGGGGGGATTGGTGGCGTGAGGCAGGTGATGGGGCTGCTCTCTGGTGAGGACGCAGAGAGTTTGGCAAAGCTAGACCCTTGGTCCAGTCAGTAATATCTTCCTCCTTGGGCCCTGGGCCACTGAACCATAGGGCCCATTTCCACTGAAACACATTTCCCCCAAATTTCTGGGGCCTTTGATTAAGGTAACACAGTGAGTTACTAGCACTCAAGGAAGAGGCAAGGCTGGGAGAGGGAGGAGGGTGGGCCCGACTGACACATCTGTCACTAATCACAGGCCAAGGCTCAGACCAAAACTCATTTTGGACCCAGAGGCTCTGGGCCTGTTTTGGGAAAGTTGACTAATCCCGTAATCCTGCCCATCAGGCAATTTTTCTGCCTGGCTTCCAAGTGGGAGTGGGAGAGAGCCCTGGGGGTAACTGTCCTGCTGAGGAATGTATTCTCTTAAAGGGGAAAAGCCACCTTAGTTAAGTTTTGTTTGTTCCACAGAGGCCTATGGTTTAGGAGTGTCAGTAGCTGGGCCTTGATGGCAGTGCCAGTGCCGGGTGGAGGCCAGCCCTCAATGCAGGGGAAAGCCGTGGGGAGCCCTGCAGGACCACTGCCGCCTCTCTGGACCTGCTACTCAGATGTGGGCCGGGACTAACAGCTCAGCCTGGCCAGGAAGCTGTTACAAACGCAGACTCTCAGCCCCTCCAAGCCTGCTGCACTGGTCCTGGAGCAGACACCTTCCTCCCTGGCCCGGGGCCACTTGGGGGATGGAAACACACAGCACCTTCCTCCAAGAACTGCCCTCATGGGCTTCCCTGGTGGCGCAGTGGTTGAGAGTCCGCCTACCGATGCAGAGGACACGGGTTCGTGGTCCGGTCCAGGAAGATCCCACAGGCCGCGGAGCGGCTGCACCCGTGAGCCATGGCCGCTGAGCCTGTGCGTCCGGAGCCTGTGCTCTGGAACGGGAGAGGCCACAACAGTGAGAGGCCCGCGTACCGCAAAAAAAAAACAAAACTGCCCTCTTTCCAGTCCAGACAACTCAGGTGGGAAATGACAAGTGTCCTCAGCTTGTCCACATCCCCTGTGCTGAGGGGACCCCTGTTCAGGGCAGAGACCCTCAAGGCAGCCATCCGGCACCCGTGCAGACTCGTGCACACACAAGCACACGTACACGCACATACCCTCACCCCTGCCCCACAGTGAGTCCGTCACATCAAACCAACAATACACAAACGATACAATTTAAGACCACAGCTTCCTCGAGTCACAAAGTAGCCAAGTTCCAGGCAGGTTGTGTGCAAACGAGATTTTTCCCCCTGATCGTATTTTCCCTTCAACTGATGTGATCACTTCAGAGATGTGTTCGCTTGGTGGTGGTGGGCGGGAGGTTTGAGATGAAAATATACATTTAAAAAAAAATCACACTTGAAAAGGAAGGAATCCTTTTCAGATCATACAGACACAAGAAAATAGTAGTCTCATGGTCATACCTCACCAGTACCTCAAGGCAGGGATCAGGGAGACCTCTGCTACTGCGAAACCCCAAACTATTTCCTCCTGGTCTGTGTCCTCCAGCGAGGTGTGGGAAAGGAGAGGCATCTCCTAGGACACTTTTTTGGTAAACCGCTTAAAGTCAATTTCTTCCTGTGAGTGTCCCGTAGTGATCCCTCGACACCCCCAGACCATCACACCTGGGTCTCTCACAGACTGAGCAGGAAT
>NW_006769677.1:406053-409318 GCF_000442215.2 Lipotes vexillifer
GCAGGAATGAGCAACCAGCTGGCAATAAGCATGCACTGTCTCTTTAAGAGTGTGGCCTGAGAGTTTATTTACCAGGAGGTTTGTTTGGGTCTCAGTGGGAGGAAAGGAAGAAGATAAAATGGGTTGGGATACTAGAAAGACAGAAGAAAAAAAAAAAAAAAAAATGCAGAGAAAGCAAGATTAGAAAATCTAGGTCTAGAGGGAAAATTTATTTTTGCAACAAGGATTCCAGTTCCCCGGGGGCTGTTTCCACCCAGCAACTTAATCACCAAATGTGTAGGTTGGTCAAACACAAGTCACCCGGTGAGTGTGACTGAGGCAGCCTGAGCCTGGCTACTGGGAGCCACCTGCCCAGCTCAGGCTCTGGGCCCAGGGGCTGGCACTGCAGGATGAAAGGAGGACAGGGTGTGGGTAGCCTGGAGACAAACCCAGCAGCTGGGCCTGTGGGAGGGACAAAAGTTCCCAACCTGGGCTCTGGGGCACCCAGGATCCCTGCAACTGTTTGTATCTTTGTGTGGTGGACACACATGTGCTCCTGAGAGCCCACAGCTTTCACAGGCTCCCCTGATCTTTGGGACCAGCAAGAAGAGTCCAGTTGGGGTCAGCCCTGACTCAAGCCCCTTGTGATGTGAGGTAGGCCACCGGGACCCTCTGCTTTAGGTGTGCTGGTAAATCTGTTTCCCCAGGAGCTGGGGAGCCGCTGAGGGTGACCAGGCACAGAAGTGGTAAAATGAAAGCTGTCATTCCAGGTGGAAAAGAGGGAGATTTTCAGGTGGCTTTGCCAGAGGCCAAGGTCCAAAGATGGTTGACACTGAGTGAGCTTGTGGGACAGGGGGAACCCTGTAGGCTTGGACCCAGTCTCTAGTGAGACATTCTGGGTACAAAATAAGACTATCCACCAACAGGTTGGACACACAGCGCGCACATGTGCACACATGCACAGATGCCGTCCCCTTCCTCGCCCAGCCCTCCTGGACAGCAGGCTCCCTGCAGAAACGGATCTGCCCATGCTGGCTCTTTGAGGCCGTGCCTCTGCAGGGAAGACAGCTGAGGGCTATGGGTCATGCTGAGGACACTATCCAGCCCCGCTTGGAGGGGCAGAGGCCACCAGGCCCTTCTCAGGGGACAGCTGGGCCCTGATGTTCCAGGAGAACTCCCAGAATTTGTCTTCATGTCATATTCTGAGGATTGGGGGACAGCCTCTAAGTGGGATTATACCATCAAGGCTGCTTTAAACTCTAGCTGCACCGGCTCCAAAGCATGTCCCGTCTGCTGGCAGTGGAGATGAGGAGGGGTGTATAGGGCAGAGACTGGGTCACGCCCAGGTCATGGGACTGGGCGGCCAACACCTCTGCCCCTTCACACCCCCCAGTCCCCCACAGACTCTAGCACCTAGAGTCCTGGCCCTGGGGTGTCAGGGCACCTCTGTCCCCACTGCCATCTGTCACAGGCATAACTCCTTAAGTAGGGAAAAGTTGCAATTTGGGACCTCAAACCTCACTCACCAGGAAACTGGGTGATTACACTGCCTCAAATACTCAAAGTGGGGCTTCCCTGGTGGCACAGTGGTTAAGAGTCCGCCTGCCGATGCAGGGGACGCGGGTTCGTGCCCCGGTCCGGGAAGATCCCACATGCCGCGGAGTGGCTGGGCCTGTGAGCCATGGCCGCTGAGCCTGCGCGTCCGGAGCCTGTGCTCTGCAACGGGAGAGACCACAACAGTGACAGGCCTGCGTACCGCAAAACAAACAAACAAACAAACAAACAAACAAATAAAAACCTCAAAGTGTTTGATTTCTCCTGGGGAAGCCAAGGGCAGTTTGCGTAAAAGGTTACTAGACTGCGCTTCTTGAGGGCAGGGGCCGTGCCACTCTCCGCAACACACAGAGCCCCGTTGGCGCTGACGTCGAGCACACAGGCAACTTAATACCTGTGTTGGCTAAAAGGATGGGACGATGGGCAGGTGGACAGGCTATATCCAGTCTTCCATTTTGAGCCCTCCATGCCAGCCAGTTCAGAGAGAAGAGGCCAAAAGAGAGTGAAGCTGTCAGAGGGAGGCAGGGGACCCTCGGATGGGTGCCCCTGGGGGAAGGAGAAGGAAACATCGACTGGTCAAATCAAAATCCCTACAGCCCCAGAAATCCCTGCAGGGCCTGGCAGGGACTGGGCTGCAGTGTCCACTTGCTCCAAACCTGCCTCAGGCTCCCATCCTCCTGCCCAGCTTTCAGGGTGCCCCTGTCAAGCCCCCTCTCGCTAAATAAACCTGCCTTTGTGTGTGTGTCCTGGAGGAGAGAGCATGGACTGGGGGAGGGGAAGAGGGTCTGCTTGTCAACCCCCTGAATGCTGTTAAGGGCCTGCAGTTTGGATGAGTAAATATTTTCCCTCTTGGATGAAAGGTGCAATCATCACCGTTGTTTAATTACTTTAATTAGAAAAGATTGCCTTAATCTTTTACTTATCTGTACTATTGTGGGAACTGCCGGAAAATGAAGTGCAGGGAAAACAGGTGGAGTTTGACCTTTGCTCTAAGCATCTTGAATTTCTTCTAGGCTGGTAATTATGAAGAATCAGGGGAAGTTCCTTGCAGAATCTAGGAAACGCAAACACACACACAGTCGTGGATACGAGGGCACGCTAGCTCGCTCTCTCCCCTCCCCCCCCCACAGGCACACTCTCACGCACGTGTGTGTACATGAGTGGGAGGGAAAATGGACCCCAACGGGGCAGACCAGAAAGTTCCAACTTTGAGAGCAGCGTTCCTCTCCGAGCCCTGAGATGTGGCTTAATGAGTTTCCCAGGGTGGCCTAAAATCATTAATTAAGCAGACAGCTCCTCACCCCCTCCCCAAACAACGGAAACCCAGTAACGGTCTGTTTGGGGAGGGAGCTGCAGGGGCCCCCTGACCCCAGGGGTGGCTGGGGACGTGATGTAAGAGCCAGGAGCCCAGATAAGGGACGATAGCAACGGCCTATAACGGCCACCGAGGCTCACCCTGCCCAAGCCCTGACTAAAGGGCCTCTCTCTGCTCCTGGCCTCTGGCCTCTTGTCCTGTGTCTGGGCACTGCCCAGGCCCAAGGGGACCCTTGGCAAAATGGCAGATTGGGGACAGTTGTCTCTGGCCAGTGTCCCTCCCGCTCAGGAGCCCTCCTCCTGCCCATTTCTATCGTGCACCGTTCCTGGGCTCATAGCTGAACACTGGGAAGGGATTCTAGAGTCTGGCTGGGAGTCCAGACCCACAGGCGTGGAGCATGACGGGAAGGGAAAGAGG
>NW_006769677.1:409328-411930 GCF_000442215.2 Lipotes vexillifer
GAGGAGAATTGGCTGGGAGGTTCCTTGAGGGCTTCCCTCTCAGACCACCCGTGTGTGTGGGGAAACTACTCTGTCCTTCAGAGCTGTCAGAGACCCCAGAGCCCAGGGTCAGCCATTCACTGACTCAGCAAACATGTACTGAGCACTTCCGGTGTTCAGGATACAAGGGGTGAGCAGTGGTATAAAATGCAGACTCCCAGGCCCTAGCCACGGGGATCCAGATTTTGTTGCCTGAAGGGAGTCCTGGGATCCAGGTGATGCTTGTACACAAGCAGAGCTAGGCACTCAGGTGTCCAGCGGCACCTCCATTTTCTGCGTCTATCACCGGGACAGGCTGCCTCCCGAACCTGGATGTTTCTCTTGCAAGGTGCCCCAAGGATTCAGTTGTGGTGCTGACGTTGTATCCTAACCTCTTTTCCACAGACGGGCATGGCCTTCCTTCCCAGACAGTCACATCCCCTGGGGACTGGGACAAGAGCAGGACAAAGGCTTCTCTGGCATAAGGAACACCCAGCTGGGGGTTTGCAGTCTGCCTTTGTAAACAGGCCTTGCAAAGGGGACAGGGGCTCCAAAGCAGGCCCAGACCGGGCCAGCCTGCAGGGTGGGAGGAGATGGAGGTGGAGGTGTGGGTCGGGCGGAGCCAGGAACAGTGTTTTCCTTTCTAAAACGCTCCGGGTGCTTGGATCGGATTTCCAGCCTTGTGTTCACAGCATCTGCAGCCGTGTCCGTGACCGCGTCTGTCTGTACCTGTGTCTTTCTCTCCAGGTGTCTGTCTGTGTGTTTGCGTGTTCTATCTGAGTATCTGATCACACCTGTGGGCATTGGTCCCTCTGTGTCTGTAGGAGGCCTTCTGAGAAAAATGGCTCTGGCTTCTACTTGTGTGAGCTCTTCCGCCTCAAAACATGGCTAAAATAAACCTTACTGAAGAAGCTTTAACAACAATTTTTTTTCCTGTCCCTGGCAGGGGCAATAACAGCAGCGGGTCTCCACGGTCAATTTAGGAAGCTTGGGAAAACACTGCTTATAATTAAAAGTCTAGAAGGGCCTCAATTAGGGCAGTGTTTGCCCTCCCGGGCCCGTTCCCAAACCCCGCTCGGCAGCATTCCTCTCCTGGCTGGAAAAAGCCTTTGATTCGCACCAAATGTTCAGCGGTCACACTGGACCGGGCCTTGGCACTGCATCCCCTGCCAGCTGCTCAGGGCATAGGCAGGCCTCTGCCCCAAGGCTGCTACCTGAGATCCCAGCCCTCCCCCCGCCCCCGACTTCTAGCCCCTCCGTCATCCTGAGCTCCTGAGGTCTGGAGGTGCAGACACCCCTGGAGATGGAGCAGCCCGGCCCACACCGGCGCCGACTCCCTATCCAGGGCGGCAGTGCTCACCCTAAGAATTGAAAGCTGAACGTCAGGCCTATCTGAGGATGAGGCAGCTGTGTCAACGTGGAGAGAGGTGGTGTTAAGGCGCAGCAAGGGACACCCCAGTGCCCCTTCTTACTCCCCAGAGGCTGCCTGCATCTGAGCAGAAGCCGGCCTTGAGTGACAGCCACCTCAGGAAATGCAGCCAGAGGGCTCCAGATGGTTCTTCCAGGACCAGAAAATACAGGGCTTGGCAGAGAGGGTCAGGAAATAGCACAAGCCTCTGACCTCTTGAGTCCCTAAGGATTAAAGACAAGGATCTAACTGGGACGGGGCCCAGGGTGCCATGCCTGCCCCCTCCTTTTGGTGGAGGTGGGGCCTCCAACGACAGAAACACGGGGCCCGGGGTGTTGCCTCCTCCCTGGGGAAAGGCTCAGCCCCCTCAGCTGGGTGGGCGGGAAAGAGAAGTGCTGAGTCAGCTCCGGAGCAAGCCTCTTCTCCCTCCCAGGACACACTCACACACACACTCACACACACACACTCACACACACACACTCACACGCTCACACACACTCACACACACACACACACACTGAGGCCACAAGTGGGCCCTTGGTGTCCCAGATCACAGCCACCCACACAAACTCACATTTCTGCACAGGCTCCTACTGACACCCATTCACAATCACAGACACGGCAACAGTCGGACACACAGACACTGTAACAAAGGCTGGCAGGCCCCGGGCAGGACCAGGCTGCCTTCCGAGGTCCCTGAGTCTTTGGCAGCCCCCAGCACCTCTTGCGAGAGCAGAGGAATCATTGTGCAGGCAGATCCTCAACCCCACTGGCCGCGCCCTGGGACGGTGGGGGGCGGGAGAGTTTGGGGAAATCTTGAAGAGGGCAGCCTAGGTGTCCGCCCCAGATCTGCTGATGCCCCAAAGGGAGGGCCTGGCCCCAGCGACAGGGAATGGCAGGGGAAGGGTTACAGGCTAACCAGAAAAAACAATTACTAACGGGAAAGGCAGCACATTCCAGCCCTGCTTAGCAGGGCCGCCAGGGCCGTGGGTGGTTCTTGGATTATGCATTTCCTTGAAAACAAAAAGGAAAGTTCAGGGCAGTTCAGCTGTGCCCTGAATCTCACTCTGGGGCCTTTGTCTCCAGCCCCCTTATAGCCCGCGTGACTGTGTGCTCACACACACACACACACACACACACACACACACACACACACACACACACACACGCCCCCCC
>NW_006769677.1:412180-421255 GCF_000442215.2 Lipotes vexillifer
CACACACACACACACACACACACACACACACACACACACACACACACACACGATCCCACTGGCCCAGCCAAATGTCCACTGGGAAAGTGGGAACATTAGTACCACTGAAAGCTTGCAAGAAAAGTGGGGAAAGACTGGAAAGAAGAACTGGAGCAAGAAAGGGGAAAGGGTAGGGAGTGGGGACCCCAGAGAACTCTCATCGCCCGGAAGTCTCCATTCTGTGGGTACTGTTGTGGGGAATGTCTGTTGCTTCACTCAGCAAACCTATCTGGAGCCCCTGCTCTGTTCCAGACACCGTGCCAGGCACTGGGGTTATCCTCGAGGGCTTCCTGTCAGGAAGACCTGCTCTCCCATTTTCCCCACAGTGGTCTCTTCTACCCGTTTCTATCTCAGATCCCAGCTCTCTGGTCTCCTGATAGATTCTGATGATCGAATTCAGACTGAGAACTGCACAGCTGATAAGTCTGAGCGGAGACCCTCCCAGGGTGGTTTACTTTTTAAGGAGCATGAAGATGGTGGCACCTCCCTGTGCAAGAACAGGAGGGGGCAGCCATCTTGCCATAAACATGGGAACAGATTCAAATGGCCGCTGAGCCTGACTGGACATGTCCTTTCTCCCCGTCCTTCACCAAAGCCCTGTGAGGACACAGCTTCCCCACCATAAACGGGGAAACGGAGGCACGGAGAGGGATCAAGCACCTCACTCAATCCGCAGCACAGGCTGCCTCCCCCCTGCTCCCTGGGATCTCTCTCCCTCCTCGGCTCTCTGAGTGGCATCTTTGAGGTCTTAGCTTAAACACTGTCCCTCTGAGAAGGCCTGTCTGGCCACCCGTCTGAAGAAGTCTGCTCCGTATTGCCTCTTGTCCCCTTCCCCTTGGGAATGTGCTGATTTTGTATGTGTTTATCTGAGGTCTGTCTTCCTGGCCAGACTCTCACCTGGAGGGAAGGGCTTGCGTCCATTTTGTTTACCACCTATATCCAAGCTCCTGGGATAGTGCTGAGCACACAGTAGGTGCTCAATAAATGTTGGTGGAAGGAATGAAGACATGAGTGGCTACATAGCTTGGGTAAGTGGAACCAGGTCAACTTCCAGGCCTCCCCGTAGATTTATGCTGCTTTCCTCCATCGAACTCCCTCCAGAATATGACAAAGTGAGAAGGAAGCTTGGGGCCTCCCCATTCCAGCCCTGGGCTGGATCTAAAACAGCCCAAACTTAAAAAAATAAAATCAGATTCCACAGCTGGGCTGCATGTTGCTTCTGTTAGGCCCAGATGCCTGGCATGTAGGGGTCCTGATGGGACCTCGCCCAGAGGGAGGGTGGGGGGCACTGGCCCATGGGTTCCACCTGGACAAGCTCATTCATGTCTCTGCTCCACAGGCACTGACCAGGTGCTGAGCTGGGGTCTCACATGTGGTGCCTGCCCTCAAGCTGCGCCCAGGCTTTCCAGAAAGACAGTCAAAGAACCATACTGGTGAACTGTGCTCAGACCCTGTGGAGAGTGAGATGATCTGGGGGCCACAGCTCTGCTGGGGACGTCAGGGACAAGGAGGTTGGGCGTGGGCTGAGAGAGGGGCTGACCAGCATGGGCGTGCCAGGGACAGGGAACAGCATGTGCCAAGGCACAGAGGGAAGAGAGTGCCTAAGTGGGCCTAGGTCACACCAGGAGTTCACTGGGCCTGCATCAGAAAGTTCAGGGAGGGGAGATGCCGGAGAAGGGGCTGGAGGAGGGATGGACCAGGTCACGGGGGGCAAGGTCACTGGGGGGCAAGCCCTGGCTCCTCAGGCGGACCCAAGGAGCCAGGGCTTTATTGGGTAGGCAGTGGAGAGCCCACCAGGGCTTTTAAAAGGGAAAGGGAAAAGACATAGGCAGCTTTGCATTTTAGAAAGCTCAAACTACCAGAAATTTGCAAAAACCCTGGTGGGAAGTAAGAGTGGACAAGTTGGGAGTCTGTGGCTGTCACCTAGGCGAGCACTGATGGCTGTGACTTGGGGCTGCAGGGTTAGAGGTGAAAGGGCAGATGTGAGAGGCATTTAGGAGGGAGTGGGAGAGCCTTGCGATGAACTGACATGAGGGAACGAGAGCAAGGGTGCTGTCGAGGATGACCTCAGGGTTCTGGTCTGCTCAGCTGAGTGCAGGTGGGCAGGCAGGAATCCACAGGGAGTGGATGATGTATCAGCCTTAGCCATGTATCTGGGGGCTGTTAGGGATGTGGGTCTGGAGTAAAGGTGCTGGCCTGGAGCTCTGGAATTGTCTAAACCCAGACCTGGGTGTTGCCCAAGGAGAGGACCAGGCAGGAAGATTGAGCTGAGTGACAGAGGAGGGCTAAAGGCAGAGCTGCCCCTCCCTCTCGGCCAAATCAAATCCTAGCATCCTCTGAGATCCACTTCACGTCCTCCCACCCCATCCTATGTGTGAGAGACAGCATGTGGCAAAGACAGGAGGGAGGAAAGGAACTTGCACCAAGCCCGAGGGGTGGGATTAGGATGGGTGGAGGGCCTTGGATGGGGGAGCAAAGGTGCAGAGGTAGGATAAGGGGCCATGTTCCAGAACTGTAGGGGTCTCCCCAGCCCGGGCCTGGCCAAGGCTCCTGGGAGGCAGATGCTTAGAATGACCTGCCTTTGTTGGGGGGGACAGACCCCAGCCCACTCAGAGGCAGTGGCCAGATGCTATGGGGGGCAGCCCTTCCTCGAGGGGCTGTTAGCCCAAGGCCTGCTGGGTCCAAGCCAGGGAGCTGGATCTCTGGTCTCTTGTTTCTCTCCACGTGGAGTCTCCATGGGCCGGGCACAGAGGTGACAGGGAGAAGTGCGTGTCCGGAAACAGGAACCTTGAGCTGAGCATTGTTTTCCGCTCCTCGTCCTTTCTGTGGTGTCGAAGAGAGGATTTTACTTCTTTGCATTCTACAGGCTGCACCCTCGCTTGTCCCAGCCAAGGGGGCCGCAGTCCTCAGGGATCTGTCACCAGCCCTCAGCTTCTCTCCCTGAGTCACTCCAGAGAGGTCAGGCGAGGCCTAGGGCCCCAGCTGGCTCCCCACTCCCTCTCTCCTCCCAGACCCCACTGCAATCCCACCTTTCACCTGGTCTCCCCCTCTTCAGCCAGGCACTCCCGGAAGAAGGCCCTGAGGACAGGGCTGTAAAGGACCCACATGGCAGCTGACATGGCCAGCTTACCTCCCTTGGCTCTCCTAATGATGCCGCTCTTGCCAGTGGCCAGCTGCTAGTGGTCCGCCCTGTCCCACAAGCCTGTGCCCAGCCAACCTCAGATGCCAGCAGATGGCCCATCCTCTTTGGTACCCTTGCCCATCCCCATCCATCTCTCCCTCATTTCTCTTTCTGAGATTCCTTCCCCTTCCTGCTCCTCAGCCTATGTGTGTATATGGGGCGGGGGGGAATGCCCCAAGCCTCGATTCTGGCCAGTGAGACCTGCCCATCGAGGTGGAAATCATTGCAGTCATTAACAAGCCTCCCGGGCGGTGCTGGTCAGGGTGGAGAGGCGAGGAGACAACTAGGGCGGCTGAATCGTCTGGTGAGCCCCCTGCCTCCCACCCCTGACAAAGGCCAGTGCTTCCCAAGCCATGCTTGGGGCCGGAACAGAGAACGAGCCCCTTGTCCTTTGGAGGTGTCACAAGGCCTGGGATCCAGCGCATCCCTTGGGGCAAGAGAAATGGAGGCTCAGGGCGTCCAGTGGGGAGGGCCAACTCCCAGGCCAGAAATGGGTTTAGCCAGGGAGGTGGGTGCTCCAGAGATGCCCCTAGGGGCCTGCTGAGTCACCACCATCTCTTTCAAGGCACTGGTCTCCCACCCAAGATCCTGCCTTGGACAGCTGGGTGGGGGTGCCTGAAAGGGCCTAAACCACACAGTCTGGAGGAGCTGGAGATGGGAAACCGGCTGGCCCCCATCCTGCTTCCTCTGGAGCCACTCTGTCCTCAGCCCAGGCCTCTAGGTGTGGCCTGTCTCCCCCTTCATTTTTGTTTTTAGATGTTGGGGGTAGGAGTTTAGTAATTTATTTATTTATTTTTGCTGTGTTGGGTCTTCGTTTCTGTGCGAGGGCTTTCTCTAGTTGTGGCAAGTGGGGGACACTCTTCATCGCGGTGCGCGGGCCTCTCACTATCGCGGCCTCTCTTGTTGCGGAGCACAGGCTCCAGACGTGCAGGCTCAGTAGTTGTGGCTCACGGGCCTAGTTGCTCCGCGGCATGTGGGATCCTCCCAGACCAGGGCTCGAACCCGTGTCCCCTGCATTAGCAGGCAGATTCTCAACCACTGCGCCACCAGGGAAGCCCTGTCTCCCCCTTCTTACGGCTCTAGCAACAGATTTCAAAAGTGGGAGCTCCCCGCTCCCAACTCAACTGTCCCCTCCCAGCGGTGGAATTAAGCACAGGAGAGTCATCTTCAAAACCTCTTCGTTGGGCTTCCCCGGTGGAGCAGTGGTTGAGAGTCCGCCTGCCGATGCAGGGTACACAGGTTCGTGCCCCGGTCCGGGAAGATCCCACATGCCATGGAGCGGCTGGGCCCGTGAGCCATGGCCGCTGAGCCTGCACGTCAGGAGCCTGTGCTCCACAGCGGGAGAGGCCACAACAGTGAGAGGCCCGCGTACCGCAAAACAAAAACAAAAACAAAGAAAACCCTCTTCATCACCATGAGGCTGGCACCAAGGTCGTGTGGGATCTGCCACCCACCACCCCAAGCAGGACTTTGGGCTGGGCCAGGAGAAAGGGGAGGGGGCAGTAAATATCTATTGCTTTCGATTGAGATAAGCTAAAGTGATGTGTGTGACAGCTTTTCCTCTGGCTCTGCTGGTGTGCCGTGGGTCTTCCTGCTTTGGGCCTCAGCTTCCTTCTCTGTAAAATGAGGATTTGGGATGAGATCTGTGGTTTTCAAACTCTGCTCTCAGAGCCCAAGCATTCTATAGGAAAGAATCAGGGCTAGAGCAACTCTGGTCTTATCAGTTGCGGACTGGGCTTCACTCCTAAGATTTCATGTGCGGAATGAGTTCACAGCTGAGAAACATTTGATCACCTCTGGGCCAGGTGATACCTGTTTCTGTCCCAGCTTGAAGTTTTCAGAGACCGGCAGCACCACATCCACTGCAGGAGGGCCCGGGCTGCCTAGGGAGAGAGGAAGGACCCTAGAAGGATGAACCAAAGGGACTTACTCCTCAGACCTTAGGTTGGGTACAGTACTGGACACATAAATACATATATATGTCCAGGACACAGAGGGACGAGGCTGGCTCAGGAGGGTCAGGGCAGACCCAGAGGAGAATGTGTACCCACGTTCACTCATACATGCTTATGTGCACACACACGCATACACATAGGCATAACAGAGTTGACACCTGCAGCCCTGCCTCCATGGCAAGCCTCCAGCTGGAGGAATTTCCCTCTGTCTCCCTCTGAGCCCCGCCCACCCCCACTTACCCCCTCTTTGGACTCTTCAAGTTGACCTGGCTGAGCTCTGTCTGGAGATGAGGAAAACGTCTCTGTTTTTCAAATATCTGGGGCTTGCTAAAGACCAACACATTTTTTTTTTAAAGTGTGTATAATTTGAGGGCAATGTGATCCATATGTTTCTGATTCTCTTGCACTTAAATCATCAAAATATTGATGTTTAAGAGCCATTTGATGTCTAAGGAACCTTTTTAATAAGCTTTTAAAACTCTTTAAACCCAGAGACTGGAGCCGGTGCCAGGGCCCAAGCTGGCTGCTGGCTGGTCGCAGCCCCTCCCCTGGGTTGTGATTACTTGGAGCCGAGTCTCACACCCCCGCTGCAGGCCTCACCCCTGCCTGGACTCCCTGCCTCCCCCAGAACTAGCCAGGGGTTCCAGCTCCAGCTTCTTGCTATCCTGACAGAGGGGCTCACCACCCTTTCTTTTCACAGACCTCACTCATATTTCCTCAAAGCACCATTAAGACACAAACCAAGAGGAGCAAATAGCATTTTTAATTTTTAAAGCCTGCATAATATTTTGCTGTAGAACTATGCTACAATTTATTTAACCAATCCCTATTGAAGAACATTTAGGTCATTTCCAGTTGTACACCTTACTGCACATTTCTGATTATTTCCTTTGGATACGTTTCTAGAAGTGAAAATACTGGGTCAAAGAGTATGCACGCCCTTAATGCTCTTTCCACACACGTTGCCACATCATTTTTCCGAAAGATTACACCAATTTATACTTCCACAGGTCTCCCCTCCTGTACTCTTGAGAGGAACGCTCATTTTTATTCAAACAATGCTGTCCCATTTGAACACAGAGAAGCTCTCTCACATAGCACAGATCCAAGAAGGCTCTAAAACCAGAAGGCCTGCGTTTGAATTCCAGTTCTGCTATTTACTAATTGGAAAAGTTACTTATTCTTTCTGTGCCTGTTTTCCCAACTATAATTTTGGGATAATAATGGCACCACCACATATGTTTATCATGGGGATTAAATGAGATCATGTAGGGCTTCCCTGGTGGCACAGTGGTTGAGAGTCTACCTGCCGATGCAGGGGACACGGGTTCATGCCCCGATCCAGGAAGATCCCACATGCCGCAGAGCGGCTAGGCCCGTGAGCCATGGCTGCTGAGCCTGTGTGTCCGGAGCCTGTGCTCCGCAACGGGAGAGGCCACAACAGTGAGAGGCCCGCATACCGGGAAAAAAAAAAAAAAAAAAAAAAAATGAGATCATGTATATAAACTTAAATAACTTAGTGTCTGATGCAGAGTTGGTGGTGAATAAATGATGGCTAATATTATTACTATACCTTAGCTATTCCTTCAACCCAGAATGCCCTTCTCTTTCTCAACTGTTTTTTTTTTGAATTTTTGTTTTTTTATACAGCAGGTTCTTATTAGTTATCTATTTTATACATATTAGTGTACATATGTCAATCCCAATCTCCCAATTCATCACACCACCCCACCACTTTCCCCCCTGGGTGTCCATACGTCTGTTCTCTACATCTGTGTCTCTATTTCCGCCCTGCAAACCAGTTCATCTGTACCATTTTTCTAGGTTCCACATATATGCGTTAATATACGATATTTGTTTCTCTCTTTCTGACTTACTTCACTCTGTATGACCGTCTCTAGATCCATCCACGTCTCTACAAATGACCCAATATCATTCCTTTTTATGGCTGAGTAATATTCCATTGTATATATGTACCACATCTTCCTTATCCATTTGTCTGTCAATGGGCATTTGGGTTGCTTCCGTGACCTGGCTATTGTAAATAGTGCTGCAATGAACATTGGGGTGCATGTGCCTTTTTGCATTACGGTTTTCTCTGGGTATATGCCCAGTAGTGGGATTGCTGGGTCATATGGTAGTTCTATTTTTAGTTTTTTAAGGAACCTCCATACTGTTCTCCATAGTGGCTGCATCAATTTACATTCCCGCCAACGGTGCAAGAGGGTTCCCTTTTCTCCACACCCTCTCCAGCATTTGTTCTTTGTAGATTTTCTGATGATCCCCATTCTAACTGGTGTGTCTTTCTCACCTTTTTGATGCCCTTTTTCCCCCCACTCACCTTTTTTGATTAACTCACTACCCGGGTCATTACTTACCTCTACAGTTAGCTAAGTTCCATTTCAATTCAAATCAATTTAATTCCATCCCAAGAATTCTGGCATTGTGCAAGCCAGGGCCTGGGGAGCTGGGCAGACACATAAAATAGACCATCTCTGAGGTACAGGCGAAGATGTGCTCTTTGAGATTTACAGTGGCCCCCACCCCAGCACACTCCATTCCTCGTGCTCTGATCTCCTATAACACTTTGTGTCCATAAGATCATTACGGAAGAGACTATGTACCGCTCTCCATTACAACTTAATTGTGTGTGTGTTTGCATGTGCATGCATGTTCTTGTACACACGTGTTTGCATGTGTGTGTTTCTGTGGGCACGTGTGTGGGTGTGCATGCTTGTGTGTGCATGTGTGCTTAGAGTTTAAGTTCCTAGGTGCAAAGATAACATGGTGAGTTTCCTCTGACTTTTCCACAGATCTTACCCAAGGCAAGGCACAAAGCTGCTATTCAAGAAACACACGAATGAATGAATGAATGAACAACCTAACGAACGAGCTAACGAAGGAACAAACCATAAACCCTAAGCTGGCGCTCAGGCTGAGGATCTGGGAAGAGGGTTCCATTGGGAGTCAGGAGTTCTGCATTTGAAACGCGACAGGTCCTGTATGACACGGGCAGGACTTGCCTCTCCTGTTCCTCCGTGTTCATACCTGACAATTGCAGGGATTGGATTAGATAGTTCTTCCCAGTTCTGAGGACACTCTGAAGCCTCCATTCCCCAACAGGCTCTGTTCCCAACTGCCAGCCCCACTCAGTCCCTCCAGACGCAGACTTCATCAGACCCACGAAGGCCCCAGTCCAGCTTGGGGAGGGCCTCATGCTCCCCTGCCTCATGGGGCTCAAGGATATTTTATCTAAATTCTCCAGGAACAGAGAAATAGCACAGAGGCTTTTGCTAAAACCCAATGAGCAGGTCTCTCTGAGGACAGGGATTAAGTTTGTCTCTGCTGATCTCCCCTCTAGTCGCCTCCCCTGTCTGGGAACCAGCTTCGGATTCTCTGGGGTTTATCCTCCCTCATATGGTTCCACTCCCTTTGTGTTACCCTTGTGCCATTTTCGGCCATCCCTTTGGAGTGCCTCTGCGAAGAACAGATCCCCAAAGAACAAAGCAAATATTGGTCCAGGCTGGTTCGAAATGAAGTCCCTCTTTCTTCAATAATTGCAATTTGGGAAAGAAATGAGACCCTCCTGACTCCCCGGCCTGGGGTAACTCTGCCAGACCTCTCACCAGACCTAAAAGACCATCTCTACTGGCGAGGAAGGGGACAGTCTCAGGGGCCCAGCTTCCCTTCATCCCAGCCCAGGACATTTCAGGCTCTGACGGAGCTGCTGGTGATGGGCTGGTGGCTTGACTCTTACAGGATTATCTGGATTTGGAAGGGTCTCTCAGGGGTCAGCAAGTCTGGGAGGATCGAGCCTAACTCCACACAGAAGAGGAAGGCAGAGGGGTCTCTATCTCTGAGTGACCCCTTCTGTCTCAGAACTGCCTCTGCTCAGGGAAA
>NW_006769677.1:421360-429674 GCF_000442215.2 Lipotes vexillifer
AAAGAGGCCTGATGCCTCTCAAGGGTCTCGCTTCCCCCACCTCACCCTTACCTCCCAGATATCACTTTTGGGCCATAAGGTGCTACTTTTTTTTTGTTGACAACACAACAACAGGAATGTGAGCTTTATGTAAAGAGTGGAGGATGCTTTTGAATAATTTATGTGATATTTTTAATCCAAGTTTTAAAAATCCCGATGTTCCAAAAACAGAGGAAACACTGATGCTTCAATATTCAAACTGAACAATCTTTTACTTAAAAAAAATAAAGCCTTGGAGTTCATAACCAGTTGGCGGTCTCTCAGAAAGCCCCTTTTAAAAAACATTTTTTTGGCCGCGCAGCATGCGGGATCTTAGTTCCCTGATCAGGGACTGAACCTGGGCCCACGGCAGTGGAAGCACCAAGTCCTAACCACTGGACCGCCAGGAAATTTCCAGAAAGCCCATTTTTAATGACCTTGATTCTGACTCACCTTACTTAGAATATATGACTTTTATGCCCCTCTTTTGTACACACACACACACACACACACACACACACACGCACACGCACACACGCACGCAACACACTTGCTCTGTGATCCTGGGCAAGTTTCTCAATATCTCTGGGTCTCAGTTTACTAATTTATAAAATAAACATAATTTACATAATAAAAGATTGGATAACTATGTCCAAGTTCCCTTCCAACTCTTGAATTCTATGATATCAAGGGAATTCTGAGCATGCAAACTTACTGCAGCAGCTGTATAGCAAGCAAACTATTTTGCCCTGGATAATCCTCAGGGCATCCCTCCAGCCATGGGCTTACGGATGGGGCAGAGCTGACTGAACTAGTGAGGGAGACAAAATACTGCTCACGCTTTCAAGAAACACCTCTGTGAGCTACCCGAGGGCAACACCACATCTGCCTTGCTCACTGCTGAACTGCTGTCACCTAGCACAGGCTCCTGTACATAACAGCTACCCAAAAGAGTCATTGAATAAAACAAGGGAATTAACTAACTAATTCATTAAGGCATGCATGCTGTGTCTCTTCCAGGATTCAAATACCTCTTTTCCCCTCAAATGCAAAAGTTTTTGTCACTAGAACACCTAACATGAATTTTTTTCAGAGGATTCTAGACCAGTTATTGGTAAATGTGTAACACGTTAAAACAGATCCAAAGTAATTCCTATGAAAAGCTTCCTCCCCCAAATGTAACCTGTGATGATACAAGCAAACTGAGATTTATTGACCCACTGCACCCAGGTAGAATGTTGCAGAGAATCCTGAAACGATGTCTCATTAGGAGAAGTGAGGCCATGGTTTTCATTTTTCTAGTAGAAGGTGGATATCAGAAGTGGAATCAGTATTTGGACTGATTATTTTCTTAAGGCAAAGGTCGGTTCAAGTGAGGTGAGGTGATGAGTGAAGAACAAAGTGTTACAGAAATCCAGACATGCTGTGGTGATAATTGCATAATTGATGGGAGAGGGGTACTGGTTCTTATCCTCCAGACCCTCCCATTTATGGCCATTCTCTGGCCAAACCAAAGGGTCAGCCACAAAAGCAGCCTCTACATCACTGTCAGGATGCTAGGTGACATTATCATCTCAGAAACAACAGTTTGGAGTTGGACAAATCTGGCCTCCCTGTTCCATTCATCAGGTGATGAGTTGATGGATCATATGATGTGATTATACTTGTTCACCCAGAGTCAAGACTCCGGAGAGTCTACACTCGGCAACCACCATGGACATGGAAGTGAAAAGGGTGATGTTTAGGCTTTGTGGAATCCCAGGTTAAAAATCATGTCCTAGAGTCCATTTGGGTTTACCTTAGAGAGAAAGGTGGCCATCTCCTTCAGTTTCAAAATAGATTGTTATACCTGGTCAGTAATATTTATCCAGGTGTAACACAAAATGTTGACAATGGCACAGATAACTCCCTGGCTAGCTAATAGAAAATATAAAGCTATTTGATTGTCCATTTCCACTGGGCCAAAGAATTTAGATTTTTCCAATGAACCTCAAAAGCTATGGAAAATTATCTATAACATCAACTAAGGTTAATAGTACATTTCTGTCTTTCTTTTTCAATGATATAGCCCTCATTATAGAGATCCCCATTTGGATGGTGCACATAAAAAGTGAATCAATATTTCTTCCATGTAATTTTCTAGAATAGCTTATGTGACTTCATTTTGTAAGTTCCTAGAGGCATGCTTCAGTGAGACATGTTCCACAGAGGGTGTTGGGATCTTAAATACCTAAGCATTTCTAAGAAGTTAAGGCTTGATTTCCACACACAAAAATAGTCCTCTAGTGGGGCATAGACTGTGTTGAGGACGTACGTGCCTAATGACAGAGCTGGATAATCTCTTGACGCCTCTTATGGGTAGAACCAAAATAATAATAATAATAGGACTTCCCTGGTGGTGCAGTGGTTAAGAATCCGCCTGCCAATGCAGGGGACACGGGTTCGATCCCTGGCCCGGGAAGATCCCACATGCCGCGGAGCAACTAAACCCGTGTGCCACAACTACTGAGCCCGTGCACGCCTAGAGCCCATGCTCCGCAACAAGAGAAGCCGCCGCAATGAGAAGCCCGCACACTACAACAAAGAGTAGCTCCTGCTCGCCGCAACTAGAGAAAGCCTGTGCGCAGCAATGAAGACCCAATGCAGCCAAAAATAAATAAATAAATTTATAAAAATGATAATAATAATAATAAACATGATAATGACCAAAGACATTTTCTAAATAAAACTTATGCTATGGAGAAGCAGCTATACGATCAGCAAACTATTGCCACAAAATAGCAGAGTAGAAAGAAATAGCCAAAAATTAAAGGAAGAGTGTTAGACAAAGGAGAGTGTGTTAATTTGTGACTTCCCGCATCTGAAGATCTGGAAGCACATCTGTCTCATGCTTTCTTCTGCTTAATATGAAGGTCTCAGGTTAGAGTCTCCTTCTGAAGATCTTCTGCTTCTGGGGGATCCTTAAGCATCCTCACTGGGAAATTATTGTTCGTGATGGCCTTCCAGTTGCCAGGGGTGATCTGTGTTTCTTTAATTGGGAAGCATACATCCGACAATCAAACCCTTGGAGTTTTACTGCTCTCCTAGGTATTAGCAGTAACTGAAAATGTCTTTTTCCATCAGGGTCCAAGGGCTGCGTTTCTATGATGTTTCTTCCAAAAACGAAGTTTTAGTTTGTGCAGGCATGGAGTAGGAGGACGTTAATAATAAAACTGGCCTATTGTATTGATCCCTTGCAGTATTTGGTTATTGCTGCTCCTAACAGGGTAGAGTCAAGGATTGGAGGTGATAGCCCTAGATGCCTGGGGAGGCCTGTTACTAACTTATTAGGAGAGAGCTGATGTACTCTCAAAGCAGTTCATCTTACTGTCATTAAGGCCAAGGGCAGGACTTTGGACCAGGGAAATTCAGTTGTTTCTGAAAGCTGGACTAAGTTTAAGTTGAAAATTCCATTCGTCCTTCTACTTTGCCTGAAGATTGGGGGTGGTATGGACAGAGGAATTTTAAGTAAGGAGCACTGCCTTCTTGCAGAACTCTTTAATGATCATCTTAGTAATATGAGGATACTCATTCCTACAGCAGTAGATGGGACCCCCCTCCAGTACGAAACACAAAACTGAATGGCTTGTTCTGATGCTCCTCCACAAGGGAAGGTTTCGACACATCTAAAGACAAACATGCCCCCAAAGCCAACAACAAACAAAAACAAAAACAGCAGGACATATTCATATTCCATTAAAAGGGATAATTGTATGACATGCATTTGGAAGTTTTCTAATGGGCCTTGAGGTCTTGATTCCCAGGCATGCCCCACCTTTACTGTTTTGCCAAGATTATGTTGTTGGCAGCTGAGGTATGCACTAAAGCAGGGTTCAGTAAACTATAGCCCACAGGCCAATTCTGGCCCATGGACTTTTTTTGGAAATAAGGTTTTGCTGGGACACAGTCATGCCTATCTGGACCGTCTATCACTGCTTTTGCACCCCAGCGGCAGAGCTGAAGAGTTGCAACAGAAACCGTGTGTCCCAAAGAGCCTAAAACATTGACTATTTGGCCCTTTACAGAAAAAGTTTCTTGATTCCTGGTCTAAGGCACTATTATGATGGACCATTTGGGTCATATTGTAAGTTCCCCAACCTGGCCACTGTAATTCCAGACTCTTCTTGGAGGGGTTCTGCCATATTGTAAAATATGCACAAGAATTTGGGTTACAATGAGACTCTGAAGCAGACTTAGATTGAGATGACCCCATGTAAGTTAATGACAGTTGGCCAAATGAGTTGCTTCTGCACCTCCTGTCTCGGGCTCCCAACCGGAGGGTAGCTATCTCCAGCTGCAGTCCCTCAGCAAAAGAGGTGTTTGGAAATTCTGTCTCCCACATCTACCCTCTGGGACACAAACTCAGGATGGAGGCAAACCTTTTCAGATGGAGAGCCAAGCTGAGTTCATCCTCTGAAGGTCACTAACCAAGGAAGACCTTAAACTGGTTGGTCCTTGGGGCTGGTTTTGGCCATCGACTTATTGGTACTCATCTGCTGACAATGCTATGGCTATTTTTTTCCCCTTAGAGACAAAGAAAGTTTATGACTAAACAGGACAAGACAAAGGTGAGATCAGATGAATAATGTCTAAATTGGAGAAAACCCTTGTTCAGTTAGAGAAAGTTGTTCTAGAAGGAAAACTGACTTTTATTGATTTAGTGCAGCACGGGAGAACACTACACTGACAATTCTTAAATGACATCTTGTTTGGAGAAATGAATGCATTTTATTTTACTCCTCCTTGTGGGGCTCAGAAGCTCCTAGAGCACGATATCAGAATAGGACACACGCTTAGACTGGTTAATTTCTTAAGGCGAGGGTCAGTGTATAAAAGGCAAGGTTCTAAGCAAAAAAAGGAAGTCTTGGACTAGTCACCAGGTCTTCTGATGTTGCTACTGCGCAACTGATGCGAACTTCTGGTTCTTACCGCCAGTCATTCTATAGTGATAATGGCTGTCACTTCTTGAGCCAGACAATGTAGATGGTTTACCTCTGTGTACCCTGTGCCAGACACTGTCCACATTCCATCTCATTTAAAGCTCACAACAACACTGTCAGGTTGGCATTATTCCTCTTTCCATTTGACAGAGGTGGAAACTGTAGCACTTGCCCAAAATGTAGCAGTTAGTAGGTGCCCAAGCCAAGGCTAGCTCTTTCTCTGCATCGGTGTCTCACTGCCTCTCCCGTGGGTGTGACCCCATGAACACTGAAGCCCTCATTCCCAGATTCCCCTTCTACTTGGTCTTCAAGTAGTGGAGATGCACCTCTCAAAGTCCCCATACCCAGCAGTCACACACCTTCACACTCAGAAGGCCTCTTCCCATTTCTCTCCCTCCTCACTCAAAGTTCAAAGATAAAGCCATGTAAAACAGTAATCACTTAAAGCGTGCTCAATCTCATTAGTCAAGCAGGAAATGCAAATGAAAACCAAACCAAAATGAGATACAATCAAACTCCCACCAGACAGGATAGTTCAAATGAAAAGCACTGATAATAGCAAGTATTGACAAGAACATGGAGCAACTGGAACTCGTATAATGGCGGGAATGTAAATTGGTATAACTTCTTTAGAAACTGTTTAGCAGTATCTGCTAAAACTAAACACATACCTTCCCAGATATAGATCCAACAGAATTGGGTACATGTTCAAAATGCTCAAAATAGTACTATTCCTAATAGCTAAAAACTAGGGATTACTCAAAATACCCATCAGTAGTAAAGTGGATAAATATACTATATTCACAAAATGGAATACTATACAGCAGTGAGAATGAATGAACCACAACTCACATAACAACATGGATGAATATCAAACATAATATTGAACAAAGTTTTACACACAAGAATATATACCATATGATTTCATTTATAGGAAATACCAAAACTGTTTTGATCAGCATAATGGTTACCCTTGGCGGGGGGATATAAAGACTGGAAGGGGACAAAGAAAAGGGCTTCAGTAATGTTCTCTTTCTTGATCTGGGTGCTGAACACAAGTGTGTTCCCTTTATGAAAATTAATTGAGCTCTACTCATAATTTGTACCCTATTCTGAATGCATATTATACGTAAAACTAAGAGCTTAAAACAGATGAAGCCGACTTCCCCGGCGGCCCAGTGGTTAAGACTCTGCGCTTCCACGGCAGGGGGCGCGGGTTCAATCCCTGGTCGGGGGACTAAGATCCACAGGCCGCGCGGCACAGCCAAACAAACAAACAAAAAACAAACAAAAAAATAAAGGTATATAGCCTCTTCTTTCCATCCCACTCCATCCATCTTCACCCAATAAAGTCCATTTTCAAGGGGAAGGAGTTACAAATCCAGAGGGCCTGTGTCTGAAATGCCATGTTCATTGGTCCCTGGGAAGGAGGTTCCCAGGTTCTGAATACCCTGCCCACCCCAGTGTGCAAAGTGTGCACACTCTGCAGTGCACATTTTGGTCTTGCACCATGAAGATGACAGACTGGAAGTAAAGGGGCTTTAGAGCCAGATAGACCCCAGCTCTGCTACTTACCTTGGGGCATTGGGCAAGTCCCTCCCTCTCTCCAAGCCCCTATTCCCTTATCTTCAAACAGAACAGTAGCACATGCTGTTCGCTGTCTACCCCAAAATCATTCCTTCCCACTTCTTTGCTTCCCACTACAGCTGAGCACCCCAGTTGTGTGACTTCCTAGCCTCTCAGGTTGCTAGATCAAGAGCGTGTGATCCTTCGAAATGCAGCATGGGAGGGCACTTGTGTTCTTGGTTGGCACACTGTTGTGCCAACCTGGAACTCTGACTCTGGACAACTGGAGGGAGACAGAGGCCCTGGGTGGCCTGAGAGGCTCAGGCCGCAGGCTCTCCTGAGGGGCTTGAGAGGCTCAGCTCCCTCCACTAGAACTGAGAGATGAGAGAGCTTTTTCCAGGCTGCAGGCCAAGTCCCAGAGGAGGATGAGGAATCAGGCCTATAGCATCCAACTGTGAGTTGTTCAGAAGTGCCTTCTTATGTCATTTTCAATAAGTATTCGTACAATGCCTAGGAGTGCCAGGTACCCTACTGTGTGCTGGGGACACAGTGGTAGACAAGACAGATAGGTTCCCTGCCTATCAAATGGCCACAGCAGTTCAAATGAACACAGACTTCCCAACTTTCTAAATCACTGTGAGCATAACTGTCAGCATATTCCCACCTCTGTGTTGTGAAATCCATCAATAATCCAAGGACACTCCCAGAGTCCCTGGCTTGATGTTGCTGAAGATGAATTGTTTTGCAGGAAAGTGAATATTTATTGAGCATCTTCTACGTGTAAGACTTGGTTCTATAAACATGGGGTCCATTTTCACCCCTCAGGGAGCTTACATTCTGGGGTGGTTGGAAGAGGACAAATGTTTGATCTGAGTAACACAAGTTATCATGCCTGAAGGAACCATAGGGAAGGTCCAGAGCAGCTGCGTCTGCTTTGGGGATGAGGTGACCCTAAAGGTGGTAGGATTCCATCAGGCAGAAAAGGATAGGAGATGACCCACAAGAACAAGTAAGGGGCAATGCCCAAATGGGGAAAAAAAAACAAGCTGAGGATGGGGATAGGAATCAAATTGGCCTAGAGACGTGGTTTGCAACCTGATCAGAAGACCTTAAATACTAAGCCAAAGAATTTGGACTGCATCCTATGGGCAAAGGGGCATTTCAGGCCAGGAAGTAATGTGACAGACCCAGTGCTGTGGGAAGATTACTTTGACATCTGTGATGGAGATGATTAAGAAGGAGGAGACCCTGGAAGCAGCAAACTGAGGCCTGAGCAGCTTCAGAGCTTTCAGAGAGGGGCTCACACCCTCTGGGTTTGATTCCTGGCTCAGTTGCTCTGCTAAGATTGAGCACATCCTGCTGTGGAAGACTGCTGGTTGCCTCTCAATATCCACTTCCCTCTCTCTCCTTTCTAACAAAATCTTGAGTTTGTCTGGGGCAGCAAAATTCCCTGTTAAAAATATTCACCTCCTCCAAATCTAGCTGAAGATGTCCATATTTCTGGCCAATGAGGCATACAAAGAATTTTATAGTGGGGCTTCTGGAAAGGTTCTGTTTTCTTGATAAAAAGACATTGATCCAGTCAGCACAAATTTTTTCCTTACCCACTTCTTCCAGCCTGGAACTCAGTTGTGAAGCCTGGAAGTGGTGCAGCCATTTGTGACCATGAGGATAAAAGCTACCAGTCAAGGATGGCAGAGCAGGAAGATAGCAGGAGTCTTGATTCTTTTTTTTTTTTTTTTTTTTTTTTT
>NW_006769677.1:429796-432351 GCF_000442215.2 Lipotes vexillifer
TTTTTTTTTTCTTGCGTTATGCGGGCCTCTCACTGCTGTGGCCTCTCCCATTTGCGGAGCACAGGCTCCGGACGCGCAGGCTCAGCGGCCATGGCTCACGGGCCCAGCCGCTCCGCGGCATGTGGGATCTTCCCGAAACGGGGCACGAACCCGCGTCTCCTGCATCGGCAGGCGGACTCTCAAGCACTGCGCCACCAGGGAAGCCCAGGAGTCTTGATTCTTAATGACTTTCTTGAACAGCTGTACCAACCTGGACTGCCTATCTCTAGCCTTCCTATTATGTAAGAAAAATAACTGTTTAACTTGTTTAAGGTTTCTCTTAAGCAGCCAAATGTAATTCCTAACTGATATACATGGCTACCCTGAATGCCTCACTTTCTCCCTCTTTTCATGATCTCACAGCCTGGCACAGGAATGGATTATCCATCTACCATGTGCTTTTCAGAAGCTGCCCACAAGAACAGCTGGAGAGGCCCTCAGTCTATACTGCCCCCTTGGTCCCCACTCTCTCAGCCTTGCAGGGCCTCCCTGGGACAGCCCCAGGAGATCTCCAGCTGTGAATCCAAGGCAAGAGTCCTAGACCAGCAGTCAGAAGTCCTGGGATGCCGGACCACCTCTGCTACTAATCAGGACATGACCTTGACCCAGTCACTCCCAATTCCCTTGGGCCTCAGTCACCCTATCTTTGGAATGTGGGGACTGAGCTAGGTCAAAGTTTTCAAAGTATGCATCAATTAGTTTGCATTTAACTGTAAATAATAAAAGCAAGCAAAAAATGAACAGCAAAAATCAAAAACAAAAAGATAGTGTATTCAAACAGGCTTAAACAATGAAGAAAGTTATCATCTGATAAAGCCCAGGGACAGGACCACTCCAGGGCTGGTATGGTCAGCTGCCCACCAATGTCGTCAGGCACTCTGCAGTTCTCCATGGATTAGCTTTGTCCTTGATCTGGCTTCCTTCAGGGGCACAGGATGGCTACCACAGTACCAGGCAGCACAACCAAGGCACACCCCTAGCCAAGAATGAAGTGAATCCATCTTTCTTGTGTTTGATTTTCAGAAGTTTTTCCCACAAGGCCCTATCAGACTTCCTTTTACCACTCACTGGCCAGAAGTGCCCCTTTCCAACCAATCACAGAAAAGGAAAGATGGGCTTGCCATCTGGTCTGAACATATTCTGGAGAGCCAACCATGACCAGTACAGAAAGGGAGCTCTCTTCTCTAAAGAAATACCACATGACCCCATGATACAGAGCAGATAAAAGCAGAAGCCCTTGTTATGAAGTTAGGGGCTAGTGGAAGCTAGCCCCACTCCTACTGTCCTCAAAGTCCCAGTCACAGAACCCTGGAGCCCTTAGCACCAGTTTGAAAGCCACTGCGCTTGATCTCTAAGGCAGCTTCTCACTCCAACACCCCATGGGTCTCTGCTTCTATGATTAATGGCTCTAGCAGAATGGGGTCAGTAAGAAAGGGGAAACTACTCACATCCCCTGAGGTCACCCTGAAGATGGGTCCAGTCAAAGGGCCTGGGGGCTTCTTCTAGCCTGGCTGCAGCTAGGAAAACTCCATTGGATTGTGTTGTACACTCATCATAGTGACACACATTCATACAACCTTTTCCAGTTTGCAGGCACACATAATCTCATCCAGTCTACGAAGCTGCCCTATAAGTCGTGTATGGCACAGATGGCTCTAAACTAGAGCCACAGAGGTGGGGAAACCGAGGCATAAAACAAGGAGGCCTTGGCTCGCAAAGCCAGGGTCTGGAAGAGCCTAGCTGGAACCATAGGCTGCCAATTTGGCCTAAGGGTGAGTGACGCTCCTGGGAAATTGAGGATACAAGGAAAAAAGACATAGGCATGACAGCAAGGCCCCGGATCACAGAGGCACAGGCTTGCTGGCTGGGTGATTGGGTCTCTCAGTCTCTCTGAGCCCCACTCCCCTCAGGGTCACTGGGAGGATCGGGGGAGCCCTGTGAAGGGCTGTTTAGAAGAGTGTGGGATATTCCAGGCTGAGGCTGCAGACAGCTTGGGGAGGGCAAGCTCTGTTTCCTTACTTCAGACTATACCTGAAGGAAGACTGGGCCCAAACCACAGACTGCCACCCTGTGCCTGGCCACCACCTCCTCCTGGGCACTTCCCCCACTCCCTGGAGGCAGACGGCTGCTGAGGGCGCTCCCCACAAGCCGGTTCATTAAAGATTTGCTCTGTCGAGCAGCAATCAAAATAAACAGACCGGCCTGAAAGCCAGGGAACTAAAAACCAATTAAGAGGGAATGGAGATGGAAGGAGGGGTGGAAGCAGGAGGGGAAAAGAGGCCGGGGCTTTCCAAAGACTCAGTTCCCATGGCAGCCAGCTTCCAAAATAGTCTGGGAATGAAAAATAATGAAAACCACAGCGGAGAGAAAAGCGATCCTGGCAGAAGAGTCCCGACCTCGGGATTGGCTAAATCCCCTTGCTCCTGGCTCCCAGAGGGCGCCTCGGTGGGTCAGAGCACCGGTGACCTGTCCCTCGCCCCCCTCCCCCGCCCACCCGTTCCTCTTTCCCCCCCAAC
>NW_006769677.1:432424-445954 GCF_000442215.2 Lipotes vexillifer
TCCCTCTCAAGGCTGTGAATGGTGCAGACCCTTGCAGGCCCTGCTTCCAAGGCCCCAGGGTGAGGGAGCCACAGTCAACACCTGCCCCACGGGGAAACTGTGATGGAGACGGGGAGGGCTAGGGATAAGACCGGAAGGGGAAGTTCAGGTCTGCCAGCCTGGTTTCAGAGGGCTTCCTGGAGGAAGTGACATTCAGGAAGTGAGAGCTGAAGTAAGAGCTGGCCAAGAAATGAACAGAAGGAAGAGCGCCTCAGGAAGAGAGCAGAGGAATAGAAAAGGCCTGGGAATGGAGGAGCAGAAGAGAAAGAAACACCAGAAGTTGGGTAGGGCTGACAGTTATTGAGTTGAGCATGCTCTGTGGCAAGCTGCGTGCTTTTTATGCACTGAATCCTGAGTGGTAAGAACCGCAGCAGGCTGCGACTCCCAGATTTTGTAAAGGTGGTGGAGCCAGGATCCCAGCCCACATCTGTGGACACTACCCCTGCCCTCTTTCCCCTCTGCCTGGAGCCGGGCCTTCCGGGGAGCCCCCAGTTCCCTGCCCCTTCCCCTACCCGGGTGACAGGGGAGCCCTGCATGGCATTTCTAGCGTCACTTTCTAATGATATCTCCGAGGAGGCCCCTCAGCCCACCAGGAGCCATCACCGGAGGCATCACCGTTTAACCATCTCCAGACCCCCTTGTGGTCTGGTTTCTATTTCATTGGTGAGGCAACAGGAAAGCTGAGATCCTATTAAGCTCACTTGCAGTTGCCAAAAAGGAATAACGGCCAAAATTAAGTTAACCCTTTCACACTCCCTCGCTTCCTGAGCCACAGAAATAAGAGCCCTGAACCATATTACCATCAAGGGAAGCAACACCTCAGCCCCAGAGGAATGGGTTCCCAGGCCCAGAGGGACACCTGGCCTCCCCAGGAGGCCGGACTGGTCAGGAGCCTGTTCTGCACCAGCGTAAGCAACGGTGTGATAACGGGCAGTGCCCTGCCCAACAGCACTTACTCAGTGGACGGGCTCCTAGTTGGGAAGCAGGACTGCGCTAACTGGACCTGGGTCTTCCAAACAGGAAGAGGCAAGATGAAGGCTGTGGAGTTCAGTGGCAGCTCTTAGGCCCTGACTTTTCACTCTCTTTCCAGGAAGCCAAGCCAGCACCAAGTGGGAGTCCACTGGAAACGGGGTGCACCTGAGAAGGCAAAAGCACAGCCATCAGATCCCAACTTAGTGTCCTCTGAAGTCTCTGAGCAGGACAAGGGGAACGTGGGCCAAGAAAAGAGCACTGGACTCCATGTGCAGAAAGCTGGCTTTGAGCAGAGTACCTGTCCTGTCCTCGTGGTGAATGAAGCATAGACTTTGTAATCAGAGCCCCCCAGACATCAACCTTAGTTCCATCATCTGGTAGCTGTGTGATCATGGGCAAATGACTCCTTCTGAGCCTTGGGTCTCCTCAACAGTAAATGGGCATAATAATACTGACCCCATAGGGAGGGTCTCTATAAGGGTGACAGAAGGTGCCAGAGTGCCCAGTGTAAGCTGGGGGTGGAGTAGGAACTCACTAGCATTCCTTCCTCCCCTAAGCCTCAGCTTTACCAACTGTAAAATGGGGTACCAACTCTCCTAGGTTAAGTGTGCAAAGCGCTCGGAAAACTGCAAAGGCCTATGGATTCGTGCAAGGGGCCTCTGGCTGGGGAAGATGCTGAATCACTCCCTTTCCAGCCCACACTACCCTCAGCATTTCTCTCACCTGCCATCAGCCGTAAGGCCTTCCTTACCCTGCACAGCCCCTTCCTGGGTGGCCCTGAGGAGTCTCTGTGGCCACAGAGTTAAAAGAACATTTATGGGGCAAATATGAGAAACTCACAGCAAGTATGAGAAACTGGGATTACGATGCAGCCCCGCTCCCTGGCTTCCCACTTATTGTTGAAGGAGATGAGGCCCACACACAGAAGGTGACCCTCCTGAAGTCATGGCTTGTGAGTGCCTGGGTTTGGAACCCCAGGGCTGTCCCACTCCGAGGCCATTGCTCCTGCCCCATCCACACCCCCAGTTCACTGGCTGAATGACTCCCAGGCCTGAGGGGCCTGTCCAGGGCCAGCACAAGGAGCCTCCTGAGACCTGGGGTGGGTCCCTCCGCCTGTGGGTGCTGAGAGTGGTCACCCTTCCGCCAACGGGAGAGAGTGACATGCTGAGTGTCAGAGTGACCCCTCGCTGGCCGAGGGCTGCCCGGAAGTAGCCCACAACGTGATGGGAAGGACAGCCTGCCCGGGAGGTGGTGACACTCAGCCCTGGGTTTGAATCTGCACTCAGCTGTGCAAACTTGCACAACCCTGAACCTCTCTGGCTCTCAGTCACCTCAGCAGTACATCTGTAAATCCAGGAAAAACGTGCCCCATCTCCCAGGCTGTGGGAAGATTGGAATGAGATGACTGACAGGTGTTGAAAACAGGCAAACCTTGTTGTCTTTCGTAATTAGCGCACTCATTATTTGTTTGTGTTTCTAAGCAGCAGATTCACTAAGTGGGTTAAACAGCTTCTCACTCCCCACTCCTTGGGCATCCCCATCCTGTTGACACTAGTCCTGCTTTGTGTACCAACAGTGAGAAGATGAACCCGTGCCCGAGTCAGAACATCCTGGGGGAGCAGAGGCGACTGCTTATCTCAAGGGCTGGCTGTGCTGACCCTGAGACAAACTGAGCCGAGAGAAGCCAAGTGTGGTTCCTCCATCTGACTCTCATAAATTAACAAGATGACGCGTCAGGTCAATAGCCACCTGACACATTTGTGTGGGGCACGGGGCTTGCCCTTTACAGATAGAATCCTAGGAGCATCACATCACAGCCCTGTGATGGAGCAGTGACTGACTTAGTTCCTCCCTTCCTCCTTCCCTCGTCCCCTTCCTTCCTTCCCTCAGATTTCCACCTTTGATCCCCAAAGCCACATTTCCAGGCAGTCCCAGGGCTGTGCCAGGGGAGGAGGGACTGCTGGCCTCAGGGCCCCTGTCCTGGGCAGGCAGGAAGGGCCCAGCCATCTGAGAGGACCCAGGGGAACTGACCCAGTCAGAGCAGCAAAGGGAACAGAGCAGGGGCAGAGATCTGGGGCTCAGAGAAGGCGTTTGCTTGGAGATTTGGGGCACCAGGCCAAGTAGGGAAGCCCTTCTGCCTGGATGTCCATGAAGGAACGTTTCCCAGCCAGCCCCACAGATCCACAGCTCTAAAGCTAATGCCAGAGGCTCCCGCAGCAAGGCCTGGGGCACCAGAGGCACACAGTCAAGGAGTGATCAAACCAAACCAACCAGGCAGTCAGATGAAAAGGCAGCCCCCTCCAACATCAGAGGAAAGCAGGAGAGGCCCCCAGACAGCTGGGCCAGGTCTTGAGGAAGAAGCAGGGAGTCAGAGAAAGCCCAGAGCAGCTGAGAGGGGGGCTCTGGCCCCAAGAAGCTGGATTCAGGGGCTGAGGGGAAGTGGCTCCTCCTGGGGGGCTCTGAGGAACACATGTCCCCTAGGCTCTAGGTGGCTGCACACCCATGTCCCCGGGGGCCACAGAGAGATATGCTCAGCCACTGGGCTCAAGGGGACCCTGTGTTTCTCATGGGTCATCCATTCAACCCTCACAGCCAACCCCATGAGGCAGGAATCATCATGCCCAGTTAAATCTAAAAGGTCTGCAGCTCAGAGAGGTTAACTAACTCAGTGAGTCACACAGTGTCCTTGTCAGGTTCATCTGGCCGCAAAGACTCTACATACTTACTGTTTGATGGGTTAAAATCATTAACCAGTGACTGTTCCCACCCTCCCTCTTCCCCTCTCCTGCTAAAGGGACTCCGGCCGACCCACCTCCTGGCCTCTCCTTCCCACCCTTGAAGTCATCCCTGCCGGGGAAGGTGGTTCCCTGGGCCTTTGAAAAGCAGACATTGGAAGAAAAGGGGAAAGGAGAGAAAGATCCGAGAGGCACTGGGTGGCTTTGAGGTGGAATTATGGGGAGAGGAGAAAGCTGTGTCCTGAGGAGGCACAGAGGTGGAGAGATATGTGGGCTCAGAAGTACCCGCTTCCGTGACTGAGAAATCCAAGGACAGAACTGAAGTTCTAGTGACATCATGTTTGGCTTCTGAACTCTGTTCTCCTGAACCAACACCACTGAGGCTGGCCCCCATGAATCACAGATGTGGAAGCATCTCACTTGTAAGAAGAGAGGAGGAAAGGAAAGGGAATTGGGACTGAGGCAAGGCAGAGACCAGCCTCCTCTCACAGCATCTTTGCTTTCTTTTGTGTGGTGTTCTCCTCTGTGCACTCACCACTTGCTTTGTTCACTTTTAGTTTCTGCTCCGGTATGACTTTGGTTAGCACACAGCCCACCATGGCCACCTGCAGCATCTCTTCAGTGCTTTTCTAGAATGATGACAATTCTGTTTGCGTTCCCACTGTGAACTATTTCATTGTACTCATGTTTCCTGGTTCAAAAATCATTTTCCCACAATTAGGTCTCTTTTTGACGGTTTTATTTATCTTTAAAGCTTAACCTTCAGCTGTTCTTTTTTTTTTAAATTTATTTATTTTATTTATTTATTTTTGGCTGTGTTGGGTCTTCATTGCTGTGCGCGGGCTTTCTCTAGTTGCGGCGAACGAGGTGCCACTCCTTGCTGCGGTGCGCGGGCTTCTCATTGAGGTGGCTTCTCTTGTTGTGGAGCACGGGCTCTAGGGGCACAGGCTTCAGTAGTTGTGGCTTGCGGGCTCTAGAGTGCAGGCTCAGTAGTTGTGGCGCGTGGGCTCAGTTGCTCCACGGCATGTGGGATCTTCCCGGACCAGGGCTCGAACCCGCGTCCCCTGCATTGGCAGGAGGATTCTTAACCACTGCACCACCAGGGAAGCCCCCTTCAGCGGTTCTTGATGCATCATTTTGGTCTCATGTTTTGTAGCTCCATTATCAAGTCTAGGGCTTGTGAATCTATAGAACTGTATGTTGACCCTTCAAGAATTCACAAATATAACTGGTTTATTGAAGAGTCTCAACTTAGTGGGAAATAAACACAAAAATGGCTTTATGTCTTCTATCCTCCCCTATCTATACTATGACAAATTCCTTTTCTCATTGGTCAAAGGCTCCCTTAACTATAACTCGGTCCAACCCAACTATAACTTGGTCCAACCCATACATTTTAGTCTCCTTGAGTTTCCAGGACGATCTGGTTCTGTTCCTCAAGACGCATTTCTGCTTATTGGTTTGTTTCTTCTCCTCGTCCCTTTCCCAGGAGAGGCCAGAGCTGTAGCCCCAGTTAGTTGCAACGGAGAAGGGATCTGATCTGATCTTCACACACTTTCCCCCACCTCCTCCTAGGCCCAGGTCATCCAGTGTTTGGGACAAAGAGAAGGAGGTGGAAAAGGGCACACATCTTCTAACTCATTCAGGCTGAAGTCCTCTCCAGGTTGGTTGCCTCTGCTAATTATTTAGTTAAGCCAAATGACCTCTGGCACCTCCAGTGCGGCAGGCATCCACGGGCTGGCTCTCCCATGGGATGCAAGAAGCAAAGGGCCATTTGCTGCTGGTACTTCTCACTCAGCGGGCAGCCTGCTGCGGGGGAAGGAGGGGGCAGGCGGTGAGGGGGTGGGGGGGTTGGTGGGGAGGAGATAGGAGGAAGGGAGAAAGGGGAAGACAGGAGGGGGTAACAGTAAAGAACTCAAGACCAACTGCCTTATCCTTATCCGGCATCCACTAAACCCACAGGAAACTCGGGAACCCTGGCTTTGCCGAATAGCTGGAGAGCCACTGCTCCATCTCCACTCTCCTGCTCGCATCACACAGGGGCGGACCAGAAACTCCCTTCTCCCATTTTGTGGGCCCCTTCAAAATATAAAAAGACTTTTGCAAGCACCTCCAAAAGATTTTTTTTTTAACTTTCTGCAAAGAGATTTAAATGTGGGCAAATGATTTTTGAACCATCCAGGAGACATAAATAATAGGTCCTTTAAGAAAGGATCTCTTGCATAGAGAACAGACTTGTGGTTGCCAAGGGGGGTGGGTGAGGGATGGACTGGGAGTTTGGGATTAGAAGATGCAAACTATTATATATAGAATGAATAAACAACAAGGTCCTACTGTGTAGCACAGGGAACTATATTCGATATTCTGTGATAAACCATAATGGAAAAGAATATGAAAAAGAATGTACATATATGTATAACTGAGTCACTTTGCTGTTCAGCAGAAATTAACACAACATTGTAAATCAACTAGACTTCAATTAAGAAAAAAAGTAATGGGCCTCTTGGTGTCCCCCTTTTTTGGCTTTAAGGAAGAGAAAGGACTCCCTTTCCCTCTCCATTAGAAGGGGAAGAATAGCCTCTCCCTTTATGAGAGCTGCATACTTGCCCCAAAGCCACCAATTCCCAGCTTTCTCCCAGCCCTCTTCTACCAATCGAGGGGTTGGGACTTCCACCCAGGGGCCCAGGCAACTGCAGGAGTTCCATCTGTATAAGGTGAATGTGCCTGCATACAAGGAAATGGTGTGCGAGACAAGACTGCCAACCAAGTTGCAGAGCGGATAGCTGTGCCCAAAGAGGTATGCGCTGAATCCCGTTGGCATTTTAAACTGGCAGGCCAATTATTTGTTTCTGTCTGGACTGAATGTGCCTTCATGAGGGGCTGTGGATAACTGTGATCACATGAAACTGTCAGACAAGCTCATCTGGACAACCTAGGGGCAGGTCAGAGTGAATTATCGTGCTTCACAGGACTTTTGAAGAAAGGCAGCTTTACTGCTTTTATGTAGATACAGTAATGGGAACCAGGTGTGACTGCTTCAAGGACCAGCTAAGAATGAGCTGTAGCCAGCAAAGCAGTTGTCTATATGTGAATGATGTGACTTTAAATGTCTTGTGTGACTGTCTCTCCTAACATCGTTGTCTATCTTTTTGTACTTCCATAAAGAAAGGCTGGCTAAGCAAAGGTTAGCCTCTTCCCAGCAACATCCAAATTATTCCAAACCTCAGATGACCACCTCCCGAAAATCAAAGATGTTTGCCTGAGTTGGCAGCTCATGAGGAAGCTTGCGTTTCACAGCAGGAGGAGGAGTTTAGCCAAAATTTCCACATGAGACCACCTTGATCCCAGCCCTAACCCATCTCAAAACGAGTATCTCCAGACTTGGGTGCTTAGTAATACGAGATGAACTTAGCTGAGGTGAAATATCAAGAGAAGAAAGAGGGAAAGCTGAAGGCTCCCCTATGGGACCAGACCTGGACCAGATCCAGAAAAAGGTATTGAAATCGTGAATCATTCAATTCAGTGACTACTCTGTATCTGATTCTTTTGGGGGGGGATGCTCTGATGAACAAGCCATGGTCCACGTCCTCCAGGAAAATGGAATCTTGTAGTTGAGAAGGGACATCCGTAATAACAGTGGCACAAGGCAAAGTGAAGGAGATGCAACAGGACAGAAATAAACAGCATTCCACAGTGGGGCAGAAGAACTACAAGAGGCCCTATGAAGGAGAAAACTTTTGAGGTCAGCTTTAAAGCTAAGTTTTTATTTTAAAAAAACTAAACTGATAACGGACACATAAATGAGTATAATTAGAGCACAGTTATTTGAAGAACAGCTTGGCAATATCTCCTACAGTTGAGGATATGCATTCCATCACCCAGCAATTACACATCCAGGTATATATGGTAGAAAACTCTCACACATGGGCTAGAGGAGACACACACAAAGATATTCAATACCACTTTCTATGTAATGTCAGAAAACTAGAAATGACCTAAATGTCCACTAATAGATAAAAGGATGAATAAATGGAGGTATATTCATACAATGGAAAACTATACAGAGGTTGAAGTGAATGTTCTAGAGCTTCATGTATCAATATGGAAAAATTAGAAAATTTTGTTCAAAGCATTTAAGGATATCGCTGATCAATCGTTAGTCGGTCACTAGGCTGACCCAGCAGAGACTTCAATGGCTGCATATACAGGAAATATGGCTTTTATAGAATTAGTCCAGCAAAGTCACTAAGCAAGCCAATAGCAACAGCAAACAACAAACACTTCAAGGAAAGGAGAGTCTGATTTCCAGACTTGCCATGTTACATCATCTACGCCTAGACACATCATAGCCAAACTGTCAAAAGATAAGAAGAGAATCTTGAACACAGCAAGAGAAAAAACAAACAGACGAACAAAACTCATCATATACAAGAGACTGTCAGTCAAGAATTTTCTATCCAGCACGACTATCCTTCAGAAATGAAGGAGAAATCAAGACATTCCCAGTTAAACAAATACAACAGAAGTCACAATAAATGTGCATGAGCCAACCTAGCCAGAGATTGTTAAATTGGATGTTTTTAATCCAGCTATACGCTATTTACAAGAGACACACTAAAATATATGGACCCAGAAAGTGTGAAGTAAAGGGATGAAATTAAAATATAACAAAAAATAATCACTGAAAGAAAGCTGGTATAGTAATATCAATATCAGATAAAATAGATTTTAAGGCAAAAGGCATAATTAGGAATAAAGAGGATCAATACGTAATAATGAAAGGAAATTCACTAGGAAAGATATAAGATTTTTTAATGTGTAGACACCTAACAACATGACTTCAAAATATATAAAGTTTGACAGAATTACAAAAAAGGAACCAACGTTTCTACAATCACAGCAGATCTCTCTATAACTGAGAGAGCAAAGAGATACTATTAGTAATGATTTAAATTAACAATCTTAACGTAATGGACAAATATAGAACACTTCACTCAGTCATTATATTATTCATTTTTTTCTTGCAATACTTATAAAGACTGACCGTGTATTATGCACAAACTAGAAATTAGAAATTGACAGCAAGAAATAACTTTTAAGACATTATTTTGTAAATTGATAAACACATTCCTAAATAACTCAAGTGTTAAAGAAGAAATTATAATGGAAATGAGAAAATCTTTAGAACCTAACAATAATTAACATAACGACATTTCTAAATTTCTTGATGCATCTTCAGGGATGTTAGAGAGAAAATCCGCATTTTCACTTAGGGCTTATGTAAGAAAAGTAAAGGCTACGACTTAGAGTTAATTGTCCAGCTCACGTTAAGGAGGAGGGAAACAACAAAGTAAACCCAAATAATGAAGAAGGAAAGAAATAATAAGGATGAGAACAGAGATTAATGAAATAGAAAATGGACATAGCAAGTAACAATAAAACAAAAAACCTGGTTCTCTGAAAAGACTGCTAAAGTAGACAAATCTCTGGCAAAGCCGATCAATGTACAAAGAGTGAAGGTACAAATGAACACTGGTGGAGCCAAGCTGCCACACCAACCATGAACACCCATCTTGAGAATGTTACGTACTTTCTGTTAAAATAGCTTTCTATCTTGTTTAAGCCATTGTCACTTTGAATGTCTGTTTCTTGCAATCAAACCTAATCCTAACCAACACAGAGGGCTCATCCAGGCCTGGGCTGAATCTGGGCATCCCAACTAGGCTGGGCAGGATGGAGGATGGTGGGAGACAGTGATCAGGCAAAGCAGGGGTGGCAGGTCAGGCGGTAGCCAAGTTGGGTTGAGGTGGCAGCTGGGACAGTGGCCGGCAGGACAAGCGGTAACCACACTATGTGGCAGCCTGCCAAGCTTGCTTCCAATAGCCTCCTGGCTTCCCAGGTGAGCTCACCCCTGAGCTGACTCTTGGGGCCCAGACCCACAGGGCAGGTCTGTTTCCTCTGGGACAGGGGCCACATACCAGGCTTTTACTTGCAAGTCTCAGGAAGCCCGACTCAAACTGGTTTAAACAATAAAGACGATGTGTTCACTCATTTAGCTTAGTTCAATTCAACGGCTCAAACTACGATTCCAAAGACCCACCACGCTGGCCCCACATGGTCCCATGCTACCCACCCTCCAACAGCTCCAGCAACGGTGAGAGAAAAATAGCTTCAGCAGTCCCAGACCTCCCATCCATACCCCACACCATCCAGGGAGAAAGATTTCCTTTCCTAGGACCTCCCTTAGTCTAGTGATTAGTGCTCTCTCATTGGCCAAAGTTAGGTCACGTGCCTTTCTCTAAGCCAACCAACTTGCTGATTGACTTCAGCCAATCAGGACCCACCACTGGAGCTGCTGCTCAGCTGAGTAACCTGGACAATTTACTGAGCCTTGCTCTCCTCATGTTTCATAGAGGATGTTAATAATACCTAACTTGTAGTGTTTTCAGACATTATAAATAAAATCATAATTTAGCCAGCACAGTGCACGATACTCTCTGCATTTGATCAATGGTAGCCATTAATAGATATTAGCACTGGGACTTCCCTGGTGGTCAAGACTCTGTGCTCCCATTGCAGGGGGCCCGGGTTCGATTCCTGGTCAGGGAACTAGATCCCGCATGTCTCAACTAAAGATCCCACACTCGGCAATGAAGATCCCATGTGCCTCAACTAAGACCCAGCACAGCCAAATAAATAAATATATTTTTTTAAAAAAATAGCTATTAGCACTAATACTAAAAACTGGGACTCCATTCTCAAACCTCGAGTGAGAAAGCTGGGCCAGGGGTTTCAGTTTGAAATAAGTGTCAGTCTGGGGCTTGTTCCTGAGAAGAGGGACTGGTACCAACACTGAACTTGACCCCCAGCCCTAGGAGGTAAACTGAGGCAGTATGCCCATAGTACAGCTGAAAGCGCAGGAATCCAGGGAGGTCCACAGTTCCCCCTGACCCTCAGCAACCCCAAGAATAAAGAGGCAGAGGTGACTCTGCCCAAACATGATTCTCCTCCCATTTTGTGACCTACCCGGGGATCATGCAGGCCCCTGGGGTGGGGCTGTCCCATTAAATGGCCACATTCAAAGTGAGAGGAGCAGAAAGGCTGCAGATCCCCTCTCTGGCTCAGCTCATGGTGGGTGACAGGGTCATATGCCCTGACAGGCCTTTACCCAGGGAGAAAAATCTTTCTAATAGCCCAGAAGAATGCCCTAATCTGACATCTCGTTTAGCAGATTATTGGGCCTGGCTTTGATCTCTACTGGGCATAATGAGTGCACCTCTTGGGCCAATCAGCAGTCACTAATTAGCAGAGTGGCCTGCAGCGGGGCCTGCCCGGGAATGGGGCCCTCGGCTTGCGAATTGGGAGTTGAGGGTGATGTTTGTGAGCAAGTCAGACCCGGAGTGAAGCTACGGGATAGATCTGGGTCACCAGGACCAGCCCCGGGGTCTCTCTGGGAAAGTGCTCTAAGCTGGGCCTTCACATGACACATGTGATACTCCAGGGACTGGGCAGCGAGCAACGGCCCCCACTCCCTGCAGTGCATCACCCGACAGTGAGAATACAGCACCGACTCAGCACAAAACAGAGGTGTGTGACACCACAGCACAAAACAGACGTGTGTGACACCACAGCACAGCACCAGGATGTGCAGGCCGACAGCAGAAACCACCTGGTTCTGCATCTGGCCCTCTCCTAGAGGTCAGACCCTGCCTCTCTGACTTATTGACTCTTGACTCCCATTCCTCTCTCTTCTTGGGTCCCCAGCATCCATGCATGTGGATGGGAGCTGACAGGCAAGAGAGTTGGTTTTGGGTCTTGTGGTTTCATCGTCTCTAAGAGTAGCGGGACTCAGTCCTGTGTTAGGATTGGGGTTTCAAGAGGGACGTGACTGGGAACACAGATGAGGAGGAACCACACTGGTGTTCCTGGGTCAGAGGGCCTGGCGGCACAGGGCGGGGGCGCATGCTCTAGGCTTAGCATAGGAAGAGCTGGATTTATATGCCATCCTCTGCCATTCACTAAATAGCCACGTGACCTTCGGGTAAGTCCCCTTAATTTCTCTGCGCTTTGTCCTTTGTGTCAGGACAAGGTTATTTTTCCACATGGTGGTTGCAGTATGGGCTATACTTAGGTTTTTAATAAAGCCAAAATACAGAATTACTTAATACATGTATTTTAAGTGTTCAGAATTATTAATTAATTTCTAAATCAGTCAAACTAAACATTAAATTTATTTTAATTTCAAAATTAATAAACAGATAAAACGCTAAGTAAAACATTCATTTATAGACATATAAACATTAAACTTAACATTAATTCAGAATAAATCATTAGGAGACAAACATTTTAAAATAAATAATTATTCAAATAATTATTATTATTCAAAGGATAAACAAGAAATGTAATTAACTATGAAAATTAAATATTATTTGATCTTTTTAATATAATCCTGAAAAAAAAAAATTGTGTCATTGTTAAGTCAAGCACGTCTGTGTGCAAATCTTCCCCATTGTTGTGAAAGCTCTTTCTGATCCTACACCATTCAGGGGAACAGTGAGGAGAGAGTTATAACTAACACCAAATTCTTCTTTTGATATCATCATAATGGGAAAAAAAAATCTATCTCTTGTTTAATTAATTTTTAATTTGTTAATAGCTTTTTGTTTCTTTCTGGCAGAAATGGGCAGAGACTGAGGCCTTTTTATTGATAGTAAGCATTCACTTTCATTTTTTTTAACGGAAGCCTCCTTTACTCTCATCAGGTATAGAAGGAGACTCCCACACCATCGGCTGTATTCCTTTCAATGCTCTTGTGCTCTTTGAAGCAGAACTAGAGCTTCAGAAGAAGCTTTGCTGTGCTGATTAGCGTTTTCTTTCTCCTCTTGAGAATTATGGAAATGTAAAAACAAAAATGCTTTCTAAATCAGCGTCCCTTTGTTCTATTTGGAATTTTAATGTAGCATAGAACTCTCTGGGTGGTTTCAAGACAAATTACTCTGATTTTAGATTTTTTAAAAAATATGAACTAATAGTATTACACTAATAAACAAATGGTGTGTGATACATTAAAAACCCACACAGAGAGACTAATAAAAACTGGCTTTGTCCCGCGCACAGCAACAAAGACCCAATACAGCCAAAAATAAATAAATTAAATAAATAAATATATAAAAAACACAAAAACCTGGCTTTGCAATGGCTTGTTCCAAATAGATCGTTTCCAAACCTTTTCTACGGTCAGGATCCTTTATTGAGGGACCTGAATGTAGAAAACCAGCAAAAGCAGGTGTCCTGGAACCAAGTGGATGCAAGGGCTCAGAGCCACTCCCCCTCCCTCACACCCCCTACACACACTCACACACGTTAGCATGACGAAGGGGATAATGGCCCAAATGCCCCAGTGGACGGTAGCCCAACATTTTCGGGGGTCTTTAGACCTCTATCTAGGACCTTTCCACCCCTGAACCTTGATGAGCAGGCATGTCCTGTCTCATTCACTCCAGCCAGATGGCTGGTGCCATCTTCTTCCAGGCCTCACAGCCCTTCTTGGTTTCCAGGGTTTGGTTCAGATTTTATGAGAATTGCTAGTGCTCTCATCATCCTCATCACCTGATCCTCTCCGCCTTCCTCTATCATTGTCATCGCCTCAATCACTCCTTGCTCCTTGCCCCGCCCCCTGCAGCCTTCCAGCTCCTCGATGGCACCGATGGCCCTAAGAAGGCGCATCGATGGACACACACACACACACACACACACACACACACACACACACACACACCACCCA
>NW_006769677.1:446347-470790 GCF_000442215.2 Lipotes vexillifer
CTGCACCATGTGGGATCCTCCCGGACCGGGGCACGAACCCGTGTCCCCTTCATCGGCAGGCGGACTCCCAAGCACTACGCCACCAGGGAAGCCCTCAACTCATTCTTTTGATAAAAGTTTATTAAGCCCCACTCTATACCAGCTGCTGTGCTAGGTTCTGGGATTACAGTGGTGAGAGAGACAAACAAGGTTCCTGTCCTCACGGAGCTTACAGTCTACTCACAGAGATGAACATTAAAGAAATAATCATTCAACAGAAATACTTGATAACAATGGTGTAAGAATGTCTTCCACTCCCTGTGGTCCTCCTGCACTGCCTGCAGACACACATGGAGAGAGATCTAAGGGTCTTTAGGGTACCAACTCACACAGCTCCTACCCTCAGGAAGTTCTGACAGCCTGAGAAGCCTTGCAAAAGAGTCCAGCTGTTCCAGCAGGTCCTCCTGGGCCACAGGAAAGATGTGGACAGTGGCCAAGTCCACTAGGCCCCTCCCCAGCCCTGCTTCCTGACTCGGGGCATCCTCAGGGCCAGGGGGAGACAGGGGGCTCTCCCTCACCCCATACCCACAGACAAATGTCAGCAGCACCAAAATGGATCCAAGTTTTGTGGGGCCTGAAACTTATACAACTTAGAGAGCCGTCTTTAAGAAACAAAAAACAAAAAACAAAAGTAGGGTAAAAGTGAAAATTTATTCCTTTAAAATGCTTCTCATTCTTTTCTAGAAGTCCCATCACTCACTCATTTTTTAAAAAGCTGCCAAATACACAAAAAACAGAAAAATAATATTTTAATAAATTCACTCAGTGACATCGTCTACATTTTGGGCTGTATGTTCTCTTTGACCGCCTCATCATATGGCAGTGATTTCATGATTTGGCACTTTCTATACAGAGTATAGAATGGTCTTTCCTCCTAATATAGTTGATCGAACTATGCACTTTGTTATTCAGAATTTAGGAACGTTTATTTCAGTTTCTCAACCAACGTCATGTGAATTTTTAGGACTGTTGTCAGTTGGGTAAATCCTTAACAAGTTTCATATATGAGCTGTAAGATTAAAAGAACTTTCCACAGACTAGCCTCTGGCTCTGTACATTTCAAATCTTATTTCCCTACCACTTCCCACAGCTTCCTGTCCTGAGAGCCATAGGACACGTTCTCACTGCATCACACCAGGTGAGTCAACACCACGGGAAATAGTTGAATTCCTGGAAACCATTCCTCCCCCAATAACTGTAACGAGACACAGAAGTGACCAAGAGCCACATTCATGAAACACTATATACATATACTGCATCCCACATAAACACCCGCCCATTCGCCCACACTAAACGCATCTCCAACTCAAGTTTCCCTAAGCTGGATCCCAAAAATGCCCACAGCTATTCCAACACCACCCAACAGGAGGGAAAATGTGACAGAGGTTCGGAAAGTCAGGGGGAAAAGAAACAGCAGCCTTCAATGACTGTGGTCGAAATAACACACTTTTGCAAGTTTTTATGAAAATATGAGACCATGTGAAAGCATTGCCAGGGCCCCTCCCGAGGCCTTGGAAGGACCCAACAAATGAGGGGCCCAGTAAGGCTCTGCAAAGGGGGAGCAGCCCTTGGAGATGAAAGAGGTGAGGAGAAGGGTAATTACTGAGGCGGGGCCTCGGGCTGCGGCTGCTGGCACAATTATCTTAACAAGTTAAATTAGCCCCAGATAAACCTGTACCTAATAAACCTGGGCCGCTGGTGCCTGGAGCCTCCAGAAGGAAGGAGGACTTCAAAGCCCAAGGCCAGGTCATCAGAGGCAGTTGCCTCCCCCCAGGCCCCAGGCCCCAGGCCTGTCCATGGGCTGTAGGCCAAGGCAGGGCCTGAATCCCGCCCTCACATGCCCAGCACCCAGCTCACACAGGAGCACCCCACAGACGTCTGTACCCAGATACACCTTTGCCGCCCCTCCCCACAACGTTTTCATACCCAGCACCTCATCAGACAGGCTTCCTGGACTGTCAGGAAGCCCAGGACTGGGGTCCCCTCAGGGCCTCCTTGTTCGGGGTGGGATGGCGCAGGCGGGGAAATGCAGAAGGGCCTTCCTTCCTATTCTCCACTCACAGGGTGGGAGTCACAGTGCGTAGGGGGCACTGGCTGCCACCTTCCTTTTTTTTTCTTTTAACTTCACTGAGGAATAATGGACACATAATTGTATATATTTAAAGTGCACAATGTGATGATTTGATATACGTATACATTGTGGAATGATTATTAAGATCAAGATAATTAACACATCCATCATTTCACAGTTAACATAGTTAACTTTTTGTGTGTGTGGTGAGAGTGCTTAAGATCTGCTCTCTGCAACGTTCAGGTCTCTAATACCGTACTATTAACTAGAGTCACCAGGCTGTACGTTAGATCCTCAGAACTTACTCTTCTTACAGCTGAAAGTTTGTACTCTTTGACCTTCATCACCCCATTTTCCCCTCCCCCAACAGAATGGCAACCACCATTCTATTCTTGCTCCTGTGAAATCCAGCCTTTCTTCTTTAATGCCCGTGCCAGCACCGGGGTCCGAGGCTCTGCAGACCTGGTATGCTCTCCTGCCCTTCCTCTTCTTTTAGCTCATGTATCTCTTCCATCCAAGGAGCAGGGACCAGACAGTGGACAAGATGCCGACTCCGTGGTTCAGAGAAGAGTTATGTACTGAGCCCAAGATCATGCCAATCTCACAAGATACAGGCTGGAGAAGGGGGTGATGTCACCCACTGGCCCCAGCCTCCACCCAGGACAAGTGGGAAACCATGGGGGTGACAGGCTCAGAACCTTCCAGGGCTGAAGGGCTGGCCAAAGTCCTGACTTGCCTCACGCAGGCCCTGGGGCCCAGAGACCTGCCCCATAGCCCTGGCTCCTAGGCTTCAGGGCAGCACAAAGCCTCAGGTTTTGCCAAGGAGCTTGGCTGATCAGCAAAGGGTCTTCAAAGAACACCAAGTTGGGAGTCAAGGCCATGGGTTCGAATTCCAGGTTTCAGGAGTTTGGGGAAAGTGAGGGGAAATAATGGCCACAAAGATCCTTGGATGGTTAGGTGAGGGGGTTCATCGTCCTGAGTAACAAGAGCCATGAGCAGGCGGATTGGCCAGAACTAGCTGGGAGTGGGCCAGGTCTTTGAGGCTCTTCCGCTCAGGAAAACCCTGTTCTTCGTCCTGAGCCAGAGGGGGAAGGAAAACAGGAAACACATGTTCTGTAGGAGAGGCTGAGCACCCAGCCCCAAGAAGCCTGCAGGGAGGACCTGCCCCCAGATGAGAGTTTCCCAGCCCCACCTGGGGACCCAGCCCTGACCAGCCTTGAGGAAGAAACATGCTCATCAAGCTTATATCGACACAAAGAGCCCAGAGCTGCTAGGCCATCTGCGTTCTCACGCACAAACCTCTGTGCAGCCTTGGGCCAGGAGCTCAGCCACTCTGATCCTCGCTTTCTTCCCCTATCAAATGGAAGTGATTGGCCCTGCCTCCCTGTCTGCCTTGCCTGCCTAGCTGGCTTTGGAAATGACAAAGCACCACACCACACACATGGGAATACTGTTGGGAATCCCAGAGGGCTTCCTCCCTACCTATCCTTCAAGTCTCAGCCTCCAGGCCTCAGCCTCCAGGAAGCCTTCCCTGGTTGCCCCAAAGGGAAGGACTGACTCGCTCATGTGATCCCCTCTGGCCTTCACCGTTTACCCCTCTTTGAGGGGCCTGACACATACTCTGCATCAGACAAAAGTAGTGACATCTGGTCATCCTACGCATAGATCATGAGCAGCTTGAAGCCCAGCCAGCCCTGTTATCCTTCGTGTCATCCTCGGGAGCCAGCAGGTGTGTAAGAAGCCCTGGTTGGAGGCACAAGGCCTGGGTCAGATGATAAGTCATCCCTGCCCTCCATCCCACCCACACCGCTCCCCCTTGATCCAGTCTTGACCAGCGGGGACTTGGGATTTTACCAGCACAGTCACCAGGGTACCCAGGGAGAGCAGCCCAGAAAATCCCAGGGGATCCCTCTGAGATCCCTCCTGGCTGCCTTTGGCCTGGACAGGAAGAGCCCCAGGAAGCTATCTGCCCACACCCTCCTCAGACCCACACTGCAGGCCCGGCTCACAGCGCTCTGTGTCTCTAAAGGCCAGAGCCTGGTGTGGTTTGAGGGGCTCTGAGAAGGAGGCTGCCTGAAGTGTGAGGCCATGGTGTGAGCATGGAGTGCATCTGCCTGTGTTGTTCCCTAGTGAGTGTCCACGTGTGTTCCCTCTGTTCCTCTTCAGCAGCCCCCTCGGAACCTGGCCTGGCCATGGTGACCAGCAGGTGGCTTGGGGAAGGGTGGGGCCTGGTAGGGAGAAAGAAGGCCAGGTTGCTGGGTCAGCTCTCCCTAGAGAGTGGGAGCAGGGAGAGACGGCCACCGCAAACCAGTGCTCTCCCTTGTGCCGTGCAGAGTCGTCATCTTCCGGCCACTCTTGCTTCTGGGAAGACCGTAAGACTGGTTCTCATGGCAGGAATGTGAGCTATCGCATCCTGGCCAAGGTGGTTAAGAGAGTTGCCTTCTCTGTTTCTTCCCTGTCTGCCTGCAGGATGCAGAGAACCCCGAGGCCCTGAGGGAGGGCGGAGCATTGATGCAAGGAGCCTGGATCCCTGGATCACCACACAGAAGGCCCCCTGCTGGCCAGGAGCATCCACCTTGAATGGTTATGATTGAGAATTAAAGTCTGTTGTGCTCAGCTATTGACATTTTGGGATTTATTCGTTTCATCAACAAACATTATCCTAATTCAGTTGCCTTAGAGGAGCAAGATTCCAAAGAAAAAAATGAGCTTGACACCCCAGATCTGCCTCCCTAGACCCCATTTAGAACTTGGAACATGATCTGAGCCCACCCCCTCAGTCTTACCCATTGGTTCGGCTCCAGTTGGGGGGAATGCTTTGAGTTCAAAAACTGAGAGCAGTACTGTCCATTTCTCACTCATCTGGCTCCGCATCATCAATCCGGCCTCTCTCAAGTCCCACCTATCCCAGGACCTCCAATTTGGTATCCTGACTGGACCCTCTCTGGATTCCAACCTCTGGCGTTGTGTCCTGGCTAGTACAAGGTCTCTCCACTCACCTTGGACCCTCCCCAGGGTCACAGTTCCTACACTTACTTGGTGCCCTCACTCTGGCCCCTTCCTTCCTGAGAGGCTGCTATGAAAGTCCAGAGGCCAGATCAGGCCCATAATGTCTACAGCAGGCTCGCAGTACGGCGAATGCCTCTGTGCTAAGGGCTTTCTGTGCCTCGACCTAATCAATATTCACAACAACCCTGTGAGGTAGGTAGACACCTAGATCACCATCCTGATTCTGCACTAGGGTGTTACAATGCCCATTTAACAGATGAGAAAACCAAGGCATGAAGTGGTAAGTCACTCATTCTAGGGTATGTAGCTCATACATGGTAGAGCCAGGCCTAGAATCCAAGTCATCTAGACTCTGGAGCCCACACTCTGACACCACCAAAGGCCAAACTAAGCCCCCTGGGTTGGTAATGTGAGGTGGCCCTGGGACATTCTACGGAGTCTTCCTAGAGAAGATGGCATTTGGGGTCAAGTCACACAAGCTCACTGCGCCTGGTTGTCCTTCCAAGGTTCTGCCAGTTGCTCAGGGGTGTGTGTGTGTGTGTGTGTGTGTGTGTAAAATCTACATAAGCTTGGACATGGAAATACAACAAAGAGGGCTTTAGAGCAGTGCTAGCCAATAGAAATAAGACACAAGCCACAGGTGTAAGCCATGTGTATCGTTTAAAACTTTCTAATTGCTACATTATAAACATGAAATTAACTTTAATAAATTATTTTATCCACTATAGAATATTGTCATTTCAATATGTAATCAACGTGGAAAATTATGAATGAGATCTCTTGCACTCTTCGGTGCTAAGCCTTCAAAGTCCAGTTTGTATTCACCATGAAGAACACATCTCAGCTCAGTGTAGCTACATCTCAAGCGGTCAAGAGCCACAAGTGGCTGGTGGCCGCTGTCTCGGACCGCACAGCTCTGGAGAGGGTCTGGGCTTGGGAGGTCAAGCTGATCCTAGGAACAAGGCTCTAGGACATGGTGGGCTTCCCAGGCCCTGAAGGGCACACATGCTTTGGCCCAGCTTAGCAGAGAGCTACACCAGTCTGGAAGTGGCACGCAGGGCAGTAACTCCTGCAAAAACACAAACCTCTATGTGTTAGGATTCAGGGAAAGCAGGGGATTTTTTTTTTTTTTTTTTTTTTTTTTTGCGGTACACAGGCCTCTCACTGTTGTGGCCTCTCCCGTTGTGGCGCACGGCTCCAGACGCGAAGGCTCAGCGGCCATGGTTCACGGGCCCAGCCGCTCCGTGGCATGTGGGATCTTCCCGGACCGGGGCACGAACCCGTGTCCCCTGCATCGGCAGGCAGACTCTCAACCACTGCGCCACCAGGGAAGCCCTCGGATGGTTTTAATTTGCTGCAAAATCGGCATGTGTTTGTACTGTCCTATTTACAGTAGGCCCTCTAAAGAGGCTTGTAAACAACTCAAGGAGCGTCAAGGAGTCCAGCACTCCATGCAGCCGTTCTGCGTTTCCTGACTACCCCAGATCCCCGCCTTACAAGCAAGTGCAGATTAAACCCAGAATGTTTTCACGACCAAGGAGTATGGTCTATGAAATGTGAAGGGGAAGAAATCTGAGCGAAAAGCCAGGTTGGGAAATTGTTGCCAGCTGTGGCATGTGGGAGCCAGGGATGGGGATGGGACCCCAAAAGGAAGCCCTGAGTACCTCCCCCCCCGTATCATCTGGGGTCTGTGTCTAACCCTGGAGGCATCACCCAAGAGAGAAGTTTCAAAAACTCAAGTTAGCCTGCAGAATGAGTGTGAAATTATCTGTCAGAATCAGTGGTAGCCTGGCCTGGAACTTGTGTGCTCATACAGGTTCCCTCACTTACAAGGGCCCGTGCCCAGAAGAGCCCCATGCTTGGTTTAATGCTCTGCTGTCGCCATCTCAAAATTCTTATTAGTTTTGGAACCAGGGTATTTTCATTTTGCACTGGGCCCACAAATTATGGAGCTGATCCTGAATGGAGGCCGCTGCAGGAAACAAGAAGTCCCTTCTGCCCGGGGTCCCCTGCTGGGGAGGAGCTCAGCATTCTTGTGACCTTTCCAGGGACCAGTCCCCTGGTCCAGCCCCTTCAACTGTGCATAGAGAGACCATCTGGAGGAAAGGCAGAGCCGGCCTGACAAGGGCTGCCTAAGACCGCCCTGGAGAACAGCACCAGGATGTTGTGTATTTTCCAAAGTTCGATTCACAATGGTCTCTTTTCATTTAAAGAAAATACCGCAACAATTTCCTAGCAAAGGTTAAGTCTTTACACTTAAAAAACAAATGTTTTTTAACCTGCCAAGGAATGTGCTTTTTTAAGCTTGCTTCCTGCCTTTCCTGAAGTTGAGGTTCCCTCCCCCTCACGGGGGCAGAGCCCAGGGGTCCTATGAGAGCAGTGAACGGGGCCGAGCAGTCACTGCCCCTAAAAGCAGGTCAAGGAAGGGGCCGAGGGAAGAGGCACTGGGAGCCAGTATTGGGTGGCCATCCCCTCATTTACCCAGAGCCAGCCAATCAGGACAGGAGCCCCTGATGCCCAAAGTCCGTCAAAGTCTCTTATGGTAGAATCTGTAGGATCTGTATTAAAGTCTCCTTTCTCATTGTTGACATTAGTTTCTCTCTCTCTCTCCCTGATTAATTTGAGCAGAGGCTTATTAATTTTACTGGTCTTTTCATAAGATCAACTTTGTGGATTGTTTCTATTGTTTGCTTGTTTTAAATTTCATTAATTTATGCTCAAATCTTCATTATTTCTATCATCCTACTTTCTTTGGATTTAGTTTGCTTTGGGTGTAGTTTATTTTTCTAACTTCTTGAGCTGTATATTTAAATCACTGATTTTCAGGGGCTTCCCTGGTGGCGCAGTGGTTAAGAATCCTCCTGCCAATGCAGGAGACACGGGTTCGAGCCTTGGTCTGGGAAGATCCCACACGCCGTAGAGCAACTAAGTCTGTGCGCCACAACTGCTGAGCCTGCGCTCTAGAGCCCGTGAGCCACAACTACTGAGCCTGCGCTCTAGAGCCCGTGCGCCACAACCACTGAAGCCCGCGCACCTAGAGCCTGTGCTCCACAACAAGAGAAGCCACCGCAATGAGAAGCCCGTGCACCACAACGAAGAGTAGTCCTCGCTCGCAGCAACTAGAGAAAGCCGCGCACAGCAGCAAAGACCCAACGCAGCCAAAAATAAATAACTAAATAAATTTATAATAAATAAATAAATAAATAATTGATTTTCAGCCTTACTTTTCTACTATAAGCATTTGAGGCTATACATCTTCGAAGTCTGTCTTTAACTACATCCTTCATGTTTTGCAATGTAGTTTTTTAATCAGCATTCAGTTCAAAGTTCTTTCTAATTTCTATTGTGTTTTCTTCTTTAACCATCAGTTATATAAAAAAAATATTGCTTAATTTCCAAACATTTGAGGATTTTCTAATTGTCTTTTCTGTTGCTGGTTTTTAAGCTTAATTCCAGTGTAGTCAGTGAGTATATTCATTTCAGTCGTTTGAAACTTGTTGAGATGTGCTTTATGGCCTCACATAGGGTCAATTTTTGTCGATTTTTGTAAATGTTCCATCTGCACTTGCAAAAAATGTATATTTGAAGTTGTTGGAAACTATGTTCTACATATATCAATTAATTCAAGTTTGTTAATCATCTTGTTCAAATCTGTATCCTTACTGGGTACTTTTTCTGCTTGATTTATACACCTCTCACTGAAGGAGGTATATAAAGTCTCCTACATATATGACTGTGGAGTTTCTATTTCTCCTTTTAGTTCTGTCATTTTTGCTTTGTTTACTTTGAGGTAATATTATTAGATTCATACAACTTTACAATTGTTTTAGCTTTCTGGTTAATTGAACCTTGTATTATTGTGAAGAATCACTAACTCTGGCAGTGGTTTTTTTGTCTTAAAATCTATTTCAGGGGGCTTCTCTGGTGGCGCAGTGGCCGATGCAGGAGACACGGGTTCGTGCCCCGGTCCGGGAGGTTCCCACGTGCCGCGGAGCGGCTGGGCCCGTGAGCCATGGCCGCTGAGCCTGCGCGTCCGGAGCCTGTGCTCCGCGGCGGGAGAGGCCGCAACAGTGAGAGGCCCGCGTACAGCAAAAAAAAAAACAATCTATTTCATTTGATATAACTATAGCTACCCCAACTCTCTTTGTACAGTGTATTTTATCATTTTTTTATTCCAATCTTTCTGTATACTTATATTTAAAATCTATCTCTTGTAAGCAGGATATAGTTTTGTTTTGTTTTGTCATTTGCTCTGACAATTACACATTTTAAGTGGAGTATTTATTCCTATGTTTATTTTAATTACTGTTATATTGGGCTTTAATCTACCATCTTATTTGCTTTATACTCATCCTGCCTGTTGTGACCCTTTCTTGCCTACTTTTGAATTGATCCAATGTTTTTATAGTGCCATTTGACTCACTCTTTTGAGAGTAATACACTTTGCTGTTTTTGCTATTTTTTTTTTTAATGTGATATGGTTGCAACATCTGTCTTTGACTAATCGAAGTCTGCTACAAATAAGTATGCCTACCACTTCTTGGACAATGCAAGGACCTCAGAGTGCTTTAACTCTACCACCATCCTCCAACAGATGCTATCATCATATGTTATTTCAGATATTTTAGTTCACCATACATTTAAAACCCCACAAGATATCATCATTGTTGTAACTATAGTCAATATTCATTTACACTCACACACGTATTCACCTTTTCTATTGTTCTTCCTTCCTTCCTGCATCTCCCAGATTACATTTGAGTTTATCTTCCATCTGCCTAAAGAACACCCTTTAGTATTTCCTTTGATGTGGGTCAGCTGGTGATGAGGTTTAGCAAGTGTTGTTCTTCCAAAAGTATATTTACTTCCTCTATATTTTGGAAGGATCTCTGTGCTTCTGTAGACTTACACTTGGTAGTTATTCTCTTTCAGGGCTTTGAAGGTATTACAGTATTATCTTTTGGCTTCCATTGTTTCACTTGAGAAGTCAATTGTCAGTCTTCCGTGTCTTTTCTCTCTGCCTGCTTTTAAGATTGTATCTTTGTTGTTTGCTCTTCAGCATACAGTCAAGGTCCCTGGAAGGGGTGAGAAGAAATCTGGGAGGTGGGTAGGAAGGGGTGCTTCTGTGACCTCAGATCCTTCATACAGGCCAAGGGAAGCCCTAAGGGATAGTCACCACATACCTGGAGGCCCTAGAATGGTGGCCCCCATAACTTGGGTCTTCCCCAAGGAGGGTCTTGGGTCTGATCACTGAAGAGCAGGATAATAACTCCAGGGCTGTGTAGAAGAGGATGGAAAAAAAAGGAGAGAGTAGGGGAGGGAAGATGCTACCTGAGCCATTTTAAACCAACCACAGTGTTGAGTGAGGACCTTGACACCTAAACCCCACAGACAATGAATGAAGTCACATCACAACACTAGAAATTCAGTCCCACGAGGGCAGTGATTTTTAGCCCTCAAACAAAAACCCCAGGACTTCCCTCGTGGTGCAGTGGCTACGAATCCGTCTGCCAATGCAGAGGACATGGGTTTGATCCCTGGTCTGGGAAGATCCCACATGCCCTGGAGCAACTAAGCCCGTGCGCCACAACTACTGAGCCTGCGCGCCACAACTACTTAAGCCTGCGAGCCTAGAGCCCGTGCTCTGCAACAAGAGAAGCCACCGCAATGAGAAGCCCACGCACCACAACCAAGAGTAGCCCCTGCTCACCGCAACTACAGAAAGTCTGTGTGCAGCAACAAAGATCCAATGCAACCAAAAATCAAAATAAATAAATATCTTAAAAAATTTTTAACTAAAATAAAATAAAAAGATGTATAAAAGTAATGTAAAAAAAAAAACAAACCCTAACTACACGATCAGCCTTCGTGGATCCTCCCTGGTAACCCCCTACCCAGCCCTTATAACACACATTAGGAGAGAAGCCTGTAGCCTCTAACTTCACCTCATGCCTGGCCTTTGGGTGAGTATGTTGCAGGAACACGTGCGGGTATGTATACAGATAGCTAATAGTGACTAGCCATATAGTAATTAGTTTAGAAAATGTTTTTATTGTAAAGGAGAGGAAAACTCTTTGATACAATATTCAGAAGCTGTGCCTTTCCTGCCGTGTCAAATCCCAAGGCTGCCAGTAGAACGACACCAACCACAGCAGTGGCAGATAAAAGGCTCTTAGCACAGCCAGCTTCTTTATCAGAATGTACACTGGCTGAGAGTCCCACCCACTATTTCCAGTCTCCAGACAAGCCTGTGCTCTAGCAAACAGCAAAGAAATAGAGCTCTGAAACCATGCCTACTAAAAATTGTATTCCAAGTCTAACCTTGGGAAATTAGAGAAACTAAGAGTTCCTAGGCTGCAGACCCTAAGAAGAAAGGGAGCAGCTGGTATGGAACCACATGAGACTGAAAATGGTTTGGAACAAGAGGAGGACCAGAAGAAAGATACTGCCTGAAACCTGGGCTAGAACAGGGACTGGAACATTCCTTCCTCAGTCCCTCATTGGGGAGGAATTGGAAATTAACATCAGACACATACCCTTGTATTGTCTGAGATTGCAGTACCTAACTGTTTAGGAAAACATATATAGTTTATCTGTACTATAGGTTAGGTTTTCTCAACAATTCCCTTCTGCTACCATTACTAAGATGTGAGTAAAGACCCCCTTTCCCCCAGACATGGTTTAGGAGACACAGGTGGGCCTGCCTAACCATCTCAGATGAAGACCCTAGGTCTGGAGTGGGAAGCCATGTCAGCAGCCACCAGCTCAGGGCAGAGGGCCAGGATCCGGCCCGCTCCCATCTGGGGTCCCCGGGCTATGCCACACAACATGTGGGCTGTAGGTTTTTGTTTTTTTTTTTTTTTTTTTTTTTTCCTACCAACTTTGCCTCTTTTTCTTGCGTTATGCGGGCCTCTCACTGTTGCGGCCCCTCCCATTTGCGGAGCACAGGCCCCGGACGCGCAGGCCCAGCGGCCATGGCTCACGGGCCCAGCCGCTCCGCGGCACGTGGGATCCTCCCGAAACGGGGCACGAACCCGCGTCCCCTGCATCGGCAGGCGGACTCTCAAGCACTGCGCCACCAGGGAAGCCCTGGGCTGTAGGTTTTGTTTCTTCTCTTAAACTGGTCTTTCCTTGTTTCCAGAAAAAGATAAACACACCCTGAAAACTCTTCTGCTGATCATTAAAGGGGAAAAAAGAGACTCAAAGGATCCTGATCTCCATCTTGCAAATGGCCAGAAAGGTGTCAGTTGAAATGAATAATTATTTCTAGTTTAGAGGAGAGGCTACGTTTCTCTGGCTTGTCCAGGCAGTTCTGGTGCTCTCGGGCCATGATAGCCTGGCCTGGAAAAGCTGGGCTCTTCTCCCTGCCCTGTGTCCCCAGGAAGATCAGGGTCCCACACCTCAGAGTACTACCAGTGTTGGCTTCTAAACGCATGACAGATGCCATCCAGACCTCTCCTGGTGGCCCTTGCAGGGCAGTGAGGACTCTGAAAGGCCCCCAGTCAAACCCTGGCCTCTGGCAACATCCTCTCCTTTTGGCCCCAAAGAGCAGAAGGGCAGCTGAGGGGAAGCAGAAACGAACCGTGGGTTTTTCTGCAACTGCTTTGATTTTTTGTTTTTCCAAGAAGAAAACATTCAGCCCCGATCCCAGGGGAAGCAGGGAGGACAGAAGTGAAGGCTATTTCTGAGCCTTCTACCTCCCCCAAAGGAAGGGTGGGAACAGTGCAAAGAGTCCAGCCCTGGCTTCCTGGAATCAAGCATGTGGGCAGCCTGTTGCAGTTTGCAACTATGCTTCAATCACTTTATCTCCTTTGGGGCACTCGCAATAACCCTGGTAGGTGAGAGTGGAAAGGAGTTGTTATCCCCACTTGACTAGTGAGGAAATCAAGGCTCTGGGGTGGTAACTAACTTCTGAGAAATAGATGAAGTTCGAATCCAAAGGCAGGTCCTCTGTTTGCAAAGCTCCTGCCTCATCCACCACCTGAGTGTGCCTCTCTGGTCTTTGCTCCTTCCACACCCCTGTGCCCAGGCCCTGAAGGCCAGCATCCCGGAAAAGACCTCACTTAGAGAGAAAAGAATCAATTCCCTGCTCCAGCCCTGCCGCCATCTGGCTGTGCAGCCTTGGACACATCCCCGAGCCCTCTGGGCCCCAGTTTCTTCATCTGCAAGTGGTGATAACAGTCCTCTCCCTGCCCACCTCTATCAAGTGATGGGAGGATTAAATAACGTACCTATGTGAAATGGCTTTGCAAATTCTAGCATATTCTATCAATATGGGGCTGATGAGTATAACCTTCGTGATAGGAAAGAGCAGAAAGTCTCCCAGCCTCAAATTATCTCCCTCTTCTCCCTTAATGGGCAATCCAGCTTCCAGTGAGTCTCTTCTTATTAAAGGGCAGATCCACCTGGGAAGGCACACACTGCTAACCACTATCAGTCATGAGTTTCGTGGAGTAACTGAGTTTATCAGCCATCCAGGCCTCGGGGGAAAGCTACAGCAGATGGTGTCCAGTGCCTACCTTGGTAAAAACCACATGTGAGATGGTCACAATGGTGTCTCCAGGCCTGGGGGGCTTTTTTTCAGTTCTGCACACTGTGGGTTCTGAGAAAGGGGCGGACTGAGAATAGGAAAGATCTCACCTCCTCCTCAAATCCCCACCCCACTCACATACCCCACGCAGAGATGCCCAGGCCTCAGCTGGGGCAGGAAGTGTTCCTGGGACCAGGGCCCTCCTCCCTGACCACCCAGCCTCCAACAAAGACACCCTATGGGGGCAGAGCAGTGTGTGATCCCTCAGACCCACCCTTCCACAGGAGCCCAGCTGGGAGTAAGGGGACTCAGCTTATCCCCCCAGGTGCTCCCATTCCTGTCCTCCACCTGCCTGGGGACACAAGCCAGACGGACTCACCCCTGTGCCCATTCTGGGCTGCACCCTTTTCTACTGCAACTGTAGGGGGTGGCCCAGGCCTGCTAGAGACAGAAGCAGCAGAGGGCAGGGTTGGACTCCCACCTGGGTCACTCTCCCCACCCCTTTCTGTGCCCCCGTCCCACCTCCAGGAACCTCTCCTCGGTTCCTAAAGTCCCCAGTGCCTTCCTGCAGCCCTGGTTCTAGTGATCACAAGGGACTCATTATACCGAGGTCTTCTCAGCTTAATGTGGGACCTGCCCAACATCAATGTTCAGCCAAAAGGCGTGGGGTTCTAATGGTGGGATATCAGGCATCTTGAACGCGGGGTGAGATGAAGTGATGGGAAAGAGGCCTTCCCACTCCCTGCACGTCCACTGGGTGTGACAACCTGCACCTGTTGTAAAATCAGCCCAGCCTGGTGACCCCAGCACCTGAGAACGGAGTGCTCTGCAGCCTATAAATGAACAAAACGTGGCCAAGCAGAAATGTGCCCGAAGGGTTGGGGGAGGGGGTGCCCCAGCTCCTTTACATGTAGGGTGGATGCGGGCACCTTGTCAGATGGCCCCTCACTAATTCACAGCTCCTTTGCCCAGGATCATCCACTGAGACCCCACCGAGCCCCACCCATCTGAAAGAGGAAGAAATAAAAGAAGGCAAGGGTGAGGAAACCACTTTATAGCTCTTTAATAACTGTTTTGCTAGGTTCTGTTTATTCTGTTCAAAGTATGTTATAAAAATATTCTGTAATTAAGGGAAGAAAAAAACCCAGCAAAGTCCTTTTAAAAACAGGTTTGAGGTAAAGAACAGGTTGATGCTATCAGCTTGGGGAAAACACCTCCTGCAGAGACATCCATGAGTGTCTGTGTGCGCTCACTGGGAGAGGGCCGGTGATGGTGAGGCCAAAGGGACACAGAGCCCCGGGTCTGCTTCAATGCTGGAGCAGGAAGACAGAGTGGCTCACACCAAGGTCAACCTACAACACACAGCTTCTCCCCCTGGGGATCTGGTCTTCACAAGCACTTCACCCCACAGCTCATCCAGCCCTGCAAACAGAGCCTGGGTCAGTGACACAAGCTGTCCTTTCAGCCTCTGCAGGAAACCCTCAGTCTTTCAGCTCCCACCGCTCTCTTCAAGATGTCTGGGGATTCAGGGTGAGGGGAGGGGACTAGTGATGTGAATTTGTGTTGATGGAAAAGCAGCCTAGTCCTGTGGTAGATTCTATTCTTATCTTCAACTCCTCTCTCTCCCTTCCTGAAAGAGGGTGATACATCCCTGCTCGTGGCCACGGGACTTGCAGTGACTTCTATGGGAGGACCATCCTTTCCCACCCCACTGATATGGCCACTGTGTGACTTGCCTTGGCCAGTGGCACATGAGGGCAGATGACACGTGTCATGTTCAAGCAGATGCGTTAAGAAACCAGTGTTGGTTTCCACCAGCCTCTCTTTTCCCCTGCCCTGAGAAGGGCATGTCCCACATTGGGGTCCCAGACTAAGAAGACATGTGGGGCAGAGCCCAGCCAACTGCAGCCATTAACAAGTAATATGAATGCAAAATAAAATGCTACGTTTTAAGACATGGAGATGCAGGCTGTTTGTTACTGAGGGCTTACCTAGCCATAGCTGACTGATACAAGCCTTGTCTTCCTCCAAATCCTCCAAAGTAGTATCTCTGGTCCACTTGCCTAAATTCCATGGCCAGAGAATCCCACTCTGCTTTCTTTGTCTCGGGTAGGGTCCTCACCTCACCCATGATCCCCTAAGGTCCAACTGTGACTCTCATCTGATGCCCAGCACAGGTGGTCTTCCCTGTGACCCTCAGCTATAGAGCACTTTACTCTTGTTGCCACAAACCCTCTGGTAAGCTTCCCAGTCACACTCTCAGCTAATTTCCAGGCTCCTTTGGGCTCGCGTGGACACTTCCAGAGCCTATGCACACAGCACAGACACAAAGGCAGCCAGAGAAAGCCCTACCTCTGCCTAACCACACTGTGCCTCCACATTTACTCTGATGTGGCCACCCACAGCTTGGTGCAGGGGGAAGACCTCCTTTAACACCCCATGAGGCAGAGTAATGCCCCTCTACCCTCAGCATCCCCTAAACCAGACCTGAATAGGGCCAGGGTAGAAGAAAGCAGAGCACACACTTCTCACCCCCTGCCACACTCTTACAAAGATTCCTCCATAATCCCTGGGCTTGGAAGGAGGGGCCCTCCACTTCCTCTTTGTCCGCATCTGAGCCTTCCCCACCTGGGGAGAGGTAAACTCTGTTATCTAATCCACCAAGCCTGACCTGAATATGCTAAAGAAGGATCTGTTAGCCATCCCTCTATTTCCACAAAGCCTGGATTTCCACCCCATTGTTTCAATAATGAGGTCAAGAAAGTCAGTTTGAGCCCCCAAGATGACCATTTCTCCCACCCCTTCCCTGTGGCAATGTCTGATGGCTCATCTTCTGAAGTGAAAGATGCAAGAAAATATGACTGAAAGGGTGATATTTAAAAGAGATCAGTTTTTGTACTATGTGTTTTAACCAAAAAAAAAAAATGTTTTTTAAGAAATCAGTACAAACTCAATGTATTTTGCCAATTACGTTTCCCCCTTACATCACCTAGACCCATTTGCAGAGGAGATAAGAAGTAAGGTCAGTACCTAAATATCCACTTCTCTTAAATGTTACTTCTTGTGGTATTCCTGTTTTCTCCTTCTTTGGGATTCTTAGAGCTATCACTATCTACATTCTTCTGAGGAAGTGTCCACTGCATAGACACTTCACCACCAGCCAGCCTGCTGGGTTAGCACTTAAGAGTGGCCCTATCCATCTCATGTGACTCTCTGGCCCCAGACCCCAATAAAATCCCCTAGAGTCTCCTTGCCACAGACACAAGGAACTCAAGAGACTTGACATATACACTAATATGCTCGGTGTCATTCAGGAATTGGGTTGGCTGCATAGAACAGAAAACCCAAATAACAGTGGCTTAAACAAAATAGGGCTCGGGCTTCCCTGGTGGCGCAGTGGTTGGGAGTCCGCCTGCCGACACAGGGGACACGGGTTTGTGCCCCGGTCCGGGAGGATCCCACATGCCACGGAGCGGCTGGGCCCGTGAGCCATGGCCGCTGGGCCTGCGCGTCCGGAGCCTGTGCTCCACAATGGGAGAGGCCACAACGGTGAGAGGCCCGCGTATCGCAAAAAAAAATAGGGCTCATTTTTCTCTCACATAATGAGAAGATCAAAGGTTGGAAATTCAGGACAGTCTAGCATCCCCACGATGTTGTCCAGGTCCCAGGCTCATTCCAGCTTTCTCCTCTGCTACCGTATGACTTTTACATTAATGATTACAAAATAGTTGCTGGAGTCACTACCATCACACCCACCCTCCAGGCAAGAGGGAGGGTCAAGGGCTTTTGTGTGCACACTGGCTGAATGTCCCCCACCTTTAAAGGAGCTTTCATGGAAGCCCAATCCAATTTCTGCTTCTATCTCATTGTTCAGCACTGCATACATGGCTACCCCTAGCTTCAAATGATGCTGAAAAATGTAGTATTTTAGGGCTTCCCTGGTGGTGCAGTGGTTAAGAGTCCGCCTGCCAATGCAGGTGACACGGGTTCGTGCTCTGGTCCGGGAAGATCCCACATGCCGCGGAGCGGCTGGGCCCGTGAGCCATGGCCGCTGAGCCTGTGTGTCCGGAGCCTGTGCTCCGCAACGGGAGAGGCCACAACAGTGAGAGGCCCGCGTACCTCAAAAGAAAAAAAAAAAAAAATGTAGTATTTTAGCTGGGCTAATTGCCAACTCCCCAAAGAGTCCAGATGCTATATAGTAAGGAAGAAGAGGAAAGGGGAGAGTTGGTCAGGAACTGGCAGCCCCTGTCACTCATTCCTAATACCAATGTTCCGTTGAGAGTTCCTGAGGCTGGCGTATCATTTGTGTCTCCTTTCTGCCCCCTTAGATGATAAACCTCTTTGCAAACAGAGACTAAATGTTATTCTTGGGCTTCCCTGGTGGCGCAGTGGTTGAGAGTCCACCTGCCGATGCAAGGGACACGGGTTCGTGCCCTGGTCCAGGAGGATCCCACGTGCCGCGGAGCGGCTGGGCCCGTGAGCCACGGCCACTGAGCCTGCGCGTCCAGAGCCTGTGCTGCGCAACGGGAGAGACCACAACGGTGAGAGGCCCATGTACCGTAAAAAAAAAAAAAAAAATGTTATTCTTTTTTGGTACTGTCCCTTCCCCCACTCCAACCTTTCAATCCTATTGTCCCAGCTCAATAAATGCAAATTTTTAAAAAGAAAAAGAAACGACTCATTATTAACTATATACACCTTGTGGCATTTCCCATTACTTACTTGAATCACTCTTCTTTCGTCATTTTACATTTCTTAAGTTTATGTAGTAACTCCTTAACTCAGTTGTAAACTCCTAAGAGTCGGGAAGTGCCCCAATCCATTGACCTTCCTGCCAGGAGTGCTTTCAAGGACTGTGAGACTATAGGACCAGGGTTTTAGTGGTTATCAGTAACCACAACAATAGTAATTTGATCTCTTTGTGATGCTTCAGAGTTTACACAAGCTTCTTCGGCCTCATTATCTCATAGGTCTTTTACATAACTCTTTTAAGTGAGTAGGGCTGCTGTAATTATGCCTTCTTTACAGATGATGAAACGGAGGCTAAGTGAAGGTACACAACTTGCCCAAGAGCATGCAGTGAGTATTTAGTCTAGAACTTAAGTGGAGGTCTTTTGACTTCAAGTCTGGTGCTCTTCCATCAAACTTTTGGCCTTAATTCCCTCACTTTCAAAATGAAGAAATTAATTTAGGTGATTTCTCATACACTGTTGTCCAATAGAAATAGAATGTGTGCCACATATGTAATTTTATACTTTCTATTATTTTTTTTTACAGTACAAAGCAATGGGGACTTCCCTGGTTGTTCAGTGGTTAAGACTCTATGCTTCCACTGCAGGGAGCACGGGTTCAATCCCTGGTTGGGGAACTAAGATCCCACATGCTGCAAGGCGGGGCCAAAAAAAAACAGTAAAAAGAAATGATGAAATTAATTTTAATAATAAAACTTTAATCCAAAATATTATAATTTCAATATGAAATCATGATAAAATTATTAACTAGATATTTTACATTCCTTTTTTTTTTTTTTTTTTTTTTTTTTTTTTTTTTTTTTTCATCTCAGGGATATATTCTTGAGTACTTCTTTACAAGACAGAAACATCACCTGGTGGAACTTCATTGTTCCAACAGGCTTCAAGGAGCTGAAAGTCAGTACAACCATCAGTACTCACTGCCTATATCCCTGGCCAGGTGCTTGACAGTGTGTGAGCCTGCGATTGTCAGGACCCTCAGAGCACTCTGGGAACATCATCTGGGGCTGGAAGATGACAGGGCAGCAGAAGGGATCTGTCTCCAGGGAACATTCACAGTGTCACGCCTCCTGAGACCTCAGCCCTTCCCTTGAGCAGCAGGTACAGGCTACCCTTTTTTTTTTTTTTTTTTTTTTTTTTTTTAGTCTTTGAAATTCAGTGTGTTTATTATGCTTTCAGCACATCTCAGTTTAGACTAAGCACATTTCAGGTGCTCAAAAGCCACGCATGTCCAGTGGCCACCGTGTTGGAAAGTTCAGCTTTAATGTTTGAAGGGTAAATTTAAAATTAAGCTCTGAAATTTCATTACCAATAATTTTATAATTATTTTCTATACATTCTTGCAATAAAGAACTGTGTCTCCAGCAAACATGGGGTGGTGGGGAGAACCTCTCTGCTTAGATCCATCACAAAGCACCACTGCCATCTGGTGGCAGTCTCCTGAATTGCAAGCAAATTCCCCAAGACAACGAAATAGTTAATTCAGGTCCTAGGAATGTGCTTTTCAAAGCATGTTCTACTGACCGAATATGATTTACCATGGAAGCTTCTTAAAAATGCACACTGCTGGACCCCACTGACTCAGAATCTCCAGGACAGATCCCAAACACCATATGCATACTGAAATTTGAGAATCGTTGATCTAAAGAACATGCCTACTTAATGCAACCATAGAGAATTCAGTGGCAACAAATGTCAGAGGGGGATCTCATTTTTCCATGATGCTGCTCTTATATTTTGAAGACCACTGCTTTCCCTTTGTAGTCTGCTGGGTTCTAAGGAGTTGTGTTGTTGTTTCTAAACAGAAAAAACACCCTACTCACCCAACACACACAGAAAGTTGATAAGAATCCATAATCTAATCACGTTAAAAAGACTTAAGAGGTTTATATACCACTCCCCTCTCATGCAACCCTGTTAACATATATTATATATATATATATATATCTCAAGGCTGCACACAAGCCAGCCTCTGCCTCTCCTCCTGCCCCTGCTCCGCTCACACTCTGTGATCCAGCTCAAGGCCCTCCCCTGCCTGAGACTTTGCAAATGCTGTTCCCTCTATCTGGAACAGCATTTCCCCATCCCCCAGTCTCAATGACAACTCACCCCTCAGGATGCAGCCTGGGTGGGCATCACCTACTGAGAAGCCCCCCAAGCCCCGGGCTAGGTGCCCCCCACTTTTCCTCCCAAAGTTTCCTGCACAGTCATTGTCTGTGTGTGACTTCCCCACAGAACTGTCAGCTCCTAGAGGGTGAGGGCGTGTCTCTTTTCTCTGTATCTCTACAACTAGCAAAAACTAGCAAAAACTCTGCCACAAAGCAGCATTTAAAAATATTTGCCAAGTAAATAAATGTTTTCTATGGCAACAAGTAGTTAGTCTGATTTTTAAAATAATAACCATGATGCTAATGTGTCTGGAAGAGACTAACAAGGTGGCCCTCCCTCAGTAAATGCATTTCACAGGCATCTTCTGAAGGCATCATGGTGATCAGTGACCAAAGTGGGCCTTGGGGCCTGTAACTAACTGAGCAGCAGACTGTGTCTGGGGGGGTGGAGGTGGACACCCATGAGGCAGTGAGACAGCGAGGGGCGCGGGGAGAGGGCAAGAACAGAGTAACCTGGGAATGTCCTCACCACCTCCCAGGAAGGGAGCCATTTCCCCAGAGGACAGAAGCCTGTCACATCTCGCCCACTTAATCTGACAGAAGCCAGCTGCAGTGCTGGCTGGGCCTGCCCCTGCAAAGGCGTGCTCAGGCTGGGAACCACAGACCGCTGTTTGCCCCCAGGGACAGGGGCACAGAGGGAGGGTAATTGACTTGTCTCCCAAATTTATTTATTAATTCCTAGCTGCACCATTTGATGTGGTTTCCAAGAGGGATGCCGTTGAAATCTGCCCCCTCCCTCTGCCTCCCCACCCCCTCCCCCCCAACCTCACTAAGCTTGTCATGCATCATCCCCCAGGCAGGTGGGTGAGGCTCAAAGCCAGGCCCACAGGGAAGACTGCGTGCAGGCAGGGGGCTGGAAAGGGTGTCCACTGTGCAGAGGGGTTCACAGCCCCCAGCTCAGGCTTATGAGCAGGTTTGAGAAGCTGGTGGGACAGCGTGCTCAGGTGGCCTGGGTGGGACGAGGCAGGGTACACATCGGGACAAGTCTTACTTTTCTGCTTCAACTTCCCAGCTACGAAAAGGAGAAAATGGGGACTGCTGATGGCCCTTCATAAGGCTGTGCCAGAAGATCGAATGTGACAAGAACAGGAAGGTGTTATTACAAGTATAGGGCACCCACAGCCGAGGGAAACTCAAACGTGGTGGGCATTCCGAACGGACAACGGTGTGGTTCTCCAAGAGCCGGGTTTAAGCCACTACGATGTTCTACTTTATGCTTTCTCAATTTTCCATGTTTCCAACAATTAGTATAAATGAGTTTTATGACCAGGGAAACACCAGAATAAACAAAAATGGTTAGTTTGTGGACCAGAGAGGGAGCATGTGCCTAAACTTGCATCCTCTAGGAGGCAAGCCCTTGGGGCTGAATCGCAACAAGCAGGGTGGTTACAGGGTGGAGGGAGAAAGGGGGTCCTCCCTCCACCTCTGTTGAGCTGGGTAGGAGCTCCCACGTGGAGGGAGAGGGTAGAGACTTCAGGGTAAGGGGCAGGGTTGCTTTCTTAGGTAAATGTAGCCACAGACCCCAGCCGGAGGTAACAGGAGTCAGGCCCCACAGTTCTCCATTATTAACCCACCTTCAGCCTTTGCAGGATCAGTACAGGCGCCCTCTATTTAGCTGGTATGCTGGGAGCCATGTGGCTCCCAATTCCCCAGACCCTCTCTGAGGAGAGACTCCACCCCCTTCCAAGATGGAGGAGGGAGTGACAGCGCAACACAAGGGGAGTTGACTGCAGGGGTCAGGCGGCCTTGATGCTCTTCACACACGCACATACCCTGGCCCTAGCACCCTAGGAATGTGTGTGTGTGCGTGAGTGTGTGTGTGTGTGAGTGTGTGTGTGTGTGTGCGCTCGCGCAGCCCGGGTAGAGTTATGAGCTGAGGATGCAGGCTGGGTCCAGTACACCCTGATCCCGAGGAGGCAGGAAAGGCTGCTCCAGACCACAGAGGCCCATCCGAGGCCTCAGGCCAGCTGCCCTGGCCCCTCACCACAGCCTGGGGCTCCCCTGCTCACCCCCATCGACCCTCTGGAGAAGCTAATGAGGAAAAAAACGTTCAAAGGTCTCAAAGTGGGCAGTAAGCCAGGGGCCTGGCAATCCTCAAACTGACAAGACATAGACACACATGCCAAGATGCCTGCCCTTGGAGATTCCAGGAGAACCGGCCCAAATCCTGTCACTCATACCTGCCCAATACAGTTCTGCCTCTCGGCACTGGCTTCCGCTGAAAAAGTTAAGCAGGCAGATAGCATCCCTGCCCACGTTCTCGGCCCCACTTCCACACAGACAGGCTGAAGCCCGGGATCCACCCCTTTCCTTTACTCCCCCAGCAAAAACTCACTCGCACAAGGCCAGTGCATATGGAGCGAACCCCACTGAAGGTCGGGGTGGTGGAGGGCTTCACGACCCCCTGTAGCTCTGTAAAGGCCTCCCAGCCTTTACATTTTCTAGTCTCATCCCCTCAAGCCCACCTCCATAGAAATGAATTCTTTTCACTTCATTTCACAGACTTTTTTTTTTCCCCCTCCATTCCAACCCTGCTCCCTGCTTCTCTTTCCACTGCAAAGACCCACCCTCCCGCTTGGTGGAACCCTGGGCTGGGCCCCTTCCCCGAGGCCCTGCCCCTCAGCTCCAAGGAAACTTTAGCAGAAGCTCTGAAATCTGTCAGTTGTTTTCTCTCCCTCCTTCCCCCACCCCCTCACACACACCCACATGCTCTGGCCTCTACAAGCCACTCCTAGAAAGGAAGAGTTCCAGTCAACTTCCAGTCCTGGACGCTCCAGGGCCCAGACCAAGGAATCCTTTCTCTTTGCACTCTCCTCAGGTGCAAACTCTTAGGGACACCAAAAAAGTCAGTAGGCAAGACAAAACATATTTTAATGCAATACTTTTAAAAACCAAAACTAATGCAAAATATTCACGATGGATGAATGAAATACCAGATTTTTCAATAAAGACAGGATCCATATTACTGATTTTTCCTTTTGCCTCAGGCTCCAACACAGTGGAGCCCAGCACTGCGCTGACTGTATGTCGAGATGAGACCATTAAACAGAAAGGTACTCCTCAAAGGTGCCAAGAGGATGACAGAACACGCAGCTCAGAGTAGATTTAAGGAGACTCTGCAACCAGCCAGATGATGAGCTTTGCAGAGGCTTGAGCGGTCTGTGCAGCAACACCCATGAAGGAAAAGAGCCCCCAAAGCAGCTAGAACCTGAAAAAGCCAGCTGGCCAGACGAGGGCTACACACTCCAGCTTCCTGGGAAGGGAGAGGCAGAGGGGTAAAGGGACAGACATGAGGCTGAGCAAGGGGACAGGGAGGGAGAGAAGCAGAAAGCAGGGCAGGACCTGAGCCTGCTCAGGCCTGCCTGCATAACTCGGGCTGGGCTGGGCCTGATAAGACACTAAGTGCTCCTGTCACACACCAGGCCACCTCCATCTCCCCCAGGGCCACCAGGACGCCTCCAGGAAAGAACACCTGGCTCTAGAGACCCCTTTACAGAAGGGGTGGGCACCAGAGGCTGGGCAGGCCATGAGTCCAGGGAACTCTGACCTAGGAGCCCATGTGGTAGGCCAGGGCCCAGGAGTATAGGAGCCTCAGGGTCCTGCGTGCACAGGGATCCCATCACCATGCCTGCCAGAGAGGTTCACTTTTCCCAGCTTGGAAAAAAATTCACACCAGCTCGTGACTCTGCCTCTTGAAGACTGAACTCATCTTCGTCTCCAGAAGGGAAGCCTGTGTCTGCTCAGCCAGACCACAGAAGAGAGTGGACTCCTGCCCCCATCACCCCTGGACCTTCCCACGGATGGCTGGGGAGGACAGGCTGACAGTGTTCTCCGGTCAGGGGAATCCAAACACAGCAACAAGACCTGAAGAGCGT
>NW_006769677.1:470870-477330 GCF_000442215.2 Lipotes vexillifer
AAGAGCGTCCAAGAGTCACAAACCGTGAAGCAGACTTAGTTCTGCCACCTTTGACCCCACTCATCCCCAGGCTTTGCCACCGCGAACTCCCACTGCCTCCACTCTGCTCTGCTCTCACAGCCTCCATCCCCACCTACCACGTGACCCGACCATCTGGCCAGGTCACACGCGGCCAGAGCACACACGTGTGCAGGCACACACAGATGCACACACAAACACACAGGTGAGCAAGCACATGGTCTCAGACACAGGCATACATATCACCACATACCCCCACACACAAACATGCACGTATGTACACATATGCACAGACAGGAGTACATGTGTAAGCACAGAGAGACGTGCACACACAAACACACAAGTAAATGCAGACCTGCACAGACACACGCATACACAAGCGCACACACACACGCACACGCACACCACACACCCTGCTGCTGGTGGGCTGGGTGGTCCAGCTACCTCTGATGGGGCCGAATCTCCGGCAAAAAGCCCACCCCTCCTCTCCCCAGAGCAGGTCAGGAAGGGCCAAGACCTGATCTGAAGCATGGCCAGATCATTTTTCACAGCTCATCTTCAAACAGCCTCAGCCCCAAGAGATAGCACACTTTTTAGCAGAGACAAAATAAAAGCATTCCAATCATCCTGCCCCCACCTGTGGCCCAGTGTAGGGACAGAAACGGGGAGGGAGAGATGCCAGACCCCACACATCTCTGGGCTTCTGGAACACGGAGGCTGCAGCGGCCCACGTCTGCCCATTGGATAGCAACATGGGAAGGGCCTCACTGTCCCCTCGGAAAGGTCTGCTCAGCACTTGGGTTCTGTCTGCCTGCCAGTCTTGGAACTGAGAACGCGGGGGTCCTACCTTCTGGAACAGCGGGAGGGGGAAGAAGCAGAGGAGAAATTGGGGGAAGTGCTCATCCACAATCCCACAGCCCAGCAGGGCCAGCCAGGGGCCAGGGCCCCAGGCAAGTAGCTGCAGGGCAGCAGTGACACGTGTAGTACAGGCTCTGATGGTGCAGAGCCAAGCAAACAGCTGCACTCTCAGCTGGGGAGTCACACGGGCCTGGGTCCCAATGTCGCTCTGCCGATAACTGGACGTGGGACTTGGGGCAGGCACCTGACCTCAGTCTGTGTTTGCACATTTGTGAAATGAGGATGATAGTGTCCACCTTCCAGGGTGGCTGTAGGATGGAGCGTGGTGGTTTGAACCGCAGTTTGATTGAGTCAGACCTTTGGCATTTGGGGAGCCAAGACTTAGGAGTTGAAAACAACCTGGAGAGAATGCAGAGGAGTGGTGGTCTCTCTGTCTCTGAGATATGGACCCTGAACAACTCGTGCACTTCTCTGGTAGACTCTGAGGTGTCTGAGAAGCTTCACCCCCTCTACTCTCACTACCACAAGCCTAATTCTCAGAAGCCCCCAAGGGTCTCTCACAGGGGAACCGGGCAGAGAGGAGGACAGGCAAGCCATGAGGACGCCGCCGTGCTCCTAGCCCACAGAGCTCACCCGAGGGCTGCAGGTCCCCTTCCCTCAGCCCCCAGCCAGCCGCCCTGGCCCCCACGGGCCCCCACTGGCACCTCTATGACTCTGGGCTTCCCTGACTCCTTTCCCTCTTCCTTCTCTTCTCCCAACCTCCCCTGCAAAGGCCAGCCCCTGAGTGGGGATATCGGGAACCAGATGCCCTGTGCTCAAGGCAATGAGATTTGCAACGAGATAGAGCTTTCTAGCAGAGGTGGGTGGGCTCCAGAAGCCCCTGGGGCAGTGAGGAGGATCGTGTGGTCATGCCAGCTTTGGCCACCAGGCTCCCAGACAGTTCCTGGATGGTCAGAACAGGGATAATTCAAGACCACCCCTCATATTTCCCTCTATAGATTGGAGAGGCTTTGAAAGTAGATTCTATCAATGTTAGAAGGAATATAGTCATTACAAGACCAAGAGAAGCCATAGCCACATGACCAGCCCAGTCTAAAAGGTTGCTGGAGTCACATGACCTGCCCCCCACATCCTTCAACTTAACCCATGAAAGTGTGACAATCACATGACCTGGCTCAGACTCAGTCAATATGGCTAACTGGGCTTCCCCAGTGGCACAGGGGTTAAGAATCCGCCTGCCAATGCAGGGGACACAGGTTCGAGCCCTGGTCTGGGAAGATCCCACATGCCGCGGAGCAACCAAGCCCGTGCACCACAACTACTGAGCCTGCGCTCTAGGGCCTACGAGCCACAACTACTGAGCCCAAGTGCCACAACTACTGAAGCCCACACACCTAGAGCCTGCGCTCTGCAACAAGAGAAGCCACTGCAATGAGAAGCCCGCGTACCGCAACGAAGAGTAGCCCCCGCTCACCGCAACTAGAGAAAGCACACGCGCAGCAACGAAGACCCAACGCAGCCAAAAATTTTTTAATTAAAAAAAAAAAGAGGTGATTAAGTGAAAATGAGGTTCTTAGGGTGAGCCCTAATCCAATCTGACTGGTGTCATATAAGAGGAGATCTGGACACACAGAGGGACACCAGGGGTGCCTGCACAGAGTAAAGGCCGTGGGAAGAGGCCACAAGAGGGGTGGCCACCTGTGAGACAAGGAGAGAGGCCTCAAAGGAAACATAACCTGTTGACACCTTGCTCTTGGACTTCTAGCCTCCAGAGCCATGAAAAAATACATTTCTGTTGTTTAAGCCACCCGGTCAGTGGTATTTTGTTACGGCAACCTGAGCTAATACATCCCCTTCCTTATTTACTGTAACCATCCCATTGCCTCATCCCCAAGACAGAATCAGGGCTTCCCTCAAAATAAACCCCTTGGGATGGGGAACCATCCAATGGCCCTAATAATGCAGACTAACACACCCTTGACCTGTACACAGAAGATCCCACCTTCACCTTGGACAAGCCCTAGGGTGGATTCCCCTATGGACTGAACCATAGGCTACCATAGGGTGATCTGGAAATTCCACCCACCCAACACCAAACAAAGGCACTGAGGAGGATCTGCCCCGTGGCCCTGTGTAGAGAACTCGGGCTGCCCCCTGCCCCCATGAGGCGGGCCACGCACAAAGCCCTCTGTTCACGTGGCACCCAAGCCCCCATGATGGGAGAAGAGGCCTGGGGAGGTTGGGGCTTAGGGAAGCCACGCCCACCTCCCCTCCAGCCATGCAGGGAAAGTGCCCCAGAGAAGAGAGGGGTCGCAGTCTCCATAGAGGGAGGGTGTTGGAGGCTCCGCAGCAGCCATCAGGGTAGACTTCTCCCTTGGCAGGCCCAGGGCCCATGATTCTTTTAGGGCCCCCCCCAAAATGTTTTCATTTCTTTTAAAATCAGGAATTTAAAAAATATATAATAATAATGAATATATAATAATGAATCCAGCCTCGATTATATTCACCTTTATACCAGCACAGTCTGAATATTATTTATTTAGAATAAAGTATAATTTTCAATATTTTTTTATGGAGGAAGAATCCCACAAAAGCAAAGGAGCTCTGTGTGCGGCGGGCGTTGAGTGCTGGGGTCTGGACAGGCGTGGAGGCTTGCTGCCTCTCTCGTCCTCTTTCTCTATTGCTCCTGTAGCAAGTCACTATACACTTAGTGACTTAAAGCCACACACATTTATTATTTTACAGGTCTGGAGGTCAGAAGTCCAAAATGCATTTCACGGCGCTAAAATCAAGGCGTTGGCAAGAATGTGCTCCTTCTGGAGAGTCTCGGGAGAGCCTGTTTCATTGCCTCCTCCAGCTTCTAGAGGCTGCCGCCATTGCTTGATTCCAAGGCTTCTTCCTCCATCTTCCAAGCCAGCAAAGGTGGGCTGAGTCCTCACATGTACCCACTCTGACTCTGAATTTCCTGCACCCTCTTCCACTTATGAAGACCCTATAATCACATTAGGCCCCCCCAGATAGTCCGGAATGATCCCCCATCTCAAGATCCTTAACTTAAGCACCTCTGCAATGTAAGGTGACATATTCACAGGTTCCAGGGAGTAGGACACAGACATCTTTGAGAGCCGTGATTGTGCCTACCGTAGTCTTTACAGCAAGACAATCATAAAATATAATTTATAATACTCTTTTATGGAGGAAAGGGTCCACAGAGGCAGAATTACGTAGACGCACGGAAGTCATCCTATGGCTTTGGGAGCTCTGGGTGCAGCGGGTGTTGGGGGTCAGGGTCTGAACTAGTGTGGGGACTTGCTGCCTCTGTCCTTCTCAAGGGTCTAAAATGTAAGCCCATCAGGACAGGCTGCCCCCGAGCACGTCCCAGAACCTCACTCCCCCTCCCCCAAAGCTGATACAACAACCTCCATCCTCACATCCACGTGGCCAAACCCACCCTGGATGCCACTGGGCAAGGCAAGAGTGGTCAGTGCAGAGAGGAGTGTGGGCCTCGAGCCAGGGTCACCACAGGGGCTCTGCCGGGGGCTGTGGCTACACCGGTGTCTCCCCATGCACTGGAGAAGGGCTTGCCAGCGCGTCCCGGTCAAAAAGACCCCGTCCATGTGGAGCACACAGTTCCTTCCATCCAGGTTCGAATCAGCCTGCCTGGCTGCACTCAGCAGGTTGCAATTGCAGCCCCATTGGGCTAGGGTTTCACTTTAAACATTCATTTATGGCAAACACAAGGTTGCCTGAAATCCACTCAAATTCCTCCTCCGTGAAGCAACATTCTGGGAGGGGAAGAAGGGCTCTGGCACCCTAACGTGGGGTGGGGGATGGAGGTGGGGGGCATCCACAGAGCTGGAGCTCCCTGCACAAAGAAGCATCCCCAGGGAGCAGAGCCACCCCTCAGCGGGCTGGGAGGAGGCTTCCTTGGAGAAATGATGTAGCCACGCAGTGGAATTCTACATAGCATAGAAAATAAGCGAGCCAGAGTCACACATGTCCACGTGCTGCAATCCCTAAACATATTGAGAGGCAAAAACTGACTGCACAAGAATACATATTAGAATGATATTATTTATACAGAGTTTCAAAGCATGCAAAACAATTCTGTAAATGCTTCAAGAAAACATGCATATGTAGTAAAAAGTTAAAGAAATTTGTGATGCCAAATACTGGATGGTAATTACTTCTTGGGGAGGAGGGGGATGCAGTGGAAGGGAGCCAGCCGTGTTCGGGTGGTGCTCATGGAGGCCTTCGACTGGATTTGTAATTGTATTTCGGAAACCGGTTTGTGGCTACATGAGTGTGCATTATATCCCTATTCATTCTGGTATTTTCAGGAGAATGAGGCCTGAAGAGGGTGGAGGATGAAAGAAAAATGTCCAGTTTCACATCCACTATCCCCCAGATCCAAAGACCCAAGGAGCTTTCCTGATGACTCACCCTCACAGCTCAGCCTGGGTCCCTCGCTTCACTCCTCTGCCGCCCAGGGATGAGGGCGGGAGGGGCTGGTGAGGTATTCAGAAGAGACCCCTGGCTGCCCCGAAGCGGGGTGCGGACACTCAGTGGGGGTGACAGCGAGCTCCTTGAGGCCCCCAGTGTGCTCGAGACCAGCGTGAGGAAGTGCACCCCAGGACCCCTGCCTGAGGTCCCAGAGCCCCACTGTCGCCCCTGTAAGCTGATTCTCCCAGACGGCCCAACCCTCACAGCCCTAGGCCTTCCCGTCCCTCCACACAGGCCTCGTAGGAAAAGCGGGGGCCCCTGTAGCTGTTCAGGCCCAGAACCCAGGCCGGGGCCACAGCTGCAGCCGCAAAGCCCAAAGCTACCCAGAGGGCCCGGGGTACGGCAGTCTCCCCCTCGTGCTCCTCCAGGAGCTCGGAGACCGGGCCTGGGCCTGCTCCTTCCTGCCTGCAGCAGAGAACTGGCGACTGAGTGTGTCCTAGCTAAAGACTCGCCCTCCAACATGCCAGCCTGGCCCGGCCCGGGGCCCAGCTGCTCCCCGTGATGTCGCCAAAGGGCTGCATCTTAAAACCTTGAACATTCAGAGACAGTGAAAGGACTTGGAAAAGTGGTCACTGTGGGGCAGTTCTGGGGGCGGGGGGCGGGCAGGGCCGGGCTGTAAAAGATGCTGGGCTGGGAGACGGGCTCCAGCCTCCAGGCCCCAGCAGCCCTCAGCATGCAGGTGCCCTCACTCCCAGGATGAAGCCGCAGCAAAAGCGTTCCCTTGCCCCAGGGCTCTCCTGCTGGCCTCGTTCTCTGCTTGTGGCCTGCTTCCTGCTGCCAGGGAGCTGGTCTTGCTCATTCATTCAACGAAGACATGCTAAGCACCTACGATGTGCCTTGTGCCTTGCTGGACACTCAGGAGTCAGGGGTGAAGCAACAGTCCCATCCGTGCTCTGAAAGACGCGTCAAATGCAGCTACGGCAGCAGCCGGCAGCAGTCATTGTCAGAGAACTTGGAGGCTGGGTGGAGGCTACAGACCAACGAGACAGACCCATCGACAGACAAGGGACTAACTCCCAGGAGGTGACATCACTGGCCAAGGTCACAAGCTAATAAAGTGCAGAGCTGGGACCCAAGCTCT
>NW_006769677.1:477410-491993 GCF_000442215.2 Lipotes vexillifer
CCCGGGCAAAGGTCAAAAGCAAAAAAAGTGCGGGGGTGGGCCCCAAGCTCTTCCCCTCCCTGCCACTGATCCCAGAAGCCTCAGTGACCGTGAAACCAACATGAGTATCCCTCCCAAGTTTGGTGTGACTGCCGGGCTGTCCCTGGGGACTCAGGCTGAGCTCAAGAACAGCTTCTTGGGACAAGACTGGGGCTCTGGGTCCTGCTTCCACACCCCCAGAGGCTACACAGAGGGTGAAGCAGAGGCCTCAATCGCAATGCCCCATCTCAGGCCAAAAGCTGCCCTCCGCCTTCCTTACAACCTAGGAAAATGGGGCAAAACCTAGAGATGTCCAGCTGTTGCCCCCAAACCCATTGATTCTCCAGTATTCCCCCTCTCCGGAGGAGGTACCACATCCCCCCATTGCACAAACCAGAACCCTGGAAGCCGTCCTTGACATCCATCTGTCACCTGCATGGATAAGGCATCCTGACCCAGGATGGCCACTGCCCGCCCTCCCTGCCCAGGTTCCCCAGAGGGGCCTTCCACAGGACAACGCTCAGCAAAAAAACAGGGGTCTGCATCCCTCCCTGGAGACCAAGCAAACCTATGCCACCCCAGGACAGTGTAGGCTAAACATCCAGCTCTCAGGTAAATGGCTGTGTCCAGCTTTTAGCAAAAAGCGTGAGCCCTCACGGCACCTGATGGAGGGATTCCCCAGTTAGCGGAGGGCCGAAGGCCTGGACGTTGCCATGTACATCCCCAAACAACCACAACACAAGCTCCCCAGCATTTCACACCAGCAGAGGGGCAACCGAGCCATGACTGGCCAGCAGACGTGTTTTGCTTGGCCCACACCATGTTTTAAGCTGGACTTGGTTGCCAACATGTAACATTAGGAGAGTCCACATAAAAGTCCAGATGTGAAAACAGAAGAACTGGCCTCGCTGGGCTGGCATTCCAAAAATTGTAACCCTTCCCTGCTGTGAAGCGGTCACGCCTGTGGACAGAGCATGTGCTCCAGGGAGCCTCAGGGCCACCCCTCCCCACTGCCCCCGAACCCGGGGCCCTCCCTTCCTCTCCTTATATTACCTCCTGGGTCCCTGCGGGCAGTGGGGCTTGTGGATCCTCAGTTTAGGACCTGAGAACAATTTTGCTGATGGGAAAATATGGCTTTGTGATGCATATGTCCAGCGGGATGGCCCTTTCCCTGGCCTGCAGCGGCCAAGGTGGGAGGTGAGCACACCAGTTAGGGAAGAGAGCCTGGGTCGGGGGCAACCCCAAAGGCCACAGTGAGAAAGGACAGCCTTGCCACACAGCCTACAGTCAAGCAGGGAGGAGAGGCTGGTGAGCCCGACCGTCAGACAGCTGTGCTGGTTAGAGCCAGAAAGGCGATGGATGGTTAAACCTGGTGAGGGCTGTGAGCTGGTGCTTTTCTTCTTAGGTTCTAAAGTAAGCCTCTTTCCAGAGTACACCCCTCACTCCTTCTGCCCCCCACTCCGAGACTCAAAGCTCCCCACTTCTCCCTAGTCACAGGCCCACAGGAGAGGGAAGGAAGGGCTGGGACTTAAGACCCGTGCAAGGCCTGAGCCTGCTCCAGAGATTTCCAAGACAGAGGTGGCTGGGAGGCTCACTTACCACCAAGGTATGGCCACTGGCCTAGGAACGAATTCAACTGCAAGAAGGAGTTTAAAATCCCAGGGTGGGGCTTCCCTGGTGGCACAGCGGTTAAGAATCCGCCTGCCGGGCTTCCCTGGTGGCACAGTGGCTGAGAGTCCACCTGCCGATGCACGGGACGCGGGTTCGTGCCCCGGTCCAGCTCCCACATGCCGGAAGGATCTGGAAGGATCCCACATGCCGCGGAGCGGCTGGGCCTGTGAGCCATGGCCACTGAGCCTGCGTGTCCGGAGCCTGTGCTCCGCAACGGGAGAGGCTACAACACTGAGAGGCCCGCGTAGCTCAAAAAAAAACACACACACAAAAAAAAAAAAAAAAAAAAAAAAAAATCCCAGGGTGACTGGAAGGAGGGACGAAAGCAGAAGGAGGAGGAAGGGAGGGGCTCTGAGGGTAGAGGCCAGGGAAACACACGCTCCCAGGGCACGAGGAAGGGGCGGGGAGGCCTACTCTGAGGACAGGGCATTCCACGGAGACCTTCAGATCAAAAGGGCAAATCCCAACTTTTCAAATGCCTCCCCACTGTCCTATCCTCAAGTCTGTCCAAGTTGAATTGTTACTGGAAACCAGAGTACTGAGTTGATGGACATCCTTCTGCTCCTCCCCTTGAATACACCCCATGCCGAGGGGAAGAGCAGGCCCCAAAGTCAAATTTGCTCAGGTCACAGGGAGACAAAGGGATGACCATGAATGTCACCTGGCCAGAGAAACCATGAGACAAATGGATGGCTTCCCCTGACCACCCCAATTCACAGTCAAGTTATGGATGCCAGAAAAAATCACCATTGGAAAGGCCAAGTCCATAAAAACAAGCTTTCAGGCAAAGCACAATTGTACATTTCTCTATGTTCATATAAATATCGACTGACGTATCATTCGACAGGCACCAGAGATTTAATGAAATCTTACTGGCGGAAAACTCAAGAGGGAAGAACTCCAATATTTTCCTGCAGATTGGGACAAAGCAGCCAAGATTTGGTCTGAGCTGTGAGAAGACATCTGTTTCGAGTAATGAGTGTGAGGGTTCCTCGAGCACGTGGTTTGGGAACCACTATCCTAATTAATATGCCATTACTACCGCTGGGTCACTTAGGGGTGACATAAAAGACATCTGCCATCAGGGCCACCTCCTCCATGTCAGTTGGCCATGGGCATCCATGGATGGTTTTCCAGCAGTGGGAGGGGTCTACGTGGGAGAGTGGGAGAGTCTTCTGGACTCTCCTGCCCAACGCAGACTGGTTCATTGACTGGCCAGGGTCAGAGTGACCAACTATGGGATGAGACTGAGGACCACGGAGTCCACCAGGCCCTTCCCCAGCCCAAGTCAGCACCTCTTTTCCCTTCTGGCAGACCCCAAGCACTCAGCCTGACTCCTGACCCCCACCCTGGTGGGGACATGCCCCTCACAGCCTCCCGCCACTGTTTGGTTCCTTTTCCCAGGAATCTGCTTGTGCAGCAGGCAATGACTTCTCGAGCTCCCTCCTTTCTTACAGCACCCCCCAAACATCCTTTTCACTCTGAAGGTTTACTGTCAATACTGAAGAAAAACGGAGTGGGAATGATAAAATTAACAACCACAGGGAAGGGATGCCTTCCTCTGCAGTTTTATCCAGGCGTTTTAACTGCCAACAACTTACTTTCCCAACTTTGATTTATCTCTACCAGAGGGAATGCAAAGTTACATCCAACCCCACCCCCACCCAATACCTTTTAAACAAGTAACCCAAACACACCCCGGCAGAACTCTTAGATTCAGGAGTAAACACTCAAAGCCACTCAGTCCCAGACAGACAGAGGCGCAAAGACACACATCCATATACTCGGAGACAAAGCACGGGCCCACACACTCCCTCACACTCAGGACAGACCCACAGACACGGTCAGGCACACACACCAGAAGCCTGCCCTGCCCTGTGAGCCATTTGGAATATCTTTTGAGGAAAAACACTCTGTTCCAAAGAAGGCTCCTGAAACGGCCTTTTTTTTTTTTTTTTCCCAGAGCGGCTGGATAAATTGCTTTTGTGCAAAAATAAACACAAGTGAACTGCATTAGCTGAGTGAGTGACACATTAGTTACAGATGCGGGGCCTGTCAGAACATTGAGGGAACAGCTTTTATTGGGGAAGAGCTGAGAGACTCATAAATAACCGGTTGGCAATCTCGCATAAACATTTGTGCATTCACATAAACACCGCCTACCACAAACGCTGGCCTGGCTGCCAGCTCGGCCTGGAAGAGCCCTCTCCCCCCGTCCTCAGAGGAAAACCAGGCCGGAAGACGGGGGAAGGGTCACAGGCGCCTTTTCTCCAATAGTCACAAGTCGGAGGGAGGGATCCCAGCTCCGTCCTAAACGTCTGCCGGAAAATGAGGGTCGAGGCCCAGCCACAATAAGACAAGAGGTCTGCTTTCTTCTATCTACATAGAAGAACAGGACAGAATAGGGGACGTTATTGCACTGGGGACTGCGTTATTAAATAAAGCCAAGTAAGGAATTTAAAAAGAAAATGCCTTGGAAATGAGTCCCGGATGCAACTCCAGTGGTTCCCATTGGAATCATGGAGAAAGTGGAATGAGGGCAGCGCCATCCTTGCTCCAAGGACAAAGTCCGCAGAAGTTGGCACCAGCCTTGTCCAACCATCAGGGCTGCCTCCCATCGGCTCTTGGGGATGCCCTTGCCTTGGGCCCTGGGGTTCTCTACTCTTGAGTCGAACACCTCAGAGCCACATGGAGCTGATCCCATAAAGAAGGCAAAGCAGGCCGTGTGAGCTGACGGGAGGCTGTCCCCTCTGCTTCTCCTGTGGTACCCTCATATGCCATACCTGCCGCAAGCAAAATCCACTCTCTAGAAAGCATCTGATATGTTTATTTGCCCAGAGGTATGAGTAATAGTCAATGGCTGTGTGTTTCATTCTTACCCCTCTCCCTCCTCTCTGTCACAAATGCTTAAGGGACAAAGTATGAAGTGGTAGGATTGAAAGCAAACGGCTAACACTCGACATTTTTTGTTAAATTTCTGAATCAGCCAAGAGCGGAGAAGAGTTGGGATCTTTTCAGGAAAGAGAAAGCAGAGGATGCTCACTGGCCCCAAGATCACATCACAATGATTAGCTTCAAATTCAGCTCCACCCTCCCACAGCTCAGTAACTTTCCATTGATCGTCCACTTCCCACCAGAGAAAAGGCCCAGATCCTTGGACTGAGTGGCCTTTTCCTTTACGCATCACATTTCTTGATCTACTCCCACTCCACCCTTCAACCTGATTTCCCTCACTGCCCCTCAGACACCTTGGGGTCCAGCCCAGCTGAATCCATTCCTGTCCTCTTCATCCACGCATTACAATTTTGCACTTTCCCTTCCATCAATCCCTCTTCCAAGAAGGCCTTTTCCTTCCAGTTCTGGGGGTCTAGATCCAACCCATCCTTCCAGACTCAACTCAAAAGCTGCTTCATCTCTCCCTCCTTTGAACTCTGGGAGAACTTTTCGGTACCTTGCTGTTGACTTTCCTTCTTGTTCTGAGTTATTTGTACATCTGGCCCATCTCCCTGGAGATTTTTAAATCTCAGATCTGTGTCATATTAATTTCCCAGGTTTCCCTCCCTCCCAAACCCTAGCCAATGCCTGGGAAATGGTAGATGTGTTGCATCCATGAAGGTTGATCATGATGGTGTCTGGATTCATGGTCATGACGGTGGTGGGGGATGTGATGGTGGGGTTGGAAGGAGGGAGATGGTAGGGGTGACGGAAACTAGCCAACAAATCTTCCCCTGGGCAGCCTCCCTTTGGGCTTTCATTTTGCAGTTCCACAACAAGCAGAGCTGTTGTTGCTTCGGAAGAGAAATTAAGATGCCAGGCAGGTACACACAGCCAAGCACCATAGCTCTATTGAGTCAACCTCGGCCTTCTAGGCCTTTTCTTGCCATCAACAAATGGAATGCTTTATAAGAAGAGACAAAGCACAGCCCCAGATAGAAATATTGAAGGCTCTTTGGCCAGGACATCCCTCAGGAGAGAACACAGTGTAGTCATAATTTATTGCATTCAATATTTTTGCTTCCAATCTTATTTTTATAAACATTATTTCTTAGGCTGCAGCTTAAACACAGATGGAAAAGATTCTGGCTTTGTAATAAGAGAAGGTTTATGGCGCACCAGACCACTGCTCTGTGTTTTTGTGTGGGTAAATGCACATTACCATGTCCTTAGGTGGGGCAGAGAGATGCCTTTATTATGTGTTTGGACTTTGATCCAACAATTCTGCCTTCATCCCTCCCCTTGGCCAGGGCCTCCAGAGGCTCCCAAGGGGAGGAAGTGACAAACACCATAGTGGGGCAAGGGGGAGGAGGTATGGACCAGCCTTTGAAATGCATGCCTGTCTCTGGCTGGATCTGCCATTCCTGGGGTCTTCAAAGGGCCTTGACCCAGGGACAGGGCCTAGACCCCAATGGGTAGAGTAGAAAGGAAGCGAACACTACGGGGCTATATATAGGACTGTGTTGTGTGATTTGCATTGTCTTTGGGTGTGGGGAGGGGCATTTAGAAAACTGAGCTCACACTGCCTGTAATGCCTTGTGAGCCCCTCTTCCCTCTGCAGGACATTCACGGGTAGGTTCATGTCAACGAACATTCTTAAAAACACGATTTGGTTTACGATGTTCATAGTCTGGACGTCCTAAGGTTTGTTTAACCAACCTCATTTGGGTGGGGAAGAGGCAGAGAGAGCAGGAGAGGGGTTGGGGAGGGGCTATGGCGAGATCTAAGGAGGAAAAAGGAGAAAGGGAGAGGGAGTCGGAGAAGGGTGGCAGGAAGCATTGCGCAGACCAGGGCAGGCGGTCAGGCACGTCTTGGCCCAAGGTGTGGCCTCCATGCATCCACAGATGCACTGCCGGTGGGCAGTGGGCCTAACGGAGCTTGGGCAGGCAGCCTGGAAGACGTGTCATTCCTGCCCCTCCGTTCTTTCCTCCCAGGGTTAGTTTTCAGCCCGCTCTGAGGAACCTTAGGAGTGTGTGTCAGGAAACACTGGGGACTTTGGGCTGATGGGGGAGAGGGGAGGAAGGAGCAATGGCTACATTCAGCTGGGAGGGTCAGTGGAAAGTGAATCGAGGGAGGGGAGAACTGGGGAGGGACCTGCGGGGCCTTGGGAAGGGTAATCGGTCCTACCTGCCAGGCTTCTGCGGGAGTCCACGTGGAGGAGCAGCCGTGTGAAGCGAAATGTTACGAGAGGCCGTCCACACGGGTCTCCATCCACAGACAGCGTGTCGTTGGAGCTCTGGGGGAGGGGAACGACCCCCTAGTTGCCTGGCAGAAATGGTGTCTTCGCTGTTTACCGTACAGACAACTCTACTGTGCACAAGTACAGTGGTGTGATTCTGGGGGAGCCATCCTCGGAGGATCCCCGAGTGTTCAAACAGGCCAGAGGAAGTGGTAACCCACACCTAAAAAGCCTTCTGCCTTCACTGGGCTCAGTCATTTCTGCCCTGCTGGTGACTGTCACACCTGCCCCAGGGGCTTGGCCAGGGATTGAGAGCTTTGAAACAGGAGTGGGTGAAGAATCTGCTTCAGGCAGCCACGAGCTTTAGGAAGATAGTGCCTACTACCTGGGCTGCTTGAGAAACCTGGCCCAGGTGCCCAGCACAACAGACCAAGAAGCTGAATTTGGCAAACAGTTACAAGCAGGCATGGAGGGCATGCTGGGTTCTGGCTGCCTCCCTTCCTGGGGGCAACTAAGCGCACTTGCCTGCCCCCTAATTCTGGGAGGTGAGCCGTCTGTCACTCACATGGCTTCCCAAACCCCACCCCTAAAAACAAAGTGTGAGCACTGTATCTCTGCCCTTGGACTCCCCAGTTGTGAGAGCTAATGAGTTCTCTTTCTGCTTAAGCCTGTTTGAATTGGTCTTTTGTCACCTACAGCTAACAATGTCTCAATGGATACACCAGGCTAATGACTATGAAATATGTTTCAAACGGAGGAACTAAGTCAGAGTGAGAATGAGTCTTCCAAGGGTCAGGGTTCCGCAGAAGTTCAGGAGAGAGGCACACCTCTGCCAGACCTGTACTGGATGGTCGGAAGCAGGAATCACACATGTACGCACACACACAATTAAAGAACACACGGATGCCTCTGCCCTTGGGATCCAGCACTCAGCACTAGCACAGGTGATCTCTAACCCTGGACATCCACTCTCCTGGGTAACACCGTTCAGGACCCAGGGAAATGCTTCTCCACATCATTCGTGTTAAGTCCTTGAATCAAAAGGAGACTGTGTCTAATTGCTATAACAACGTGTGGGTCACGCTGCTACTGACATCAGAGACGGACCCTGCTCTGGAGTGTAGGGAGGACTGAATGGTAGAAGCGCTTAGGTAAGAGAAAAGACAGACTGATTTATCGAACCCTTCCTCTCAGATAGCAAGAATGCGGGAGAAGTCGCGTGTCTCAACAGCGGCAAACATGCATTTTTCTTGCTTCTCTTTGTGGCTCCAGAGGTACTCATAAAATTAGCACAGCAGTTGTTACAATTGCACGGGCAGCTGAGGAACATTTTCCAGTATAAATAATTCATGTTTCTCCTGCAGTTGTACACATGCAGGTCAAGATGTAACATGCAGTGCGATGCTCTTCACACTGGCAACTAGACAGACAGGGAACAACCCTAGAACTGTGAGTGATTTTATTTTTATAAAACTATTTACTGAGATTTAACTAACTTTTCAAAACTTAAATTAAAATTCAGCTTTAAATATTTCATTAAAATTTTTGCATGTATTAGATTAAATGTAGTAGCTATACTATTAGTTATATTTGCCTTTTAATTTTGATAAATTTGAATATTAAAAAAAAGTTTAAAACTTATGCAGAAAGGAATTTGAACCTTTGATCTCACAATTTAATTTGCATTTTTAAATTAAAATATCAGGAATTTTTTTTTTACAGTTTCAGTTATCTATTGCTGTATAGCAAGTCCTAAAACTTAGTAGCTTAAAATAAATTACTTTTCTCTCTCACAGTTCTGTGGATTCGCTGGATCAGTGGTCACTTGGAGCGGGGGGGCATCTCTTGCGTGGTTGTAGTTGGTGACAAGGTCTAAAGTCAAATGCAGGTTCAGCTGGACTGTACGTCCAAGATGGCAGCATCTTTACTCTCACATCCAGTGCTCAGCTGGGGTGGCTGGAACCAGTGGAGTCTGGCTGACTCTACTGCTTTCTACTGTGACCTGTCCACATGGCGAGCTTGGCCTCCTCAGAGTGTGGTAGTCTCAGAGGAATCAGACTTCTTACAAGATGGCTGGCTTATCCCAGAATGAGCATCCTAAGAGACCCAGGCAGAGAAGCCAAAAGCCAAAAGGTCCTCAGAAATCACGCAGCACCACCGTCGCTGCTTTCTACTGGCTAACAGTGAGTCACAGGGACAGCCCAGATTCAAGACAGAGGCCTACACAAGGTCATGCATACCGGAGATATGGCTCACTGGGAGTTAGCTCTCGAGACCACCACAGTCTGCCCTCTGGGCTCTAATGAATCACACCCCTCACACTTACAAAAGACACTCACTGTCCCAAAGTCTCCTCCATGGACGAGACTCATCAGGCTTAGGCTCCAGACCCAGGGCCTCAACATCTACGTCAGGTCTGCTGCAGAGGAGGGCCCTCGGGTGTGGGTGCTTAGGGACGCTTCCTCTTGATTTGAGGATCTGTGAGCAGAAGAGACACGTTGTCTTCCTCCCCAAACCCAACACACAACAAGGAGGTCAGCACAGGTCAACTGTAATGGACACTCTCATTCAGAAAGGATGAGAAAGTTGCACAGAGCAATTCTGCAGTCAAGCCCGTTCCTTTATTAGGGTCTGGTCCTGCTCTCTGGGGGTGGTTGTCTGTGGCTCTCGGCTCCACACTCTGAATTATCCTTCCTTTTCCAGAAGAAATGGTCAGTGTCTGCAACCAAATGCACTTCTCAGCCTGCTTCCTGCCCATAAAAAAGGTCTCTTCATTTGGAACTATCTCTGTCCCTTTCAATCCAAGCTGAAAAAATTCTTTTAAAGATCTGTGGGTTTCTTACATATCAAATTATAACCTACTCCTTTAGACAAAAGGCACACCCTCAATTATCTCCAAAAAAGGCCCTTCCTACCTTAAGCCACCTGTGAGGTTACTGTGGGATTCTTAGTCCTGCTCTCCAGCGGAGAAGACCCAAGAGGTATACACCTTTGGCCTTCTTAGAAGCCCTTTTGTCTATCCAAGGGATCTAAAGACACACCCGTAAATATTTCTAAAGGGTCTTAACAGCCACATTCATGACTCTGCATGAAAGCACATTTTTCTGGCAGCACCCTGGATGTTCTCCTTGCCCTGAGACCATTCTTACTTTTCCAGCCTTTTGCTGGCTGGGACAATAGACCTGGCTCCTTAGATTTCCTATATTCTGCTCCAGAGCTTCTCTAGTTCAGCTCTACCTTTTCCTGCTTTATCAGAGTCAGCTGGAAGAAGCCAATGAGCACTTTCAACATTCTGCTTGAAATCACCTCAGCCAGATCACAAGGTCATTAGGCACCCTTTCTATTTTGCCCATTCTCACATAATCCTGAGTGACTATCTCAGGTCCCCTCTTCTCCAGCCTCCAATAAGTTTCCCTACTGTTTTGAGCCGTTAGAAACACTTGCAGCTTCTGCTCTCCAACTGCCCCAAAGTAAACCACAGGCTTAAGGCTTTTTGTTACATCACTCACTTAACAGCACTCAGGTACCTAAGTCTCCAAAGAAGGCCCCAATGAACAAGACCTCCTGAAACGTATGCCCTGTGTGGTCCCCCCCTCACTGAATCTGGCCTGACCTGTGACTCATGCTAACACATGAAATGCACTGGATACACATGGCACAAGTTTTGGATGTGGCCTTTAAGGGGACTGGCAGTTTCCTCTGCCTCTTTTTTGAAATACTCCCTTCTGGGAGTCCTGAGTTGCCATCTGGGAAGTCCAGCTACCCTACTGGAGAAACCACATGGAGAGAGAGAGGCACAGAGATTATATGGAAAGAAGGAAAGGACCAGCTGTCCCAGCATCCCAGTTGAGCCTCTTGATGACTCTAGCCCCACCCACCACCCAGGCACAAGCACGTGAGAATTCCCAAGCAAAGCAGCAGAAGAGATGTTCAGCTAAGCCCAAGCAACCAGAGAACCATGAAAGATAATAAAATAGTGATTGTTTTAAACCACCAAGCCTTGGAGTGTTTTGTTACACAGCAATAGGTAACTGAAACCACTCTGAATACAAGCACATTTTATATTTAATCCTTTAGGTCATTACTGTCACTAGAAAACAAATTATGAGTTCTCTATTATAACAGCATGATTACTGGGCTTCCCTGGTGGCGCAGTGGTTGAGAGTCCGCCTGCCAATGCAGGGGACACGGGTTCGTGCCCCGGTCTGGGAAGATCCCACATGCCGTGGAGTGGCTGGGCCCGTGAGCCATGGCCGCTGAGCCTGCGCGTCCGGAGCCTGTGCTCCACAACGGGAGAGGCCACAACTGTGAGAGGCCCGCGTACCGCAAAAAAAAAAAGAAGCATGATTACTAACTTTGCTGAAATTAAGGCCAGAAAATAAAATTTAAAGAATAAATATATACTAATTTATGAATCATAAATGTTGTTATAAATGTCTTTATTATTCATTCAAACATCACTGGTCCATCAACAGAACCCCTGATGTGCTCAAAAATAATTCAATTCAGTGGTCTTCAATATTTTGCAAACTTCCAGTCATATAAAAATCATAACTTTACGTGTCTTTTCTGTTTTATCATTTTGAAGATAAACTTCCCAAGGTTGAAGGATAAAACAGATTTTAATTAACAGTTTGTTAGTTGGACTTAGAACTTTGAAATATTTAGACATATGGTCTGTGGGCCTCCATTTTACCTTTCCCCAGGAGTGGATATCACTAGAACCAATGAAATAGGTGCCTAACCAAGGTGGGGGCCAGAAGAGATGCTGGGCACTTTCAGGGCTGGAAGGGACACCTGAGCCAACACACCAGCAAAGACCAGAGAGGAGCACTGAGGTGGGCTGGGATGTTGAGAAGCCCGCTTGCCCCACCACTGCTCCACTGGCCATACCCAAATGGCATGGCCTGGCCTCGGACCAGGTGTGGGAACATCCCCAGAGTCATCCTAAAACCTGACTTGCACTGGAGAGCATCACGTCCTTCTGAGGCCCCTAGGTCTGGGCCCAGGGCCTAGTGTTCCACTCAGAGGAGTCTATAGTCAAACAGAGTCAGAGTCTCCTACTGATGAGTAACTGAGATCTATGTCTTCCACACTGACCTATTTCTACAGTTTCGAATGTGCTTCTTTTCCCTAATAGTCTTCTTCCAAATTTAAGTTCTGAAAAGCCCTAATCTTTTCTTTGCAAAATTAAGGTGAAAAGGATTTGTTCCTATTTAGTCAAAAGTGTAGAGTGGGGGAGAAGAGAAAGGGGGATGGGGAGCTTGGATTGAGATGGAAACAGCCACAGCTTTTTTTCCTTTTTTTTTTTTTAATCTTTATGAGGACTTTTTTTTTTTAACATCTTTATTGCAGTATAATTACTTTACAGTAGTGTGTTAGTTTCTGCTGTATAACAAAGTGAATCAGCTACACATATACATATATCCCCATATCTCCCCCTTCTTGCGTCTCCCTCCCACCCTCCCTATCCCGCCCTTCTAGGTGCACACAAAGCACCAAGCTGATCTCCCTGTGCTGTGCGGCTGCTTCCCACTAGCTAGCTATTTTACATTTGGTAGTGTATATATGTCCATGCCACTCTCTCACTTCATCCCAGCTTAACTTTCCCCCTTCCCGTGTCCTCAAGTCCATTCTCTATGTCTGCATCTTTATTCCTGTCCTGCCCCTAGGTTCTTCAGAACTTTTTTTTTTTTTTAGATTCCATATATATGTGCTAGCATACAGTATTTATCTCTTTCTGACTTACTTTACTCTGTATGACAGACTCTAGGTCCATCCACCTCACTATAAATAACTCAATTTCGTTTCTTTTTATGGCTGAGTAATATTCCATTGTATATATGTGCCACATCTTCTTTATCCATTCATCTGTCGATGGACACTTAGGTTGTTTCTGTGTCCTGGTTATTGTAAATAGTGCTGCAATGAACACTGTGGTACATGACTCTTTTTTTTTTTTGTGGTACGCGGGCCTCTCACTGTTGTGGCCTCTCCCGTTGCGGAGTACAGGCTCTGGACGCGCAGGCTCAGCGGCCATGGCTCACGGGCCCAGCCGCTCCGCGGCATGTGGGATCTTCCTGGACCGGGGCATGAACCCGCATCCCCTGCATCGGCAGGCGGACTCTCAACCACTGCGCCACCAGGGAAGCCCCATGACTCTTTTTGAATTATGGTTTTCTCAGGGTATATGCCCAGTAGTGGGATTGCTGGGTCATATGGTGTTTCTATTTTTAGTTTTTTAAGGAAGCTCCATACTGTTCTCCATAGTGGCTGTATTAATTTACATTCCCACCAACAGTGCAATAGAGTTCCCTTTTCTCCACACCCTCTCCAGCATTTCTTGTTTGTAGGTTTTTTGATGATGGCCATTCTGACTGGTGTGAGGTGATACCTCATTGTAGTTTTGATTTGCATTTCTCTAATAATTAGTGATGTTGAGCATCCTTTCATTTGTTTGTTGGCAATCTGTATATCTTCTATGGAGAAATGTCTATTTAGGTCTTCTGCCCATTTTTGGATTGAGTCGTTTGTTTTTTTGATATTGAGCTACACAAGCTGCTTGTATATTTTGGAGATTAATCCTTTGTCAGTTGCTTCGTTTGCAAATATCTTCTCCCATTCTGAGGGTTGTGTTTTCATCTTGTTGATTGTTTCCTTTGCTGTGCACAAGCTTTTAAGTTTCATCAGCCACAGCTTCTTGAAGGCCAGGGAAGCCGGGATGTGTGCGTAACCAGGCTCACGTGTAGGTCTCAGTTCTGCAAGGCTATGCAGGTCGATGATCTGGATCTTAAGATGGCACAATGTCTGGGGCTCGTGTGCAGCTCTCTGCCTGCCTGAGCTTTCTTCTTACTGGACCAGGGGGTCACTGGGAGTGAGACTCTCAGAACTGTCTAGAGGAGCAGCTGGCGGTGATGGCTGACCATTCTACTGGAGGTCCAGGCTCACGGCTCTGGTGTGGAAGGGGCACTGCCTAGGATTGGGCCCCCACTCTGCCCCTTTCTAACCTGGGGGCCTCAGGCAAATTACTTAATCCCTTTGTACCACAGTCTCCTAATGGATAAAATGGGGATGATGATGATGATGAAGATGAAGATGATAGTTGCTGGGAGGATTAAATGAGTAACAGATAAAGTGCTAAGAACAGAGCCTGGCTCACAGGAAGTGCCTATGTTAACATTTGCCAATAGAGAGAACAGTCCAGGAGAAAAATGGGGTAAACGCAGATTTGCATGAGGGTTGTTTCTCAGTTAAATGCAAATTCATTGAGGAGGGGTGTTCAGATCTTTCAGACCAGAAGCCTTCATGGGGCTCAGAGCTGGGGCCCTGACCGGGAGCAGAGGTGTCTTCCAAGTCACAGCCACACAACTGCCAAAGTTTTTTCAAAAAGGTGTCCTTGGGTCTGGATTAAAATTGTAGTCAGTCACCCAGAGCAAGGATGCCTGCATCTCTGGTTTGTCCTGAATTTCCATAACTTGTGCACTTAGAGAGCTTTAGTCTTCCCCTCACGGAGGCTCATCCCGTGACACGCTGAAATTAGAGTTGGAGTTAAGACTTGAGGTTGAAGATTCACGGGGTGACCTCAGGCACATCCCTTCCCATCTCAGAGACTCAAGTTTTCTAGCTTATAAAATGAAGTGGGGCTTCCCTGGTGGCGCAGTGGTTGAGAGTCCGCCTGCCGATGCAGGGGACACGGGTTCGTGCCCCGGTCTGGGAGGATC
>NW_006769677.1:492141-507854 GCF_000442215.2 Lipotes vexillifer
AAAAAAAAAAAAAAAAAAAAAAAAAAAAAATGAAGTGGCTGGACTAGATAATTTCAAAGCCCCCAGTTCACTCTAACATTCTGGGACATGGAGCCTCACTACCCGCCCAAGCCTGGCCCTGGGTCAAAGCCCACGTTGGGAGCAGTGTCCACTCAGCCAGGGGCTGTGGAAGGCCATTGAGGTGGCCCCTTGGGCTTGGTTGAGCCGCCTTGCCCTCCCCTTCGTGCAGAGACCTCTCCCCCAGGTCCCAGGATGCCCAAGGAACTTCCTGGTTGGGCCCACCTCAAAGCCTGGTCCAACTGGGGGACACCTGGCCCTGGGGATGGAGATGAGGAACAAAAGCCAGTCTTGGGCAAACACAGAGAAATTGAGACCATCACCCAGGGGCAGTATCCTGCCCTCATAAAGAACAAGGGGGTGGGAAGAGGCCAGGGGTCCTAAGATCTCAGGCAAGGCCAAAACTTGATTTAGCTCCTGGAGATGAAGGCAAGTCTGGCCTCCTCCCCAAAACCGTGCTGAGCCCCCAAAAGAGTGGGAGTTGTGAACCCAACAGTCACTACAGCAGGTGGCAAGATTGGAGCCATATGAAAGTCCACTCAGGAGAATAAACACTATCACGTTAGGCCAGTTAGTCAGAAAGCTAGACAGTTCTGCAAGGTTCAGCACGCATGTGGTGGGGATTCCATGCCTCGTGACGTGTCTTGTGGAAGTGCATCTACCTGTATGTAAGAGGTTTCTTCACATCTGTAGGAAAGTCTGTGATGGGCCTGGGGTGTCTGTGAGAAAAACAACAGAATAGCTGGTGGTTACCTATGTAGCCTCTGAGGCCAGACTGACTGGGCTTGAATCCCAAGTATACCCATTATTAGCTTTGTGACCTTGAGCTGTCACCTCTATGTAACTCGATTCACCCATCTGTTAATTGGGATAAATAATAATACCTACTTCGCAAAGTTGTCATAATCCTCTTGTATAGCGTTAGAACAATACCTACTGTGTAGGAAATTTCCAGTAGGTTATAATTACCATGCATGACGGTATATCCACATCAACAAATATAGATTCAACTGTTTCTACATAAAGGTTTAAGGGTGTCTGTATGTCTTTGAGTATGAATATGTACACATCTGTGTCTCTCTATATTTGCTTAGGTGTCTGGGACCTTTCTGTGCATCCAGTGATAATAACGTCTGGCATTTATTTCATGCTCACTATGTCAGGCACTACCCCCAAGAGTTCTACAGGTATTCACGTGGAAACACATGTGAATGTGAACGGCTGAGCACGTTTCCAGACACATGCCAGTGAGTACCTGTGAGTGTGGCCTGTCAGCCCTGCCCGATGAGACCCCCTTCCTGAGTGAGCTGTGTGAGAGATGAAGACTTGTACCGTGGCCTGCCTGCCCACAGCACTGAGTTGGGGGCAGTAAATTACACTCACCACCCACCCCCTTTCCCAGGCTCTGAGTTAGCTTGAATCGCCTGCATCTTCTTTCTTCCAATAGGAAAGGGCAAACAGGAGCCTGGAGAGAAGCCCACCAATCACAGCCTTCCTTTCATCCTATGCCTGCCTTGGTCTTGCCTTGGCCCCAGGGAGCTCAGGAAGGATTCCCGCTTGGCTGGGCCATCTTTTCACAGTGTGTACCACTTTTATGCTGAGTGGCATCTACTTCTGACTCACTGTGTATCCTGCCCGAAAGGGCAGAGTCTAACACGACCAAGATAGTGAATTATCCTCGTGGAGAAAGCCTTCACATTTTAGCTGTTATGTTTCCTTTGGTTCCATTATCCAATGCTGGTAACATTTCAAGCATAAAAGGATATTGGAAAATTTATGAATGTGCTTTCCTTTCTTGCCTTTATGAATACATGACCTTCATCTTCCTTGGCCCAAGGCATCCATCTCTGCCTGGGGAGAGACTAGGATGGAGGTTTGACATAGAAAGCACAAAAGAAAAATGCTGTAATGTTTGGCATCTGACATGCAAAATATGATTATGCGGTAGGTCAAAAGTCTTCTAAACCAGGCTATTCTCTTCAGAGCATATTTTCTGGATGCCTTCATGTCTCTCCTTGGGTGTGATCATGACATTTTATGTAATGGATGTCCAGGCAAGAAGAGGAAGTCCCATCTGCTTTGCTCCAGAAAGGGAACCCTGGTGAGGCCCCTGTCCCAGTCTCCCAGGCTGCTCTGAACCCACCTGGCCTCTGCCTCTGACGCCAGGGCTCCGGGTAAGGCAGAGGAGCCTCGGGAGTTCAGCTTCACAGGCCAACTGCAGTTCCCACACGCCTGGCTACCAAGCTGTGAGCCCGCAGTGTGGCCAGGGTCATGGCTGCACAACAAGGAGATGCCACAGGAAGGGAGGGGGCACTGCTGGGTCAGTGGGAGGCCCTGTGGGAGTTTAGCCAGGAGAATCCAGTGGGCTGGGCAGCTGGGGGCACCACAGGGGCTCTGGCCAGACCAGGAGGGACCAGACCACGAGTTACAAACTCAGCTTCAAGTACAATCCCTGGCCAGCAGGCAGAAGGGACCTTGCCGGGAAACCAGAGGACGCCACACCACAGGATCCCAACACCTCGCTCCTACCAGATGTCACATAAGCTGCCCTTGTCCATCCACACACCTCGACCTCATCTTCGTGGGAGGAGCTTAGGAAGGCAATCTGAAAACTGAACACTTTTCTCTAAGAGAAACAAACATCACTTAACAGGACAGGCTAAACTGTTGGGTCCCCTAACGTTTAAATCAAGTTGAACATTTCATTGTTTTTCTCACTACTCATCAGATAGGGCTTGGGGGAAAGGCCAGATTAGTTACATAATAAAGAAATTACTTTTTATTTTGCACAGATGAAGTGTGAGTGAAATTTTCAACCCTACCGCACACACAAAAATAGACGACCCTGCCCTGCCCCCACTGAAGTGCCAGCTGGCCTGTCCAACTAAAGACAATGATCCTGGCAGAGGACAAGTCCTGGCCTCCTCCAGGTGGTGTGAGACAGGTCCTGGCAGAGGCATCCCTCCCGCCCAAGCGCTCACATCAACCTTCTTGGGCTCACACACAACAGGTCCCTTCCCCCTGCCCTATCTGTGCTTTTGTGAGGGAAAGAACAAGGTTTTAATTCTCTTTCCAGGCCCTTCCCGTCCAGGCTTTTGGGCTCCTAGCCCTGGCCGCTGTCTCAGAGGCCTTTCCGATCCCTCCTCCTTCCCCTGGGAGGTGGGAATGCGGGGTGTGAATTGAGTGAGGTCCAAGGTGTCTGGGAGGAGGGGCGGGGGGTGGAGACCAGCCCACGCAGATGGCGATGCTGCCACCTACTGGAGTCCTGGGGAGAGACAGACCAGCTGGGGAACCATGTTCCACTGGCCCAGGGTGGACAACCTCAGAATCCTGCCCTCGAATGATTCGTTTTCCTTTTTCCAGAACAGTGTCTCACCTATTCTTCCATTTGGTCATCGGGTTTGCTGGTTGGAGCAATATCATTCGTCCCATTTTATGGATGAGTAAACTGATACTCAAGAAAGAGCAGAATGTTCTCTGACATCACATGACTGAGGATGGCTTGAAGGCAACATTTAATCTCAAGCCTCCCGGCCAAGAACTGAGTCCCCAACTCAGTGGTCAGACTAGGGTGTCCTGGGAAACAAGAGGAGCCCCCTTAGGAACAAGGTTGATAGGGTCACCCCCAACATCCAGGGAGATAGTGTGAGGGAAGGGGGGCATCTACATCCTCCTGCTGGGACTAAGGCACCAGGCAGTAATAACGACCCTGTAGTAGCTCAGGGCCTGATATATGTCCACAGTAGCACACAGATCATTTCAGCTGCTCCGGTACCATCTTCTGAAATGCCACAGAGCAGGCTGGCTGCCGGGACCAACGCCTGTCCTGATTAATTGGGCTCCTCCATATCTCAGAGGGCCCATCCCACCTGCATGGTCCTGTTCAGAGTTCTCAGTCTTATGGCCTCCCTGGTTCCCCATTCTCTAGGATCTGGATCCCAGCTCTGCCTTGTGGCTGGTGGGCAGGACTCCCCAAGTCACAGGCTGTCCACCAGAATCGCCCACACTTGGCCTCCCTAGGCCCTGGGACACTTGCACCTCAGACCAGCTGACAAACACACCCAGACGTTGAACAGAGTTGGCCCTACCACGTCCCAGGTCCCCACGGCAGAGTCAGTTTCCCCAGGCCCTCTTTTCCAGCAAGAAGGATGCTAGCCCCTCTCAGCCTTGTCCTGCTGTGAATAACTGCCAAGTGGAGAGAGGGTGTACGGTTCAGAGCCAGGGCTGGAGTCTGAGCCCCAATGGCCGTCAAAGGCACCACCCTCAGGTAGCCACACCAGCCTTCCATCTCAAAACCACAGCACTAATAGAAACTTCTCTGAGGTGGCTTAGGGGGCAAATTATGAAGCCATGAAAACACAATTGAAGAAAAAGACTACTGAACTGATCTCAGGATAGGCAATGACTTTCCAGGCAAAGAAGAGCTCGTACAGGGAAAGACATGGCTTAAAATGTTGGAACTTCTGTACATCAAAAACAACTCACTAAAAAAACTACAAATAGAACTACCATATGACCCAGCAATCCCACTACTAGGCATATACCCTGAGAAAAACATAATTCAAAAAGAATCATGTACCAAAATGTTCATTGCAGCTCTATTTACAATAGCCCGGAGATGGAAACAACCTAAGTGTCCATCATCGGATGAATGGATAAAGAAGATGTGGCACATATATACAATGGAATATTACTCAGCCATAAAAAGAAACGAAATTGAGCTATTTGTAATGAGGTGGATAGACCTAGAGTCTGTCATACAGAGTGAAGTAAGTCAGAAAGAGAAAAACAAATACCGTATGCTAACACATATATATGGAATTTAAGAAAAAAATGTCATGAAGAACCTAGGGGTGAAACAGGAATAAAGACACAGACTTACTAGAGAATGGACTTGAGGATATGGGGAGGGGGAAGGGTAAACTGTGACAAAGCGAGAGAGGCGCATGGACATATATACACTACAAAACGTAAGGTAGATAGCTAGTGGAAGCAGCCACATAGCAGAGAGAGTGGCATGGACATATATACACTACCAAACGTAAGGTAGATAGCTAGTGGGAAGCAGCCACATAGCACAGGGAGATCAGCTCGGTGCTTTGTGACCGCCTGGAGGGGTGGGATATGGAGGGTGGGAGGGAGGGAGACGCAAGCGGGAAGAGATATGGGAACATATGTATATATATAACTGATTCATTTTGTTGTGAAGCTGAAACTAACATACCATTGTAAAGCAATTATACTCCAATAAAGATGTTAAAAAAAAAAAAGTCTGTGAACACTGTCATAAAGGCTTTAATCAAAAAAAAAAACAACAACAACAACTCAAAATAAAAGGCCTCAGAGGAAGTTTCCTATACCCTTAACATGTTTCTTCCACCTACGTCTTTGGGTGTCCTTGCTGTTTTTTGTTGGGAACATTAGGTTGTGCTTTTATATATTAAAGGAAAAGTTTACTTACTTTGAACTCTTTGAATTTTGAAACTTTGAGTGTATTATTACCTACTGACTAAAAAAGAAACAGATGGCATTTTAAAGATAAATCAGACAAAATACTTTAATTGAGTCTATGTGAACTGTTGATGAATGAAAATTTAATATTAAAAAAAATTCCTGGGAATTCCCTGGCGGTCCAGTGGTTAGGACTCTTTGCTTTCACTGCCAGGGCCTGGGTTCAATCCCTGGTCAGGGAACTAAAATCCCACAAGCTGTGCAGCATGGCCAAAAATAAAAAATTCCTAAGGGTACTTCTGCCCCAGCCCTCAGCCCAGACAGCAGGGAAAGGCAGAACTGTGAAAGTGACTAAGTTTGTCTCTAGCAGCCCCACCCTCTGCTTTCTGCTCCCCTGCCCCGCTTCCAAGCACCCCTCTTTCCCAAAGCCCCCCTGCACCCTCCCTCCCTCTCTTTCCCCACCCTTACAACACACTCTCAGATGGGCTTTGCTTGACTCACACGTGCTGAGGGGCTGAGGAGGGCCTGAAAGGCCGCCACCCACTCGGGGAAGCATTAAGGAGCAGGAGGAAAGCTGCTGCCATCGAGGCCGGACATTATTTTAGGTTCTGACATCAACCCTGCAGGCCAAGCCCACTGCTAAGCAGCTGATACATAGCAAATCACGGCTTTCTGGTACTGGTGTGGGCATTAAGGAAGAGTTAAGGGGGCTTCCCTGGTGGCGCAGCGGTTAAGAATCGGCCTGCCAGTATAGGGAACAAGGGTTCGATCCCTGGTCCGGGAAGATCCCACATGCCAGGGAGCAACTAAGCCCACGCGCCACAACTACTGAGCCTGCACTCTAGAGCCCGCGAGCCACAACTACTGGAGCCTACTAAGCCTAGAACCTGAGCTCCACAGCAAGAGAACCCACTCCAATGAGAAGCCCACGCACTGCAACGAAGAGTAGCTCCCACTCGCCACAACTAGAGAGCCTGCATGCAGCAATGAAGACCCAACGCAGCCTAAAATAAATAAATTTATTTTAAAAAATTGGGGGCTTCCCTGGTGGCACAGTAGTTGAGAATCCGCCTGCCAATGCAGGGGACACGGGTTCAAGCCCTGGTCCGGGAAGATCCCACATGCCGCGGAGCAACTAAGCCCATGCGCCACAGCTACTGAGTCTTCGCTCTAGAGCCCGCAAGCCACAACTACTGAAGCCTACAAGCCTAGAATCCGTGCTCCGCAACAAGAGAAGCCACTACAATGAGAAGCCCACACACCGCAACAAAGAGTAGCCCCCGCTCGCCACAACTGGAAAAAGCCCGCGTGCAGCAACAAAGACCCAACTCGGCCAATAAATAAATAAATTTATATATATATATAAAAGAGTTAAAAGTTTGTCGCGGTGATGTTGTTTTTTGATGACAATCTCGAAAATGCCTGAGCCCTGGGGTAGAGCCCTGGATGAGTCCTTATATAGGAAACAGGTGATGAGAGATCCAGCTCCCAAGGGCCAGCATCCTAGGAGTCATTTTCCCAAATGGCAGGCACAGCCAGAGAGCGGATGGGGACCTTTTCTGTGCCCTGGCTACAGCACGGGGCTGACAGGCAGATGACTGGGGGCCATCCCTCCCCATGAGCCCAGACCTTCACTGGACAAAACAGTCTGTAGGATAGGAAAAGCACCTCTTCTCTGTCCAAGCCCCAAACCTGCACCCACCGTGAGGGAGCAAATCCACTTTTCCCTATGTGTTTCCTGCACACTGGGAGATGATTTGCGCCAGAGTCCCATTAGTCCCGGGACAGAAGTCCCTGCCCCTCCTCCTGACAGCGGCACTCAACCGTCACCCTCACTGCCAAGACTCTGCATTGGCCCAAGCCTCCTCCTCTCCAGACCTCCTGTCCCTCTCTCCCCTCTCTCTTCTTGGCCTGCTAGAGTCTGGGAAAGGCAGAAAGCTCTGGACAGGCCCTAGGTTGCCCTGCAGGCTGCAGATAAAACAAGCTTCAGTGGCTGGACCTGCGGCTGGTCCTGGGGCTGCTCTTGTGGCTGCCCTGCTTGGGCTCCACTCCTAGGGGGAGCCCCCTACAGCAGAGCCACAGCGCCACCTGGTGTACAGGGCCATCTGTGCAGCTAGGCCGGAGCCTGCCCAAAGACAGACGACACCTCCTGGATGCCTCTTCCTTAACTATTTCACTGTCTAGTCACTGGGAGTCTTCCCTAGATCCCAGGAGAGCCCCATCCTGAGGGGTGATGGATGACTGTCAAGCTGAGGTCCCAGCCACATCTCTGACACACACAGCCCCATACACATAGCAAAACACACAGAAAGGGCCTGGGCTTCTGTGTCAGGTGGAGTGGATCACTCCCAACTCCTCTGGTTGGTGTATGTCTGAGCTCAGGCAATTACATAACCTCATGAGCCTCAGTGCCCTGCCTCTAAAATGGGAGCAATAAAAAGGCTGCTGAGGAACAGATTAGGTAATAAAGGTCCTACAGCAGCCACTGGCTCATTGCAAGTGTTCAAGAAATAATGGTTTCCTTTCCCTTCTGTCTGAGTTCGGTGCCTGGGAAACCTAGACTTACCCAAAGGCAGGGCCGAAGGGATAGCCAACACCCAAAGTCTAGGATGGGAAATATTTCTATCTCGGCTCCTCCAAAAAGCCATTCCAAGCTACTCCACCAACTGCTATTTGCCTCTCTGAACACCTTCAGTTGAGGGTGACCAACACACCTCATTTGCTGGAGAATGAGGGATTTTCGGGAAATAAGAGACCTTTGGTGCTAACACTGGGGTGTCCCAGGCCAGCTTGGATGCATTGGTCACCTAGTCCTTATATTTCCACACAGTCCGGTTCTAGGACTTCACAGAATTGCGGGCTGTAGCCCAGGAATCTGCGTTGTAACACTCCCCAGGTGATTTTTATAAACACCAAGTCACTGCCCCTACTCTGTGCTTTCTCTTCAGCTTCTGGTGGGAACACTACTCTTCAACTAGATGGGAAGCCACCCGAGGCACGGCACACACCTTGGAAAGACTCCAGAGAACTTTGTAAAAACCAGGCTCCAGACCTGAATCTGCAAAGTAAACCAGCAGCAATGAGGCCCACGTTCTCTATTCAGCTTTAGCGTTTGCACCCATGTGTTGCTCCTCTATTATCTTCCACTCATTCATTCATTATTTGTTGAGTGCCTATTAGCTCAGCACAGGAGGAACTAATATTCTAATGGTGGGAGATAAGCAACTGCCACTTACATAACACAGTAATTTTTTTAAATTTTTTAATTTAATTTTATTTATTTTTTTATACAGCAGGTCCTTATTAGTCATCAGTTTTATACACATCAGTGTATCCATGTCAATCCCAATCGCCCAATTCATCACACCACCAACCCCACCCCCCGCCGCTTTCCCCCCTTGGTGTCCATATGTTTGTTCTCTACATCTGTGTCTCAATTTCTGCCCTGCAAACCGGTTCATCTGTACCATTTTTCTAGGTTCCACATATATGCATTAATATACGATATTTGTTTTTCTCTTTCTGACTTACTTCACTCTGTATGACAGTCTCTAGATCCATCCACGTCTCTACAAATGACCCAGTTTCGTTCCTTTTTATGGCTGAGTAATATTCCATTGTATATATGTACCACATCTTCTTTATCCATTCATCTGTCGATGGACATTTAGGTTGTTTCCATGTCCTGGCTATTGTAAATAGTGCAATGAACATTGGGGTGCATGTGTCTTTTTGAATTATAGTTTTCTCTAAGTATATGCCCAGTAGTGGGATTGCTGGATCATATGGTAATTCTATTTTTAGTTTTTTAAGGAACCTCCATACTGTTCTCCACAGTGGCTGTATCAATTTCCATGCCCACCAACAGTGCAAGAGGGTTCCCCTTTCTCCACACCCTCTCCAGCATTTGTTGTTTGTAGATTTTCTGATGATGCCCATTCTAACTGGTGTGAGGTGATACCTCCTTGTAGTTTTGATTTGCATTTCTCTAATAATTAGTGATGTTGAGCAGCTTTTCATGTGCTTCTTGACCATCTGTATGTCTTCTTTGCAGAAATGTCTATTTAGGTCTTCTGCCCATCTTTGGATTGGGTTATTTGTTTTTTAAAATTGAGCTGCATGAGCTGTTTATATATTTTAGAGATTAACCCTTTGTCCATTGATTCGTTTGCAAATATTTTCTCCCATTCTGAGGGTTGTCTTTTCATCTTGTTGATGGTTTCCTTTGCTGTGCAAAAGCTTTGAAGTTTCATTAGGTCCCATCTGTTTATTTTTGTTTTTATTTCCATTACTCTAGGAGGTGGATCAAAAAAGATCTTGCTGTGATTTATGTCAAAGAGTGTTCTTCCTATGTCTTCCTCTAAGAGTTTTATAGTGTCTGGTCTTACATTTAGGTCTCTAATCCATTTTGAGTTTATTTTTGTGTATGGTTCTAGGGAGTGTTCTAATTTCATTCTTTTACATGTAGCTGTCCAGTTTTCCCAGCACCACTTATTGAAGAGACTGTCTTTTCTCCATTGTATATCCTTGCCTCCTTTGTCATAGATTAGTTGACCATAGGTGTGTGGGTTTATCTCTGGGCTTTCTATCTTGTTCCATTGATCTATGTTTCTGTTTTTGTGCCACTACCATATTGTCTTGATTACTGTAGCTTTGCAGTAAGTGTCTGAAGTCAGGGAGTCTGATTCCTCCGGCTCCGGTTTTTTCCCTCAAGACTGCTTTGGCTATTCGGGGTCTTTTGTGTCTCCATACAAATTTTAAGATTTTTTGTTCTAGTTCTGTAAAAAATGCCACTGGTAATTTGATAGGGATTGCATTGAATCTGTAGATTGCTTTGGGTAGTATAGTCATTTTCACAATATTGATTCTTCCAATCCAAGAACATGGTATATCTCTCCATCTGTTGGTATCATCTTTAATTTCTTTCATCAGTGTCTTATAGTTTTCTGCATACAGGTCTTTTGTCTCCCTAGGTAGGTTTATTCCTAGGTATTTTATTCTTCTTGTTGCAATGGTAAATGGGAGTGTTTCCTTAATTTCTCTTTCAGATTTTTCATCATTAGTGTATAGGTATGCAAGAGATTTCTGTGCATTAACTTTGTATCCTGCAACTTTACCAAATTCATTGATTAGCTCTAGTAGTTTTCTGGTGGCATCTTTAGGATCCTCTATGTATAGTATCATGTCATCTGCAAACAGTGACAGATTTACTTCTTCTTTTCCAATTTGTATTCCTTTTATCTCTTTTTCTTCTCTGATTGCCATGGCTAGGACTCCCAAAACTATATTGAATAATAGCGGTGAGAGTGGACATCCTTGTCTTTTTCCTGATCTTAGAGGAAATGTTTTCAGTTTTTCACCATTGAGAATGATGCTTGCTGTGGATTTGTCGTACATGGCCTTTATTACGTTGAGGTGGGTTCCCTCTATGCCCACTTTCTGGAGAGTTTTTATCATAAATGAGTGTTAAATTTTGTCATAAGCTTTTTCTGCATATATTGAGATGATCTTATGGGTTTTATTCTTCAATTTGTTAATATGGTGTATCACATTGATTGATTTACATATATTGAAGAATCCTTGCATCCCTGCGATAAATCCCACTTGATCATGGTGTACGATCCTTTTAATGTGCTGTTGGATTCTGTTTGCTAGTATTTTGTTGAGGATTTTTGCATCTATATTCATCAGTGATATTGGCCTGTAATTTTCTTTTTTTGTAGTATCTTTGTGTGGTTTTGGTATCAGGGTGATGTTGGCCTCATAGAATGAGTTTGGGAGTGTTCCTTCCTCTGCAATTTTTTGGAAGAGTTTGAGAAGGATGGGTGTTAGCTCTTCTCTAAATTTTTGATAGAATTCACCTGTGAAGCCATCTGGAACACAACTACTGAGCCCACGTGCCACAACTACTGAAGCCCGCATGCCTAGAGCCCGTGCTCTGCAACAAAAGAAGCTACTGCAGTGAGAAGCCCATGCACCGCGACAAAGAGTGGCCCCTGCTCACCGCAACTAGAGAAAGCCCACCCGCAGCAACGAAGACCCAACACAGCCAAAAATAAATAAATAAAAATAATTTTTTTTTTTTGGTACGCGGGCCTCTCACTGTTGTGGCCTGTCCCGTTGTGGAGCACAGGCACCGGACGCGCAGGCTCAGCGGCCATGGCTCACGGGCCCAGCCGCTCCGCGCCATGTGGGATCCTCCCGGACCGGGGCACGAACCCATGTCCCCTGCATCGGCTGGCAGACTCTCAACCACTGTGCCACCAGGGAAGCCCAATAAAAATAATTTTTTTAAAAAAAAAGAGAACATAACAGTCCTAAACATGTATACAGCCAATAACAGAGCTTCCAGCAACATGAAGGAGGAAAAGATAGAACTAAAAGATAGAAAAACCTATCATTGCAGTTGGTTATTTTCATGCCCTTCTCTCAGTGACAGACAGAACAAGCAGGCAGAAAAATCAACAGTATAGAAGGTTTGAAGAGCCCTATAAACCAACTTGATATAATTGACATTGACAGAACACACTGTCCAGCAACAGCACAGTATACATTCTTTTCCAGTGTATCAGAATCAGATGAAAAGCAGGAAGACAATAAAGAAAAACCAATGAAACCCAAAACTGGATATTTGAAAAGATAAATAAAAGTGGAAAACATCTTCTGAGACTGATCAGGGCGGCAGGGGGTCGGGGGGTGAACCATAAATTACCAATATCAGAAATTAGAGGGGACAGCACTACAGATCCTAAAGACAAGAAGGGAATATTATGAATAACTTTATGCTAATAACTTCAATAACTTTAACGAAATACACAAATTTCTTGAAAGACACAAAGTACCAAAGCTCACTCAAGAATAAATAGGTAACCTGCATAGCCCACAAATCTATTTAAAAAATTCAATTTGTAGGGTTTTAAAGAGAAAACTTCCTACAAAGAAAACTGCAGGCCCACAGTGCATCACCAGTGAATCCTGCCAAATATTTAAGGAAGAAATAATACAACATTTCAATACTGAAAACAACAAAACATTGCTTAAAGAAATTAAAGCCCTAAATAAGTGGAGACATGTATAACTTGCTTATAGAATCAGAAGAGTCAATATTGTTAAAGAGGCAATTCTCCTCAAATTGATCAATACCTTCAACAGAATTCTTGTAAAAATCCCAGGATATTTTCATAGAAATTGGCAAACTGACTCTAAAGTTTATTTATATATATACATATATATATAGCGTTAAGTGTGGATTACTATAATCATATAATTGAATCATGATTCATACAAATTATATGATTATAGTAATCCACACATAACACCACACTGACATATAGCTCAACAGAATAGAATGAGAGTCCAACAAAAGACCAACACAGCTAAGGTCAATTCATTTTTGACAATGTGTCAAGGCAATTCAATCAGGAAACTATAGGCTTTTCAACAAATGGTGCCAGAATTGGATATCCATATACAAAAAAAGAAAAATTTAGACCTCTAACTCACATCATATACAAAAGTTAACTCCTAAATGTAAGAGCTAAAACAGAATAAAATCTTGGTGACACTGGGTTAGGCAAAAATTTCTTAGATATAACACCAAAAGTATCATCCATAATGGAAAAAAATTGTATAAATTGAACTTTATCAAAATTTAAAAGTTTGCTTTTCAACAGACACCATTAAGAAAATGAAAATTCAAACCACAAACTGGGAGAAATTATTTACAAAACATATATCCAACATAGGAATTATATCTAGAATAGACAAAAACTCTTATAACTCAATAATGAAGAGACAAACAACCCAATAAAAAACAGACAAAAGATTTGAATGGACAATTCACCAAAGAAGATATCTGAATATCTAATAAGCACTAGAAAAGCTACTCAGCATCATTCAGGCAGTTCATTATATGTCAAATACTTTAAAAAAAAAAAGCTGTAAAATTAAAAAAAAAACTAATTGGTCACCTTTGGGAGTTGTTAGAGCATCAATTCATTATTCTAAAGACTAGCAGGAAGAGTCCAGGAATATTACCTGGTCTTTTCTATGCGAATTGTGCTTTAGGAAAACCAAACAGTCGATGGAAAAAGGGGGTTTTTAAGAATGACAGTTATAAATACAGAAGGAATAATTGAATTAGAAAACGCTTGTTGAGTAATCCTTAATACAATAATAAATCTAGACAAGGAGCATCAACAGATGCTAAAACCATTAGGTTAGAGGCTGATGTGGCATTTTGTAATGGATGGACCAGGCGGACCACATCTGAAATCACCAGTAAAATTAACATCAGTAAAAGTGGAACAACCAGACATTATGTACTTTCTCTCTTGTGATACAACAGTATATAGTACCACCTACAATCTATTTTTGCAAAAAGAAAAAAATTGAATCTTAATATTACCAGGCTTCTAGATCTAATTGTCAGGGGGGACTGAAGAACTTGTGAAAGGATTCCTTGAGGATGGAATTAGCCAAATTCTGTGGGAAATTCTATAGCTCAATAAATATCAAAAAAGGGAGTGGGTAAGAAATTTAAAAGATATATTGATCGAATGTAATGTATGGACGTTGTTTGGTTTTTTTTGTTTTTGTTTTTGTTTTCTGCAGTACGCGGGCCTTTCTCTGCCGCGGCCTCTCCTGTTGAGGAGCACAGGCTCTGGATGCGCAGGCCCAGCGGCCATGGCCCACAGACCCAGCCGCTCCGTGGCACGTGGGATCCTCCCGGACCGGGGCACGAACCTGTGTCCCCTGCATCGGCAGGCGGACCCTCAACCACTGCGCCACCAGGGAAGCCCATGAACGTTGTTTGGATCTCGATTCAAACCAACCAACCATAAAAATATCTTTCAGAGATAAGTGTGGACATTTGAACACAGACGAGGTGTTAGATGATGCAGAGTTTCTATTATTACTCTTGTTAGGTGTACTAATGGTACTATGGTTATGCTCTTTTTAAAAGTGGTTACCTGTTGGGTATACATACTGAGGTATTTACAAGTTAAATTAAACCATAGCTGGGGTGTCCTTTAAAATATTCTGGTGACAGTGCTAGGGTAGGGGAGAATGTTGTGGGAACGAGATAGATGAAATAACGTTGACAATTCTTGAAAGTAGTGATGGATGGATACAGGGTGGTTAAATATACTATTTTCTCTATTTTGGGTATGTTTGAAATTTTCCATAACAAAGAACTGGAGTTTTGTTTTGTTGAATTTTAAATGGGCTGTGTTCACCCAGATCACAGCCCTCAGGCTGACTTCAACATGAGTATTCCCTACCTTGATCCACACAGTCAACGTAGGTCACAAATGAGAGAAATGAGTCAGGGGTTAAGAAAACAGCAAAGCAAGCAGCTGGTACCCACCTCTGCGAGGATTAATGGAGAGTGGCAGGACCATGGCAAACAAAAGATCACCTGCCCATCCAAAGGGGGCAGCCAATGTTGCCATGTGGGAATAAGGGCCCGAGATGGCTAAGTCTTCTAATTTTTCATTAGAAACTTGAAATCTAGGCATTTCAGTAAAACCTCCCAATATGCAGGCAACTGATTTAAAAAATTTTAAACACTTGCAAGTCAGTGCTAGAAAGCCAAACAAAACCTGTCTGGAGGCTAGATTTGTTCCACAGACTGTTGTTTTGTGATCTCTGACACCACACCATGTAATGCATTATATAGTAATGCATTAATAATTGGCTGACATTCTTAACAGTTGAATCACACGGCCAGGACAATTGACGTTGTGCATATCCGAAATGCCCAGATCCTTTATATGCAAACAGCTGTCAAGCCAGGCACACCCCACACTGAACTCAGAACTGAACACAGGCTTACAGTTATCTCCATCAAATTGCATCTTGTCATTTGTCAGAAACATTTGTCCCTGGATTGGCTCCACTCTTCCTCGAAATTCTACTGAATTTGCACTCCCTTCCAGCTTTGTATCACACACAGTTTTAATAAGCCCATCCAAAGCCATCTACAAAGCTAATGTCAACCTGTGTGCATAGTTCAATAGAGTTCAACGGATTTCAACAGGTAGGTCAGGCTTGTCTCCTGCTAGACGTCTACAGCTGTTCAGCTATAACTTCAACCTACCTTCTGTGTTCATCCACCTCATATTTACCTGTCTTCCTCCTTGAAGCCACCATACATTGCATATAGGCCTAATCCACTAGTTTTGTGGTGACAGGAATGCCAC
>NW_006769677.1:507991-527740 GCF_000442215.2 Lipotes vexillifer
AGGAATGCCACCTCCTTACACCTGTATATGGAGTACTTTATGGTTTTTATAGCATGTTCCCATAATTTTCTGACTTGATCGTTATCACCCATCACAACCTTTAAAAATCCTATCAACCTCACATTAAGACATTGATCTACTAATCTGCCAGTGGTCTATTTGTTTGTTTACAATCCACTAATAATCTATCTGGTGATTTCCAGATTAAATAGAGCAAGGGCAACTATTGATAATTTAGCTTCTTACCTTCCCACTTCACCATCTCACCAAAAAAGAGTTCCCCAAACCACCACCATTCCAGCAATAACCTATAGGGACAGAAACAATATTTAAGAGGAAGAATGTTCTAACCATGAGAGTTGACAGAAAGTGGAATGCATCACCTTGTGAAGAAATGACATTTTGATGCTAGAACTTTTCAAATAGGAGCTAGGGTTTTGCAGAAGGGACTCCAACATGGATAGGGAGTTGGGCAGAATGATCTTTCATTCATGCATTTCTGTCCACATGAGGAAACCGCTCTGTGCTCAGCTCTTGGCTGAGCTCTTGGAAATATCTTACCAGTTCTTGCAGTGATAACCTCTCAAGGTTAAAAACATACACTTGGCAAGTGTGACTGTTTTTATGCTTTGTACATTTTAAAATTAATTCCCTTTTAAAAAGCAGTTTTCAGCAAATGTTTTTAAAATGCCAACCTTTTCTCCATTGTTCAAAATTGGGAAGAATCCATATAATGGAATATTATTCAGCCATAAAAAAAGAAATGAAGCACCAATACAAGGTAGGATGTGGATGAATCTTGAAAACATTAGGATAACTGAAAGAAGCCAGTCACAAAAGACCACATATTACATGATTCCATTCATATGAAAGTCCAGAATAGGTAAATGTAGATACAGAAAGTAGATTAGCGGTTATTTAGGGGTGGGGTGAGGTGATAGCTAAAGGATACAGGATTTTCTATTGAGTTGATGAAAATGTTCTAAAATTGACTGTGGTGATGGTTGCACATATATGTGAATGTACTAAAATCCGTTGAATTGTACATTTTAAATGGGTGAATTGTAGGGTATATGAATTATATCTCGATAAACCTGTTTTTTAAAAAAAAATTAAGCAAACTTTTTTGGGGGGGGTTGGGGATAGATGTTTGCTTCCAGGCTGGCTAGATTTCTAAAGGGGAGCACTCAACCATCTGCTGAGGATGAGCCTGTGCGCGAAAAGATCCGGTTCAGCGAGGAACTGGCAGCCAGGTTGGGTGAGGTGGAAGGATTTTCTCACATTTCAGGAGGCATGGGGCTCCCCTTTCGGAATCTGGGGCTGGGATTAGCAGCCGAGGAGACAGACAAGAGCTCCACCTTCCACCCACTTCCTCCTTGCTTTCTAGGTCTTGCTTCTCACCGCTCCTGGTAGTATTTCCATCCCAGGAGTTAACTCCTAGCACGCCCATAAAAACAGCTGAAACCACTCTTTCGGGAGAACACGTCCGGGAGGCCTCTCATCCCAGCTAAGCTTGCTCCCTACTTCGCCCCGCCTCCTGAGGATGTGGGGCATCCGTCCACCCCCTGACAAAGCGGCCCCCCTGCCTCAGAATGTTCGCGTGCTGGAAGATTTCAAAACCCAGCTGGCAGATTTCCTGCTCCCCGGGGGGGACTTCTGAACCTGGGCTGTGCGGCAGGCAGGAAAGGATATCCCTAGAAAACGTCTGTTCTCCCGTCTGCCAGCGAATTCCACCACTCCTGACTGACACCGGGGAGCAGGGGCACAGATGTGGGGAGGGAAACGCCCAGGCACTTTTCCCAAACTCTGCAAATCCGCCCAGGGAGGCCTGGAGGCCTGGGTAAGGGAGAAGGGCCCGCGGTCTAGGGGTTCTGCAGATCGAGGGAAGGCGGCAACGACCAGTTATCAGCATTGAGTTGGCCAAAAACTTCGTTCTGGGGTTCGTTCGCGGTTCTGGTAACAATGTTACGGAAGAACCCGAACGAACTTTTTGGCCAACCCATAGTTAAAAAGGAGAGCGACTGCTGCACTTGAGGCCCTGCGCTGGGCCTCGGGTCACAGCTCGCGGGAGTGGTCGCCCCGCTCGGGCCCCGACAGCCAGCGCTCACCACGCCGCTCCCGGCCCTGGGTGAGGGGCAGCAGCAGGGAACCGGCAGCGGGAACTCGGGCACGCCCCGTAGAGAGGGCGCCAGGAATTTTCGATGACGGGGCCCAGGTAGGGCCCCACCACCGGTGCAGCGCCCCGGGACTTCCCGTCCTCATCCCCGGTACCGGGACCCGGGACTGGGTGCCGTTAAAGGAAATGCCTAGGAAGAGGGAGCAGCAGGTAAACGTACGTTTTCGGGCGGCTGGATGGTGCAGTGCGCGGGGGCAACAAGTAGCTTGGAAAGCGAGTGAGGCGCCAAGGAGAGCGGCTTCCTGCCTGCAGCGAAGCAGGACGTGCAAGCAGAGCAGTGAGAGACAGGAACTGAGGAGACTAAATAGAGACTGACTCGTTTCCTTGAGCAAGGGGGTAAAAGGGGGGTGCGGATATCCAAAAGGGTCGTGCTCCAGGTGAGGCTCGAACTCACAACCTCGGCATTGCTCTGCATGTACTGCTGTATAAGTACCGCGCGCTAACCGATTGCGCCACTGGAGCTCCGCTTACCCCGCCTCGCGATGGCTCTATCAGGGTTCACCCGGGCCCTGTGCGGGCCTTCGCGGAGCATGCGCACCCGCGGCTTGCGGCTAGGCGAGAACGAGCCGGGGCCCCGAGACCCCGCAGCTTCCGGTCCGGCGGTCCCCGGCCTAGTGTGGGAGGGAAGGCTGCTAAGGTCTCCTTCCGGGGGGGCGGGGCCCTTTGGCGGGACCTTGAAAAGAGCACAGCCCACCTCCCTGGGTAGCGCGGGAGGAGGAGCCCGGGCGCTGCGGTCTGAAACCATCTCCGCGTCCTCAGTGTGGAGCTTCGCCTCCCAGGAGCAGGACCCGCGAGAAGCAGGCCTAGTCCGGGAGCCGGGCTGCGGCCGGCGGGCGGGCCTTGTTCCGAGGGGTGGGGCCGAGCGGGGCGGCCTCGGCTCCTGGGCAGCAGATGCCCCGGACTGCCGCCTCTGACCCGCGTGACCGGTGAGCTGGAGGAGCCCACCCCCCTACCCCCCGCGCCGCCCTGGAAGTCGGCAGGAGCGGGAAAACCCGTGAATGAGCAAAGCCCGCGCCTGCCGGTGGGGCAACCAGGGAGCGCCTGGGCCGGGGTGGCGACCGAGCTTCCAAGACCGGACCGGGCAGAGATTTAACCGTCAGACCCTTGTCCTGCCCCGAAGGCTTTCTGCTGCCCCTTCTTACATCCTGAGCGGGGTGCTCGGATCGTGTCCAACCACGGGCATTCTGGGGACACGGTGATAGCCCAGGCCTTCAAGAGGGTGCAAGCTAAGCTAGTCCACGTGTTTTGTTGGGCCACGACGTGTATGTTTTGTTTAATTTTAAAGCGAGTTCCTAATATTTAAAAACAAGAGGTCCCCTACAAATATCTGGATATCCATTTCTTTTTTTAAAACCAGAAAGTGTAAACCGTACCCAGTGCCAAATTATGACCGTCCTGTGCCTTACACACTTTTGTCTTCGTGGGCCCCTTTGTCCATCAAAACAACAAAATTTTTTTTTAATTATATTTTGCTACTACAGACCACAAATATAATCCAGGCTGGATTTATTGTTACATTCATTATTATCTTTTTTTCTGATTTCCAAAAAAAATTAAAATGTAAACACTTGGGGGGGGCTCTAGGCACTGTGCCTACGGTCCTTGACTGATAACTCTGCTAGGAACCTGCATCCCTCTGGGAGGGTAGCTGCAGCCTCCTCCACAAAATGCCCCCCTCCCCCCTCCCTCTCTTCCTCTGGGGTTGCATCAGTCGATTGTCTCCTGGGCCTCTGTTGGCATGTTGGTCACCCTGTTCCGGTGACCTCTGCTTTCCTGGGAGAGCCAGAAGAGCAAACAACAGAGCACCATGTCAATAGATTTCGGAACCAGCATGAGCAAGTGATGGGGGCAGAATAAAGATCATGCATAATCACCTTGATGGTGACTAACCCACATTAACAGGTTGTGTTCGGGTGATGAGGTCGAGAGTACGATTGTAGAAAAGCCTTGAAATTGGAGCAGAAGAGATTAGAGAGATCAGGCAGATGATGAGACAAGCACAGGTTCTGTTTAAGGCAGAGGCCTCCTGTAGGTGGTGTTTTCAGGAAGTTCATTGCCTTGTACAGACTGGGTTGTGCACCCAGAGAAAGGAGATAGGCGAGCCTCTCTTGGTGGTTTGTAAACTGTGAGAGACACACATCCAGAGCAAGAGCTCAGAAGGGTGATGGTCAACACTCTTGCAAGATCCCATCAGGTACCAGGCAGATGGTGGGATGCAGAGCTGTTTACAACACGCCAGGATTAGGGCTCCTTGGAGCATGCTTTGGCAAGTCCTTGGTAAATCAAGGGCAGCAGAGAGTGAGCCTTTGAAATAAGTCCCTCCCAAAAGATGGAACAAGTTCTAAAAGTAAATGCATGATTTGCCCCCAGGTGGGAATAATTTTTCCCCCTAAATTGAAAGGGGTTAATTTCCTGAAAGACAAGAAAGTAAGTTGTAGACTCATACACAGCGTCTTCTCAAATCCAGTAGCATCTGCCGAGTCTGCTCTTTCTCCCTCCTGAATCCCTCAGGTAGAATCTGCCTGGTGAACTATAAGCAGCAAAAATGGCCCCTGGTGGTCCAGCTTCCCTTCCCACTCTCCGCTTTCATGGATTTACTCCTTAACAGTATTGGTTCAGCAGATACTGACTGACCCTGGTTGCATGGGAAGGGAAGGCAGCACCTGATACAGCCTTGGGGAACTAAAATAGCTTAGTCCCCAAGGAAAATGGGGCTCTAAGGGAGGAGTGAGGGCAGTGTTGAACCTAGAGGGGGCAGTGTCAGAATCTCTGCCACCAGAGAGATTTTTCAGCAAGAGCAAGTATACTGAGACCTTCAAATCACTTAACCTCATACACACTCACCCTGAAGAGCAAAGAACTAAGAGTCTGAGGCCCTCCCTGGCTCTGTGACCTTAAGTAAATCTCTTACCCTTTCTGGGCCTCAGTTTCCTCATTTATAAACTGAGGGATCTAGACCAGATAAGAGCTTTCTAGCTTAACTGGGGAATGCCTTTTACCATGTATACTCTTGATAACAACTTGCAATTATTTAAGCATTTAATAATTTGTGTGATGTGTAATAAAGAAGTGATTTTTTAAATAAAACTTATTTTAGATATATGTATAATGTTAAAATAATCTTGAGTAACACCCATACTGTAATAAGGACTAGTCTCAACCTTCTTCCATTTACCATGTAATGCAAAATGTTTAATTTACTTTAATTATGTAAGGGAAAAGCACACTTTGTTAACAATAACTTTTAAAAGAACATATATCATATTGGTCTTAGGACAAATGTATATTAAAATGTATGAAATTTAATGACTCATTGTAGCATCAAAAATAGACACAAACTGCTTTCCTAAACGAATGTTTAGAATTTGTGCTTTTTGCACTTAAAAAAACTGGTTTATTTTTATTCCTTTCATGGTTCTGTGTCTAAATGATGAGCTAAAACAGAAGGGTTCTGGCTGCTATATGTAAGCACCATTCTGCAAATAACATGAAGCGGGTATGGTTGGTCTTCATCCCTAATAACGAAAGACCAAATTGGATATAATGATCACTATATTTTCTCTTTTGGGCTTTTGTTTCTGACATACAAGATATTTTGATCAGCAGAATGCAATTTGCACATTTAGTAAATGAATATCATCTTGAACGAAATTTGTAGAATTTTCAGTATATGGTCTTCTTTTACTTTATTTCAGCAAACTTTTTATGTGTTTAGCCAGCGTTCCATTATGGTTATATATGAAGCAGTATATGACTTTTAAAAGTTGCTGTCATAAGAGGAGTCACAAGTCACCTAGGACCCACCTCTTCAGCTGAGTCATACGCACACTTCTTGTATGCAGGAACCACTGCAGGTGCTGGTCAACAGTCACTGAGACGCTCCCAAGTGATCGCATGTTGATGGGGCAAGAGGTTGTCTGCAGAATTATTTTAATTATTACTTTTCTAAGTAGAAATTGAAAAGATACTCTGCCACCTGTAACAGTGAAGACCGTCTTGAATGTCTTTCAGAACTCCTAGGATTTGGCAGTGACTAAGATCCCTTCCTATCCTAATAGTCCATGATCCTCACCAGCACCACGTGGAGAAATGACCCTTTATTTTCCCTTAGGAGGAGAAAGATGCGTGGGTCTTAAGGCCCAAGCTCTAGGAAAGTATGATGCAGACTTGAACCAATTACACACAGGAGTGGAACATGATGATACTCTGGGAATCACAGATTCCCTTCACTCTGGACTGAAGCTGAAATGAGGACATGGTGAGAGCCTGTCAGAGGAGAAAAAGTCTTCAAGATTGGTAACATTCAGTGTTGAGGAGAGTGTGAGGAAATGGACACTGTTCAGGGTTTTTGTTTGTTTTTAAGTCAGTTTAGTAGAATCTATCAAATATATGACCTTTGACCCAGCAGTTCCACTTCTAGGAATCTCTCCTATAGAGACACTGTACGTGGGAACAAGTATACCGTAGGAACAAATAGACTGTATCTCATCAAACCTAAGTTGCCATAACCTGTAAAATGTGCCATTACTTTACGTAGCGTTAAGAAAGATGCTGCCATTTTAACAATGACACTGTGCTTGCATGTCAGACTTACTTTATGTTTATTAAAAGAGCTCTTTTAGACAGACTCAGATGTACGTTTTTAAAATCACATATTACCCTTGAGAACTATTGCTTTCGGTTCGGCTTTTCAGCCTCTTAGTTTTCTGCCACCTCCAAAGCGGCCAGCGCTTCAAGGGGGAATCAGGCTGCCACGCTCACCTCAGTGCCCTTGTCTTCTCCCTGAATCTCGTGGCCTCTCCACACCTGGGCTGTCTTCAAGCAGGTTTGTTTGTGTGTATTTATTGTGTCCGTGGGAATACTATCGTCTACGTGATCACACACTTCATCCTCCCAACAGGGACATTTCTGAGAGCGAGGGGCCTAGGGGTGGGTGGCTGTAATAATACGGGCTCAACGGGCATGACTAGTGACTACAGCGGACCGCAGGGAGCACGGGACTGCCCTAACCACAGACCGCTTCGTACCGCTATCAGTACGTGAAACATAAACAGGAACCACTCCCAGTTAAACGTCGTTTCATTATGAGGACGTTGACGGGGTGTGCGCCTGTTGTGAACAAGTACACCGTCCCTGCCCTGCCCTGCGACCGTGCCAGCCAGCACCACGCTCGCGCCGCGTCAGGGGAAGGCGTCCGCAGAACACTGAAGGGCCTTCTCTCCCTCTTGCCGGGGCTTTCCTTCCGGCTTCTGCTGCACAGCTGCCGGCGGGCGGCTTCTCGTCAGACTCGGCCATCCTGCTCGCCAGCCCCAGCCTGCAGCTCCTCAGCAAACTTCTCCCACCACACGCCCCCACCCGTGAGTTCTGAGCCTCAGCTGCGGCAGGGAGCGAGGGCCCTTTCCAAGTTCATCCTTCCGTGGGTTTTCTGTGGCATCTCCGGAGGCAGTGGCTGCTCCCTTTATCCGTTATTCCTGTGTCCCTTAGCGTCCCGTTGACCCCTCTTAGTAGGTAGAGTCCCCGTTAACTGGTTGTTAACGGTTCTTCGTGTTGAATTTTCCCTGTTCAAAGTACTGGTGTGGTTTCCGCCTCCTGAATGGATCCTGGCTGGATCCTAATTATTTCTTTCACTTGTCATGTGAGAACAAAATCTTTCAAAGAATACGGAGAACATGGGGGTAGGTGGGTAAAAAATAACGCACTTACACAGCGCTTACCATGTGCCGGGCACTGTTCTAAGAACTTTACACCTTATTAACTAATTTAATCCTCATGCCAACCCTATGAAGTAAGTGGCAGTAGTATTTTCTTTTACAGATGAGGAAACTGAGGCACAGGGGGGTTACCTAAGTAAGTGGTAGGGCGTGTTTTCAGATACAGATGGTAAGACTCAGGAGTCCATGCCCTCGACACTCTCCAGAGTACAGTGCTCAGTTTGCCTTGGAGAAAGAGACCCATGAGGGGTCACCCTCAAGAGACGCACTAATCAGGGCTCACAGAGACCCCACGTGATGGTGGCCAAAGTGTTCTAACTTGAAATATGGGAAAGACCAGATAGAACTACGACCCCTAGAGAGATGAAAACTGGGATCCAGGTATGCTGGGGCACCCAAATAAATGCCCAAAGCCCTCCTGCTGAGAAGATGGGGTACAGGATGACAGGTCTTAGAGACTAAGGACAGATAATGATGGTGTCTTCCCTTTGAGAGGAGGAAGGAAGAGTCTTAGCAGAAGCACCTATGGAACTCTGGAGTTTCAGTAACATTCAGGGCTGTCCTTAGGGCAAAATTTTGGAGTGAGTAGGAAAACTCACCCTGTGCGGTTGAAGAAAGATAAGGAACTGGAGTAAAACAACTTTTTTTCGTATCTCTGCTTAGCCAACAACTGACTGAGTGGCTTCAATAATATTTCTTTACATGTATACACCACAGTTGCTTAGCCGTTCTCCTGTTAATGGACATCTTGGGTTATTTCCTGTTTGGAGCTATTATAAACAAAGCTGCTAGGAGCACTCTTGTACAAGTCCTTTTGTTTTCATTTCTTTTCAGTAAATACAGGAGTGGGACTGCTGAGTCATAAGATAGGTTTTTGTATAGCTTTTTAAAAGCATTTTTAAATTGTGATAAAATATACATAACATCAAATTTGCCATTTTAACCATTTTAAGTGTATAATTCAAGGAATTCCCTGGCGGTCCAGTGGTTAGGACTCAGCACTTTCACTGCTGTGGCCCAGGTTCCATCCCTAGTTGGGGATCCTGCAAGCCACGTGGTGCAGCCAAAGAAAAAGTGTACAATTCAGTGGCATTAAGTACATTTATATTGTTGTGCAACTGTTACCACTATGCATCTCCAGGACTTTTTCATTATCCCAAACTGAAAATCGGTACGAATTAAACAATAAACTCTCCATATCGCCTTCCCTCAGCCCCTGGTAACCTTTATTCTACTTTCTGTCTCTACAAGTTTGACTATTCTAGGTACCTCATATAAGTGGAATCATCCAGCATTTATCCTTTTGTGTCTGGCTTATTTCAGGTAGCATAATGTTTTCAAGGTTTATCCATGTTGCAGCATGTGTCAAAATTTCATTCCTTTTCTATTGTATGTATATACCACATTTTTTTATCCATTCATCAGTCAATAGACACTTAGGTCGCTTCCATCTTTTGGCTATTGTGAATTATGCTGCTATGAAGATGGGTGCACAGATATCTGTTCAAGGTCCTGCTTTCACTTCTCTTGGATATATACCCAAAAGTGGATTGCCAGATCATATGGTGCTTCTGTTTAATTTTTTGAGGAACCATCATACTGCGTTTCACAACAGCTGCACTGTTTTACACTCCCACCAGTAATGCACAAGGATTCCAATTTGTCCACATCTTTACCAACACTTATTTTCTGTTTGTTTAGGGTTCTTTTCAGTAATAGTCATCCTAACAGGTGTGAAGTACTATCTCATTGTGGTTTTTATCTTCATTTTCTTAATAATTAGTGATGTTGAGCATCTTTTCATGTGCTTATTGACCGTTCGTGTATCTTCTTTGGGTAAATGTCTATTCAGAATCTTTTGCCCAATTTTAATTAAGTTGCTTGTTTTTTTGTTGTTGAATTTTATGAGTTCTTTGTATATTCTGAATACTAATCCCTTACTAGATATATTATTTACAAATATTTGACCCATTTTGTGGGTTGCCTTTTCAGTCTCTTGACAGTGTCCTTTGATGCACAAAAAGTTTTTAATTTTGATGAAGTTCTATGTTTAGTTTTATAAGAAACTGCCAGACCCTTATTTCCAAAGTAGTTTTGCCATTTTATACTCCCACCAGCAATGTTGATCATTCCAATTGCTCTGCATCCTTGTCAACACTTGGTGTTCGCGGTCTTTTTAATTTTAGGCATTCTACTGAGTGTATAATAGTATCTCATTGTAGATTTAATTTATATCTCCCTGATGACTAACGGTGTTGAGCATTTCTTGACGTGCTTGTTGGCTACTTGTGAGTCTTTGTGAAATGTTTGTTCAGATCTTTCACCCATCATTTTGTTGTTTTGTTTTTGTCTTTTTTGTTTTTTGGGTTTTGATCACTTTTTGAATTAAGTTGTAGGAGTGGCTGATATTTCTCAGTTTCCTCATCTATAGGTAGCAGGTATGAATTCCGCCATGACACCTGGGCTACAAGAAGTGCCAAGCTTAGCCACTGTCCACAGAGCCCTGGACTCATAAGAGCCCACACATGTCCACTCCTGTCCGAGGCCTGTGAGATCCATGCTAGGAAGAATGAGGGGGATGCCACAGGATGTTGGGGGGGTGCGGTAAGAGGGCAGTGGAAGTGTCTAACACAGAGTGATTTGAGGGGAGGTGGCGTTCATGGCCCCTGGCAAGGAGGGAGAAGGAAGCCAGCAAGCTGAAGAATATTATCTCCACAGGAGGAAGGAAGGAGGAAAGGGAGCGGGGAGAGCTCACTCGCCCTGGAGCCAGAAAAAAAATGGAAATGTAGCAGATATATAAGCCAAACGGAGAGCTCATAGCAGAGCTGGCCTGTGAACGTCTCCCTGAGGACTTGCTACCTGTGAGGGGACAGGGAGACATAAACTTCCTGCTCTATTTGCAGAGAGCCCTGAAAAGCTGACAGTGGCCGGCATGCAGATGAAGGGCGTTCTCCTCAGCTGCCCTGCCCTGCCCTGTCCAGTGAGGTCTTAGCTGCAGTTACTGGCTCCACCCCAGGGCCAACAGCCAACTATGGTCACATTAGAGAAGTAATATATTGGAGGGTCAATCCGTTTTATTATTTGATGCCCCGATTTTAGAACCTAACCCTCCCTGAGTTGCAAATCACAACCATAAAGAAATCTTTTAATACAGAGAATTAAGCTTATAAAAGTCTATTAGTCAGGAGACAGAAATCATGCCAGTTGTTTAACAAAGAGAATGTAATACAGAGAACTGTTAACTAGGTTTAAAGTTGTTAACTAGTAACTGAAAAGTCAAAAAAAAATCTGCAGTATCACAGAGGTAGCAACTGTAAAAAGCAGTTATACGCGCTAGGGCTGAGGGAACCAAAGAAGAAGATGAATTACTAAACCTTGGAAAGTGGAGGACGACTTCTGCAGAGCTGAAACTCAGACCTCTGACAGGGCATGCCAGCCTCTGGAACTCTGATGGGGTCACTTTAAAGCTGATTCTGCGAGAACCGGAAAAATTGCAAATTGGATTTAGAAACTGCCAAGGGAAGAAGCCAAGGTGATGAGCCCAGGAGCCACAGGCAGACAGGAGGCAGGAAGCAATCAGGAAAGAGCAAAAGCCCCCTCTCCTTCCTCCATCCCTGCAGTCTCCCTCTATTATCTCCACTTTGCAGGGGCTAACAGAACCAGCTGGCAAAGCATAAATGGAGTGTGCAGAATCCCAGCCCCTGCATTATAATGCAGAGTATAGAAAGTGAGCTTGGAGCTGAGAGACAGTAGCTTAATAATTGGTTAATACATGAGAAAAACATATAAAAACATCTAACTCTTGCCTGTATAAAACTTTTAAATAATAATCTAAACAATATCAACATAGAAGTTGCCAGTAGGGAGTTCCAGCAGGAAGTTAAATCTTGTCCAGATTCTTTTGTCCTTGACTTGTTCTAGGGGTGGATACAGATGCTTATTAACAGTACACATTAGAAATTACAAGTTTACAGACATGCATGTATTTAAAAAATAACCACTAGGGGGCTTCCCTGGTGGCGCAGTGGTTGAGAGTCCGCCTGCCGATGCAGGGGACACGGGCTCGTGTCCCGGTCCGGGAAGATCCCACATGCTGCGGAGCAGCTGGGCCCGTGAGCCATGGCCGCTGAGCCTGCGTGCCCGGAGCCTGTGCTCCGCAACAGGAGAGGCCACAACAGTGAGAGGCCCGCGTACCGCAAAAAAAGACATGGGTTCATTCCCTGGTCAGGGGAGATCTCGCATGCCGCAGAGCAACTAAGCCCGTGCGCCACAACTACTGAGCCTGCGCTCTAGAGCCCGCGAGCAACAACTATTGAGCCCATGCGCTCTAGGGCCCTTGTGCCGCAACTACTGAGCCCGTGTGCTGCAACTGCTGAAGCCTGCGCACCTACAGCCCATGCTCCGCAACAAGAGAAGCCACCACAATGAGAAGCCCGCGCATCGCAACGAGGAGTAGCCCTTGCTCGCCACAGCTAGAGAAAGCCCACGCACAGCAACGAAGGCCCAGCACAGGCAAAAATAAATAAAATTAAAAATAAATTAAAAAAAAAAATATATATATATATAAGGCTTCCCTGGTGGCGCAGTGGTTGAGAGTCCGCCTGCCGATGCAGGGGACACGGGTTCGTGCCCCGGTCCGGGAAGATCCCACATGCCGCCGAGCGGCTGGGCCCGTGAGCCATGGCCGCTGACCCTGCGCATCCGGAGCCTGTGCTCCGCAACGGGAGAGGCTACAACAGTGAGAGGCCCGCGTACCGCAAAATAAATAAATAAATAAATAAATAAATAAATAAATAATAACCACTAGACACATAGGACTAGAAGGTAGATGGGGGAATGGGTCAAAGAAAACTTAGTCAAAAGTCAGGTGTAGTAGACATGGTTCACTACCTTCCAAGCATCATTTCCCACCTCCCAGTCATGAGCCAGAGTTTTATGTGAATATCCCACCCCACCCCCATGGCCACAGACTTTGGGGGAAGCCAACTCTGCCTCCAGTTTCAAGCACAAATCTTAATTTGAATAAATCAATCAGAATATCACTCCCTTCACTCCAGTAATTGGTTCAGGTTGGGGCATGTGAAGCTTGTATTGCCAGTAAACACACCTGGTTCTCACTTGGGGGCAATTTTGCCCCCCAGGGACATTTGGCAATGTCTGGAGACATTTTTGGTTGTCCCAACTGGGGGAGAGATACTAGCATCTAGTGGGGAGAAGCCATGAATGTGCTAAACATCCTACAATGCAAAGGACAGCCCCCTACAAAAATTATCCACCCAAAATGTCAGTGGTGCCAAGGTTGAGAACCCCTCATCTAAAAGGAAAGGTATGGATAGTTTCCATCTCTTGACCCCTCAGGGAATCAGCCTTGGGATGAAGCTGATGCTGCAGTTAGCAGATCTGAGGAACAGAAAGAACCAGGGTCTATTATGACACCACTAGTTCACAAGCTCAGTCTTCCTCTGGGTATCCAGTTATATGTCTTTAACTTTCTCTTGGTTAAGCCATTGTTTAACTGGGGCCTCTGTCATTTGCACCCATGAGCACCTTGATAAACTAGAAAAGAGATAATTTATGTAACACAGCAGGTTAGGCTAACAGAAACCTTTAGAACTACATTCTAAGCAGAGAATACACATTCACAAAAATTGACCATAGACTAAGCTGCAAAGGAAATCTTAACACATCCCCACCCAAAAATAATACACAGACCATCTTCACTCACCACAATGCAATAAAATTAGAAACAATAAACAAAACAAAATGATAGCTGACCAAAAATCAAAACAAAAAAACCCCCTCAAACCGACCATATGTCTAGAAAATTTAAAACAGACTTGTAAATAATACAAGATAAAGAGATAGCAGGGCCAGAACCCATATTTCCAAATAACCAGTACAGTTCATGACCTAGCCCTTTTATTCATGTTTGTTCTTAAACATTTGCTTAATTATATGAAAGGGAGGGAAAGTGGGACAGAGAGACAGACAGCGACAGACCAAGGTGAGCTGGGATAGGGATCGGCTGGAGAAACTAGTTCTGTCCGTTGACAGATTGAAGAGACCAGACTGTTAGCAGCCAGACTCAGCAAAGCCTGGAAGTATCTACTGGCTCTAGTGACCTGGGCAGGCAACCGCCATCTAGGGGAGAGCAGAGCCAGGCACCAGCAACCAGGACAGGCTCTGATGAGCTTTGGTCCTAGGGCAGCGACTGCTTCTTGCTCCACGTTGCAAATGAGCTCCTGTGTGCAGAGAGGAGAGCTGGCTGCTGTGAGCTGGTAAGAGCCAGAAACTAGAAGGAACCCATGGGTCAATAACTGGAAGGAGTCCAGATGGCTGTGACTAAACAATGCCAGAACGCCCAGATAGAATTCGAATTGTTAACTTTCTGAACATTGGAGTCAAATGGTGCCCAGCATCTTTTCATCTGTCTCTTGGCCATCTGTATGTCTTCTTTGGAGAAATGTCTATTTAGGTCTTCTGCCCATTTTTTGATTGGGTTGTTTGTTTTGATGATCTTAAGCTGCATGAGCTGTTTGTAAATTTTGGAGATGGTTAGCAGGGTGGAAGGGTGGGGGGCAGGGATAGTTAGGGAGTTTGGGATTGACATGTACACACTGCTGTATTTAAAATGGATAACCAAAGAACCCAATCAAAAAGTGGGGGGAAGATCTAAATAGACATTTCTCCAAAGAAGACATACAGATGGGCAACAAACACATGAAAATATGCTCAACATCTCTAATTATTAGAGAAATGCAAATCAAAACTGCAATGAGGTACCACCTCACACTGGTCAGAATGGCCATCATCAAAAAATCTACAGGGCTGGGCTTCCCTGGTGGCGCAGTGGTTGAGAGTCCGCCTGCTGATGCGGGGCACGCGGGTTCGTGCCCCGGTCCAGGAGGATCCCACATGCCGCGGAGCGGCTGGGCCCGTGAGCCATGGCCGCTGAGCCTGCGCGTCCGGAGCCTGTGCTCCACAACGGGAGAGGCCACAACCATGAGAGGCCCGCGTACCGCAAAAAAAATAAAAAAAAAAAAATCTACAAACAATAAGCACTGGAGAGGGTGTGGAGAAAAGGGAACCTTCCTACACTGTTGGTGGGAATGTAAATTGGTACAGCCACTGTGGAGAACAGTAGGAAGGTTCCTTAAAAAACTAAAAATAGAGCTACCATATGCCCCAGTAATCCCACACCTAGGCAAATATCTGGAGAAAACCATAATTCGAAAAGATGCTGCACCTGAAGTTCATTGCAGCACTATTACAATACCAGGACATGGAAGCAACCTAAATGTCCATCGACAGAGGAACGGATAAAGAAAATGTGGTACATATATACAGTGGAATATTAGCCATAAAAAGGAACGAAGTAATGCCATTTGCAGAGACGTGGATGGACCTAGAGATTGTCATACAGAGTGAAGTCAGAAAGAGAAAAACAAAGATCGTATATATAATATTGCATATGTGGAATCTAGAAAAGTGGTACAGATGAACTTATTGGCAAAGGAGAAATAGAGTCACAGATGTAGAGAACAAACATGGTTATCAAGGGGGGAAGGTGGAGGGGTGGAACAAATTGGGAGATTGGGATTGACATATACACACTACTATGTATAAAACAGATAACTAATGAGAACCTATTGTTTAGCACAGGGAACCCTACTCAATGATCTGTGGTGACCTAAATGGGAAGGAAATCTAAAAAAGAGTGGATATATGTATACGTATAACTGATTCACTTTGCTATACAGCAGAAACTAACACAACATTGTAAAGCAACTATACTCCAATAAAAATTAATTTAAAAAAATAAAAATAAAATGGATAACCAACAAGGACCTACTGTATAGTACAGGGAACTCTGCTCAGTATTATGCAACAACCTAAACGGGAAAAGAATTTAAAAAAGAAGAGATACATGTATATGTACAACTGAATCACTTTGCTGTACACCTGAAACTAACCCAACATTGTTCATCAACTATACTCCAATATAAAATAAAAAGTTTAAAGAAATAAAAAGTAAAATGCAGGGTAACTGTCATTCTTTTCTTTGAACTACATATCAGAACATCTGTTGGGCTGAAATCATGGAGGGTTTTTTTTCCTTGTAGTGGGAATTCATTCATGCCTTTATCCACCCACCCACCCATCCATCCATTTAACAAACATCCAATCATCTCCTCTGATTACTTGTAGATGAGAAAGACAAAGAATATGGTTTGAGTTATTTTGGTGCCAAACAAGATTCTAGAAAGAAATGCTCAGAAAAAAAAAAAAAAAAAAACTAAATAAATAACTAAAAAGAAAAAGGAGGGAGAAGGGGGGGAGGGGAGGGGTACGTGGAGAGGAAACAGGAGGATCCCAGCAGGGGAGGGCAGGAGTCTTGTTTGCTATCAGACTGGGGTTTTTTTGTTTTTGTTTTCCAAGCTAAAAAATTTATTTTTTCAACAAAATATATATTTATTACAGAAAATTTAGAAAATACAGAAAAGCAGAAATATGAAGAAATCATAACTCAAAGATGACTTGCCAAAATTTTGGCACTTCCAGATTTTTTTCTATGAAAAAATATCTTTAATTCAAACTGCAGGTATTATCTTCAAATACAGTTTTTACTAAATAAAAGTAATTCGTCTGACTGGGTTTTGATTTGCACAAGGAGCCCCTGTGTCTGAGGGTGCTGAGAAAACCCGCCCACCCCAGGCAGCAGGGAGTGGCCAAGATGGGATGGGGGACAGGAGTTGGAGGAGTTTCGAGTTTCTTAAGCTCTACAGTCTGGATGCAGGTGTCTGAGCTATGTTCCTTCTCCCCCACCCTCACCTCCCTCCTCCAACACACAGGCGCAATCTTCCTAAGAATTCTGGGTCGAGAAGAAAGCAAGTGTCCAATCGTCCTTCCCCTTCCTCCGCACCCACACAGGCACGCATTGGGTCTCCCTGCGCCCCGAGGGTCCCGGGTTAGCGCCTCTCACCCCAGGCTGGAATCGTTAGCCCATTAGGTTTGTCCGCCCTCCGCACCCCGCATCCCAGATTCCTGAGGTCCGAATGCCCGGTTCTTCATCTGTAAAACTCCTCATAAATTGTGGTGTGACTTGAATATGCCCCCAAGACACGAAAGGAGCTGAGAACAGTGCCAGGCACATTGTCGGTGCTCTGCCCGCCACCTGCGAACGTAGGTGAGTGGACGGCGCCCCCCAGCCCGGCGCAGCGAGTACCTGTCTTGCATCCGGGGCTCCCAGCATTGCGCCCCCCGCTGCTCCTCCCGTCCTCTCCCGACCCAGCCACAGGTAGAGCCGAGCAAGCAGCCCCCAAGAAATCTGCGGACCCTGGCCCGACCTCTGTCCTCGTGAAAGGATAGGGGACTAACATCAATCGGCGCCTATGGTGGCCGCTATGCAACCCCGAGATGGCTGTGTAGACATTCCCAGTTTTCAGATGAGGAAACTGAGGCCCCAACCCAGTCCCAGCATCCCTGTATTCAGGTGCTCTGATTTACAAACCCGGCTTCTCCCCCTTACAGGATTTCTTTGGGGTTTCTCTGGGGCCCAGGCGGAAAGTCTGGGGACAAGGGACCAAGAAGGTTCTCGATCCTGTGACTTACGCCTGGATCGGGCGCCCTACTCCTGCGCGGGTGGGCGGGGCGCCCAGACTGTGCTGCGAGGCTGGGCCAGGCGGCGCGGAGCGCGCGGTGGCTCCAGACCAAAGTCCGAGAGGGGTCACAGCGCGTCACGGGTGGTTGCCCCGCCCTTTGACCCTCGGGATGCTGATTAACCGGGCGGCCAATAGGCGGTCGGGCAGAGGCGCGCCCCTCCGACGGCGCGGAACACACGGCTCTGGAGCGCGGCTCCTGGGGGACCATGGAGAGCCCCGTGAGAGTGAAGGCTTGGGTGCAGGAGAACCGCGCCTCCTTCCTGCCCCCGGTCTGCAACCAGCTCCTGTGAGTCCCACGCACGCCCCCACCCTCCTGCCCTCTGTCCTCACCCGCTTCTCCATCTGCACCCCTCAACCTCCAACTCGGAGTTCGTCAACCCAGAAGCTTGCAGAAAGGGGGATGCCATTCTCGTGATGTTCAGGGAAGAGTGAGGACGGGCTGTTCCGGGTTTCACCACCTTCGTCTGTTCCTCTTTCTGGTGACTGCGTGCTGCCTTGACGTCTGAGGATGGCTGGGTGACGGAGACTAAAGAGATGCCGATGCCAGACGGCGGCCCTGTCCCTCAGGGCTGAGAAACAGCGCTCCAACCCCCACTGAAATTGGGGGGTGGGGAGGATACCTCAGAATCAATTGTAGAACGGAGGCCTGTACACGCACACTCCGTTCAGGAAGCTGCAGGCAGAGGGCGAAATCAGAGGGTCAGCTCCTGCGGGAGGATCTCCACTTGGTGCTCTTCCCAGGCCCCCCTTTGCAGCTGGGCGCACACAGACCCCCACCAGGCCCTCCCTGGCCACCTCTGCCCCAGCACCCAACAGGGCTGACCGTGTCCCAGCACGGTCTTCCTCCGGCAGACCTCTGAGGCCCTCCCCTATGGACCCTTCACCTCCTTCCCCCTCATTCGCCTGGGTGGCCCTGCCTCGTGTGCTCCCCAGCTCCGGGTTCACAGTTCTGAGTTTTCTGGGTCCGCTGAACATCTCCAGCAGGGCGGCTCCTCAAACCACACAGCTCCAATCACTAACACCTTGACAAGCCCGAGACTGCCAAGTGTTTTCACATCATCTCATTTAATTCTCCAGTAGCCCCATGAGGTGGGATTTGTTTTTCATATCTTTATTGGAGCATAATCACTTTACAATGTGGTGTTAGTTTCTGGTTGTACAACCACGAGCTGGTTCAGGACCTCTCCCCTCTCATCCACTGCAGGCACCAGAAGCAGCTCAAAATCATGTTCGTTGGGGGTCCCAACACCAGGAAGGACTACCACATCGAGGAGGGTGAGGAGGTAGGCCGCAGACTGCCCCCCTCCCCCCCAACCCCGCACCGACCCAGCCCGGGGGGAGGGGACACTTCCCCTGCCAGGGCCAGGGCCTGTGGATGAGAGAGGCGGGTGGTCAGATGACTGATGGGTGAAGGGGGCACAACTGAAACCACAGGGTAAAACTGCTGCCTGGAAGTTATGGGCATCCAGTGACATCCTTGACAGCTCCCGGGAAATAGTCCAGCCTCTGCGGGTGTGAGAGGCTCCAGCTGTTGGGCATCAGCCCCCAGACACAGGGGCCGTCCATGCTCCGGGTGGGGATGCCCTGTCCCCCTCACCCCCAAACCTGAATAATGCAAGACTGGCCTCCAAAGTGAGACCCCCTCCTTATCTAGAGGGCTGGGAGGCCCCCTCCTTATCTAGAGGGCACAAGACACATCAGTTGCTAGGAGTGATTTGATGGAGGGGTGGGCAGGTGGGAGGGGGAATTTGTACTAAATACCCTTCTGTACCTTGAATTTTGAACTGTATTTCTGTGCTATCAACCCCAAAGTAAACAAACAAAAGTAAACTCAAAGAAAAAAGATGGGCCCCCTGAGAGACACAGATGGGTTCCCAGCTATCAGAATCTCTGGTGGCAAAGGTTCAGTATGGGGGGCCTGATGCTGGGGTTCAAGGTCTGGGGTTCAGCTTGGTCACCAGCCTCCACCCCCCACCACTGGTGTCTCAGCCGCAGCCGGGGACTGGAGGGAACATAGGAGAATCACTCGCTTAACAAGCATTTACCGAGCACCTAAGGGGTGGGTGAGGGCAGAGCGGGGAGGACCCCGGGCCAGCCAACCTCTCGCCTCTTCCCCGTCCTAGGCCCCGCCCCTCTCCCGCCACCCACTTCTCACAACACACCTCACTGGAGGCCATTTTCCTCTGGAAAAAATTCAGCA
>NW_006769677.1:528193-536390 GCF_000442215.2 Lipotes vexillifer
GCAGGAAAATCAAAACTACAGAGAGAAGATGGGATTGGATTGGGAGTGGCCCCCGTGGGGGAGATGAGGCCAGTCACAGGGTCTTTCCTGCCTGCCTCAGTCAGCCTCAGGCCCCCCATCTTGTCTTCCAGAGGCTTCCACCCTGTGAGCCCAGGTCTCAGTGCCCACCTCTCCCGTCTCCCTCCCTCCTTCCTCCCCTTCTTGCCCCCTACCACCTCTGTCCCAGCCCCACCTCAAGGTCTCCCCAAGTGGATGGGTATCCACTTAGGGGCCCAAACCAAACCCTGACTCAGCTGGGTTGCTGGCGGTTGAGGAGGGCTGGCTTGAGCAGGTGTCCCCACTCTGGAGGGACCCTCAGGTGGCTTGGAGGAATTTGGGAATTCCCATCAATCTGTGATGGCTTGGTCCTACCTGCGGCAGGGGAGAGTGCCAGCCACAGGCCCTGGCAGCCACAGGGCTGAGGGTCAACATCCTCTCTGTCCCTGCCTGTCCTTGAATCTGAGGAGAGTCCAGGGGCCAGGCTCCTCCCTGGTGAGGGAAGGGAGTCACTGAGCCGAATTTTCCTCCTGGCTGAACTGAGGCCTCTGCAACAGCCTTTCAGATGCCCGGGCTCTACCCACCACACACACTCCAGTTACCTGACTCCTTCCCTTGGGGTGCATAGGTGCGAGGGAGCCTGGACTGGGAGTCAGCTGGACCTGAAGTCTGCCTCTTACCAACCATGTGATTTGGCAGGGCCCATCACATCACCTCTCTGAGACTGTTTCCTCACAGCTCACGGGGGACACCGGCCCCTGGCTGGTGGAAGGATGCAGTGTGGGTAGGGTATGTGCACAGAGCCTGGCACAGGGTTTAGGTGCTTAATACACATGGGTTCTCTGCACCCTCAGCCCCTCTCTGCCCTCGCCTGCCTGTAAGGCCTTTCCAGGCTGCGGAGGCCAGATTCGGTTCAAGAGCCACCTGAGCCAGTACAGTTAATCTTCTAGTTAGCCACAGGCCCCAAACATCATTTACTTCCAAACAGAGCATCATTCCTTTTGGATTGCCCGTGGCTGTTTGGGATTTTCTGCTGTATAGGATCTGCACCTCTGATCCAGGCTAGGCCTGTCCCTCATCACAGGACAGGCCTCTAAAATTCCACTCTCTAAGTTTTCTTTCTAAGTTGTTTAATGGCCACTAACACCTTGTAGCCTTCCCAGAAAGGGCTTGACTTTGGCCCAGACCATCACTCCAGCCCTGCCGCCCACTCCAGCTTTCCCTGATATTTGTGGGGCCTAAGGGGTATGGCCCCCTCCCTAGAATTCTCTAGGCCCTTCCTCCTCTCCCCATAACCATGGAAGGACACCTCCCACATATACAAACACATAGGGGCTTCCTCCCAGCTGAGGAGGGTTTGGGGGGAGTTTGAAGAATTGCTCCCTAGAAGAGCCTGATAAGTTTTTTCTTATTTGTTTTAAATAACTTGCATGAATTATTTTTAATAATAAAAGTAAATATTGTTTATTATAGAAAATGTGCAGAAGATAGGAAAGACAAACGTAAATGTATACCTCATTCATAATCCCACCACTCAGGGATGCCATGGTGAACACTGCCTGGATTATACATGTATGGCTACATAATTAGAAACCTGCTGGGTGTAGCTCTGAATCTTGCTTTAATATGATAACTTTAGTATTTTCCCATTTTATTAACAGTTATTCAGAGACATCGTTTTTAATGGCTGCATAATTTTTGTCTCTATCATAAAATCGTGCCATTTCCCCTATTGCTATTATTAGCATTATTTTTGCTATTCCTTCCATCACTAATATTAATAGCTAGTGATAGCTAATATTAATAACTATGTGCTGGGTACCTTTGTGTACACCATCCTGGGCACACTTCACAGCAACATTCTGAGTAGATACTGTCATTTTATAAATGAGGAAACGAGGCACAGAAAGGCTAACTGAATTGGCCAAAAGTACACGGTGACCTGGCCAAGCTGAGGGCCAGGTGACACTGGATGCTATGCCTTTAATTACCATGTGCTGTGATAAAACAGCCATGTACGTCGGCCATGAGGCAGGTGCATTTCTTAAGATTTTTTTTTTTATGTGGACCATTTTTTTTAAAGCCTTTATTGAATTTGTTACAATATTGCTTCTGTTTTTATGTTTTGGGTTTTTGGCCACAAGGTATGTGGGATCTTAGCTCCCTGACCAGGGATCGAACCCCCGCACTCCCTGCCTTGGAAGGCAAGGGCTTAACCACTGGACCGCCAGGGAAGTTCAGAGCCAGGTGCATTTCTGATTCACTGCAGCCACTTTCCTAGAGATGGAATGACTAGGACAAGCTGTAAGGTGGCCAACTGTCCTGGTTTTCCCTGGACTTTGACGGTTTCAGCGTGGAAGGTCCTGCATCCCAAGAAACCCTTCCAGGGGTGTGAGCTGTGAAGGCTCTTCCTGCCCTTTTGCGACATTGCTCTTCAGAGGGGTTGTGTCAGCTTGTCCTCATGTCAGACTGTAAAGCCACATTTCTCTAGTTGCCCTGAGCTCACTTGATTTCTCTTAGTAGACTCTGGGACGAGAACCTCTATCTCCTCTAACTCCTTACACGATAGCGATAATTATTATTAATAACACCCCTTCAACTATTTGGCTGGGGCTCTTAACACCCGTGCAATGTGTGATTAGAAAAGAGAAAATGTGTCTTCCTCCTCCTCCTCCCAGTGCCATGGGTAATCTCAGTAAACACATTAATTAGGGACTTAGGATGGAATAAGAAAATGCAGTAGGAACCCTGCGGCACCTGCTCCCCACCCCAGGGAGACAGCAGGAGGCGAGTGCTTCCATCCCCAGAGCCCCCAACTCATCCCAGCTTCCAGCATCAAGTCCACCATTTACATGGCCATTTATGTGTCCAGTCGACCTCCAGAGGGATTTGGACCAGCATAGCCCCATTCCAGGGCATCACTGTGGCCAGAGGAGCTAGCACTGGCTCCAGAGCTACACTCAGACTCAGGTCCAAACTGCTGCTCCAGGACTAACTGTGTGACCTTAGGCAAGTTGCTTCGCTCTCTGAGCCTCAGTTTCCCTTTTTTCTTTTCTGCAGAATGGGGCTAATAATATTTTTGGAGGTTGTCACAAAGATTTCTGATAATGTACAGGCATACCTAAGAGATATTGCAGGTTCGGTTCCAGACCACTGAAAGAGAGCAAATATTGCAATAAAGTGAGTCACATGAATTTTTTGGTTTCCCACTACATGTAAAAGTTATGTTTACACTATCTGTAGTCTATTAAGTGTGCAATAGCATTATGTCTAAAAAAACAGTATACATACCTTAATTTAGAAATAAAACTGTTGGGGAAATGGCACCAATAGATTTGCTCAATGCAGGGTTGCCACAAATCCTCAATTAAAAAAAAAAACGCAGTATCTGGGAAGCGCAATAAAGCGCAGCGCAATAAAACAAGGCCTGTCTGTATAGGAAAGTGCTTGCCCAGCCCCTAGGATGCAGTAAATGGGTAGTTCTCCTTACCTGGCTGATGGGTCCCTGAATTGTCCGCTAAGCATCTCAGCCAGCCTCCTGCCCTCAAGCCAGACGCCAGCTGTTACGTCCTGGGTTCTTTGGTCATCACTTTAATGTCAAGGTATGATCCTCATGTGTCCCCAGCCCTTTTATCTGTGGCCTGTGTCAGGGGAGGCTGGGGCCTCTCGCGAGAGTGACCAAGGTGCTCATGAACTCTGAGGCCTTCAGGAAGTTCCTCAGTTTTCCTGGTCAGAACTCAGGCCAAAGACCTGGAAGAGGGACTGGGGAGGGTCCAAGCCTGTCTGCTGTCCTTTGCCACAGGTGTTTTACCAGCTGGAAGGCGACATGCTTCTCCAAGTCCTGGAGCAAGGGAAACACCGGGATGTGGTCATTCGGCAGGGAGAGGTAAGGCTGGGCCCCAGAACAGGACCCCAGCATGTCCACTCTCCTGGCTTTTGTGGTGGTCTTGTGCTCCCAGCCTTTTCCTGCCCTCCTACCTGCCCAGCCTGCCTCGGCCCTGTCCTCAGGCACTTCCTCCTCATGGCTGTCCATCTCAGCACAGCCTGACATCTCCTCTCGTTCCCGGGTGGAGGCTTGGCAGAGAGAGGGCTGGGCTGGACTGTGGTCAGCTGGGGAGGCCTGGGATGCTGCAGCGCTGAGGCCTCCGTGGGGGGGCTGGCACCTTGTCCCCACCCCTGCAGATCTTCCTCCTGCCCGCTGGGGTCCCCCACTCTCCGCAGAGGTTTGCCAACACAGTGGGGCTGGTGATTGAGCGGAGGCGGCTGAAAACAGAGCTAGATGCGCTCAGGTAAATGGGCCTGGTCTGGGGGTCTGGCGCAGAGATCGGGGGGAAGCAGCAGGATCCTAGATAGACCCAATAAAGCCACTCAGCCACCGAGAGGGTTGGTGGCAATGGAGATCCTGCATTTGCTGGCTGATGGGGAGGGATTGGGGTAGGTGGTAGGGTGGGTCTGATGATGCCGGGAGGCGGGGTGTTCTCTATGACCGCCTGGGAGCCCATCAGCCTGACACCTTCTGACTGGGCCCAGAACATGTGGGATCTTAGTTCCCCGACCAGGGATTGAACCCACGCCCCCTGCAGTGGAAGCGTGGAGTCTTAACCACTGGACCGCCAGGGAAGACCCAGAACCCGTGCTTTCTGCATTGAGGTCTGCTGGGGAAGGGCAGGGGGATGGATGCCAAAGTCAAACCCACCTGGCCCAGGGCAGCCCAGAACAGTGCTGCTTTTCCCAGCCCCCCACCCCAGAGCTGAGTCTCTGCCAGTGCGCCCCTCTTGTTTCTCTACCCCAGCTCATTCCACACCCAGCGCTGACATTTGAATAACACTTACTATGTGCTGGGCACCGCTTTATGTGTATTTCTTCCTTTAACCCTCACAATGATCCTATCCGGTGGGTACCGTTATGTACTTTACAGATGAAGAAACTGGGCCCAGGGAAGTTGCGTTTGCTAGAAAGTGGCCGAGCTGGCATTATAGAGAAATATGAAGTTAGGGCCGGGACAGCCTAGATGGGGGTGTGAGTAAACACCAAGGAGGGGGGGAATATGGGTGCAGAGACGGGTGCTCTGTTTCTATAGCATTTTCTAGAACAGAGTTCCCATCTTGTTCCATTCAGTCATCTGATTATTATCCTCTGAAAGGAGGACTCAGCCTGTGGTTCTGGGGGACCCAGATTTTTCCAAAAGCTAAGCGATTTTTTATATTTTTTAACTAAGAAAATTAAAATTTCCCAGCAAGTTACTGAAATCAGAAAACTTTGTTATAATGGACATTTAAAAAATGTCCACATCTTGTGTTATAATGGACATTTTAAAAATTCTTCCCTCTTTTTTCTAATTACCAAAGTCATACATGATCAATCTTGAAATCTGGAAAAGTACAAGAAAGCAAAATGAACAAAATTAAAATGACTTGTCAGGTAAAAAGTAAATTTGATAGCATCTGAATGATATCTCAATAAAACAAAATAAAGAGAAAACAAGCAGAAAAAAGTCATCCCGCCAATCAAAGCTAACAAAGCACTTAGACGTCCATCTCATCTTTTTTCTATGCATGTGTACACCTTACAACATTGCAGTCTTATTGCAAGCATGGGTTTGAGTTTTGCTTTTTTTTTTTTACATAAAAAAACTCATGAGTATCTCTCATGCTATTAAATGCTTTGCAAAAAACGCCATGTTAATGACTGCATACTAATCTACTGCAGAATAGTCTGTTGCAGAAATAGCTGCCTGGCCTTAAATTCGAAAATAAATTTTTGACATAATGGGGCTTTATATGGGGAGTCTTCAGTGATGGAAAGGACAGCGTCCTCAGTAACACTTTTACAGCAAATTCAATAACAGATTTCATCTGGCTGCTTTTGACCTTTAATAAAAGCCAGGGGCTCAACATTAAAATGCCACTCTGAAGGCAGTTCCTGGAGGGCATCGAGGTCCAGTGATGAGGCCTTCCAGTGGCCAGCTCCATCCCAGGGTAGAACTTAGGGTGTCAGGCAGGGTGGATGCACTGTGTGTCTACAAACCATCGCCCATAAGCAGGACCACTTCTCTTTTTCAGGAGGAGCTGAAGAGCAGAGCTGGCCTGGCACTGGGAGCTAAGCTTGGGGATTAGGCATTCAGTCAGTAGATGTGCTGCATACACAGGGCCCTGAGGCCCAGCCCCGGTCTGCCCCACGCTCCTCAGGCCAGTGGAGCTGCACGCCAGGCCGGGCTGCGGGCCTGGGTGGGCTTCAGGGAGTCTACTAGAGGCTATGTGTACAGGCGTATGGACCTTCCTCCAGAGAAGAGGTCCAGCGCTTTGCTCCAGTTCTCAGAGCCATCCATGACCCCAGAAAAAGGACCCCCTCATCTGGGGGACGTCTTCAGCATGTTGGTTCCTTAAGGTTCCGTGTGCTCTGACCTAGAGTGCCAGCACACTAGGGCCCAGATCAGGCTCAGCCTCAGCTTCCCCTTTTGGAAAAGCATTTGTCACTGATGCTGTGTTTCTAAGACTGTCTCCAGTCCGCCCTGCTTCTGCCACTTACAGGCTGTGTAATCCCTGCCAAGTTACCCAGCTTCTCCCTGAACCTCGTTCTATCTACTTTGTAAATGGTCAAGTTTGGGGAACCAGTAAGAGCTATGGGAACGGGGTCGGTAATAGCCCACCCACGGTGGGGCCACACGGGGGCTCCTGAGAGAGCCGAGTGTGGGTGAGTGTGCACTGGCCACTAGGTTGTGCTAACAGGATGAAGCAGGCCGTCAGCTCTGTAGGGCCAGCCTGGGCCCAGCCAATCACAAGCAGAGCCAGGCCTGAGGGAGGCTGCCCTGAGGACGTCCAGGTGGGTAGCTGGGTGCCTGCTTTTTGTTCTGGCAGGTACTACATAGGCGACACCACTGACGTCCTGTTTGAGAAGTGGTTCTACTGCGAGGATCTCGGCACACAGTTGGCCCCCATCATCCAGGAGTGAGCCCCCCAGCCCAGCCCCTGCCCCTCGCTCTCCTGAGGCCCCATGCTCTGGCTGGGGAGAGCAGACCCAGCTCAGCAGTGCTCCTCGACAGTACTTGCCAGCCTGGAGCCATCAAGTCCAGGATTTAGGGAGAAAGTCTGCCCCTCCCCAGGGTGGAAAGCCCCCTGGGGAGGGGAGGGAAAGGATGGCAGATATACAACAAATTGTGTGAGGGCACCATGAGTGTGTGTGGGCTCCTGCACCCCGGAGCGTATGAGTGTGTGTGTGTGTATGTGTGTGTGTGTGTGTGCGCGCACGTGCGCACACGCGAGTGTCTCACTAGCCACTACCCTTCTCCCTTTGTGCCTGCAGGTTCCTTAGCTCTGAGCAGCACAGAACAGGAAAACCCAACCCTGGTAAGGCGACTAGGAACCATCTTTCTCCCCTTCCCCCTCCCTCCCTCCCTCCCTCCCTCCTTTTCCGGAGAAGGGTGGGTCTTGGCTCTGGGTACCAGGGAGTCTCCTTTTGAGTACTCTGCCCTGTACTCAAGGCACAAGAAGATGGCACCAAATAGTACCCCCCCATGGCTGCTTGGTCCTTGAGCTGGAGCCAGAGCCCATTCCAGCGATTGGGAGCTGGGACCCCTGGGAACTGGGCCCTCTGGGGCGGGGCCAGTGGGGCCAGAGGATGCTGACCACAGCTGTGCTGTGGGTGCAGACCAGCTGCTCAAGGAACCGCCATTCCCCCTGAGCACACGGTCCGTCATGGAGCCCATGTCGCTGGAGGCCTGGCTGGCTGGCCACCGCAAGGAGCTGCACGCTGGCATACCCCTCAGCCTGTTTGGGGACACCTATGAGACCCAGGTAACACAGCCCTGGGCCACCCAGAGCATCTGCCCAGCAGCCCCGGGAGATGGGAACTAATTGCACATGGACACACACACACACACACACACACACACACACACACTCACATGCCAGTCTTGGAGGTTGTGGACACAAGCATAGGTCTTCTTGTTTCCTCCCTGACTCTGAGAATGATGGCTTTGCTGTGAGTGGAAGCCCATGGAGGCTATGTGGTCCCCAGCAATCTTTCTTTGCCTTCAGAGTAGAGGGTTGCCGCATCCACTGAGAGATTCCTGGGGGTCTGGGGTCATCTCCCTGCCAGGATTTCCTGGGCCTTTGGCCAATTATAGCCTTGGCAGCCAGAAGGGAAAGAGATATTTGCGGGC
>NW_006769677.1:536913-546932 GCF_000442215.2 Lipotes vexillifer
GGGAAAGAGATATTTGCGGGTGAGGGTTGGGTGGAGAGTTGCACAGAGAGAGACCCAAACAAGGCTCGCCTCCTTCCATTCAACATTTATTGAGTGCCTATTATGTTTCAGGCTTTAGTAGGAAAATAAGATAGAGTCACTGTCTCAGAGAGTGTATGGTCGAGTAAATGGAGAAGTTAACAGTTGCCATGATCATGTGATACATTCTTTGGTAGAGAAGCTACAGGAAGCCATAGGAGGATAAAGGAAGAACCAGGCTGTGAGGGAAGTCAGGGATGACTTCCTGGAGGAGGTGATATATAGGCTGAGTTTTAAAGCTATTGTAGGAGTTTGCAAAAGAAAGAAAGGGAGATGGAGAGCCCATTCCAGGTGAAGGAGAAGCCTGAGCAAAGGCATGGAGGCTTGAAACAGGCTGACACTGCAAATAGCTGAGGTTGGGGAACCAGGACAGAGGAGTGGGGGCAGCAGATACAATTGGTAGATGGCCAAAGTAGCAGGCAGTGCCCACGTGCTAGCGGCTCTCCTGGGCTGGGCAAGGTGCAAGGACGAATCCTGGAAACAAGAGAGCTTCACCCAGGTGCTGAAGCGGGGAGCAGGGGGCTGACCAGGCTACAGTGGTGTTTCAGAAAGATCACTGTAGCCTGAGTGAGGACTGGATCAGCAGGGCAAGGGTGGTGACGAGGAGAGCTGCCCGGAGGCTCACGTTCACTTACGCTTTACCGTTTGCCACTGGTACATCCCTTGGAGTTTGCATTAGATACCCCCGTGGAGGGATGATCACTGGATGCAGACCTGCCCTAAAAGGCCCAGCCAGCCGAGCCCTGAGCTTACACAGGGCTTTGAGAGCCGGCACGCCCCACCACGCCCCTGCCACCCCATTCTTTCACACCCCTCCTTCTCCCTGCTTCAGTTCCCTCCAGCCACCATCTACTGAGTCCCACTCTGGGCCGCTGGGAGCGTGCCCTGCACAGCAGCTGTGGGCTTCCGGCTGATGCAGGTCAGAGCTGCTCGGCCTCCCTCTCCCTCTCATTCATCCCCTCCCACCTCCCTCCTCCTCCTTAGGCCAGACTCCTAACCTCTCACGAGGAAGGGAGGTGGGCATCCTCTGGGGAGTTCATGTGTGTGTCCTACGTGCGTCTGCACTGTGCCATGTACACACACATGCCTCGTGTGCCCCTGGTAGGCGTGCCTCCACATGGGTCAGCACGTGGAGGTGGGTGTGGAGGGCAGGCACGTGTGATCCCTAACAGCAGGTGGCCAGGGCGCCCTGTGGCCTGGGCAGCCTTCCTCTCCAAGGCCAGCTCTCTGCTCCGCACCTGGAAATGAGGCTGTGTTGCGGGCCCCGTCCCTGCGCCACGCAGGCCTGGTGTCTCGGGGCCAGGTTCAAGGCCATCTCCCACGTGGGGCAGGATGCGCCGGAAAGCTCTGTGTCACTTCCCCCCAGGTGATGGTCTGTGGACAAGGCAGCAGCGAAGGCCCAAGACAGGACGTGGACGTGTGGCTGTGGCAGTTGGCAAGTGGGCCCGGGGGCAGGGCGGGGGGGGACACAGCCTCCTGCCTGCCCGTGAGGACCAGGCTGCTCCTGGGGTGCCCACAGCCTGGACCGGCTCCCAGGCCTCCTTGCCAAGGCTGACTCAGGGATGCTCAGACAGGTGCCGCGGCCTGACAGCCTCCATCTGCTTCTCCCACTCCTCTTTCCTAGGAGGGCTCCTCGGTGGTGACGATGGAAGGACAGCGCCTGAGCCTGACCCCCGATGACAGCCTCCTGGTGCCAGCTGGGACCGCGTGAGTACCCGGGGAGGATTTACCCCCAACTGTGGGACTGCCCACCTTTCCCTGGGATCCCAGCCTTGTCTGAGCCCCGCCCACCTGCCTCGCCACAGGTATAGCTGGGAACGAGGGCAAGGCTCCACGGCCCTGTCTGTGACTCAGGACCCTGCCCGCAAGAAGCCCCTGGGGTGACTGATCCTCATGCTGCGGGCCCAGAGCCGCCACAGGGTGCCCCCGAGCGCCACCCCTGCCGAGTAACTCTCCCAGCCCCACCGCTTCTATGTGCACTGCTGCCGAGTGACTCAGCGTCTCCCGGGCTGGGTCCTGGACATCACTGTCATCCATCCTCCTCCTGTCCTCTCCAGGATGCCAGGTTCCCGGGGGCCGTAGCTCCCCTTCACCCCTAACAGCTTCAGCCCACTGCCCTGCAGGGTTCTGCCGGGCGGACTGCTCCCTGAGGCCAGGGTCCTCTCCATCCCTCCGTCCACAGGCTCAGCGCAGCACTTGCCTGCTGCCAAGGTGGTCCTCAGTAAAGGCTTCCTGACAGACGGGCACCTACGGGTCTGCACACACAGAGCCTGTGATCTTTGGCAGACACCTGGTGCTCCCATGACTGTGTGTGTGTGCAGGGGGGAGGGAGATCTGGAGCGCTGGGTGACTGTGGACCTTGTGGAGGGTCTGTGGCCAGGTCCCCCTGCTTGTAGAGAAGCCCTCATGCTGTGTGTGTGGCCCCTCCATGCAAGCTCCTATGCCTGTCCTGCGGCACAGCTGATGTCCCTCTGCCTCTTTCTCTTTCTTACTCTTTTTACATAACTTTAAAATATAGCATCTCTCCCCGGTAACTGAAGTGACTTGTGCTCATTGTAGAAAACGTAGAAATACTAAAAACACAAAATCCCCCCAGCTGGAGTGAAGCACAGTTAATACACAAAGACTGCGATGAGCCTTCAGAGGGGCGTAAAGCTGTTCAGGAGCTTGGCAGCAGCGGGGAGGGCTGTCTGGCCTCCTCCCCCTTCTCCCCCTGCTATGTACAGGCCCCCCCGTGGGGTCCAGGAGTGCTGCGGGCCCCAGACGCAGCAGTGGGTAGAGACGAATCATGCAACCTGCAGAGGGAGATGTGGGCTCGGTTTCATGGGGCTTCACTGAGAAGTTGGTGAGGGGTCGCACGTGGGGGGAACTGAAGCTGGATCTGGATGAAACAGGTCCCTGGGTAGAGGCAGCGCTTCCTCCAGAAAACCTGGGTCTGAACCCTGCCTCCCCCGCCCCAGCCTCCCGGCTCATTGCTTCGATCCCCTCCACTGACATCGGCAAAGGAGACCCTGACTTTGCTGAAAGGACTTCCGGCCCTGAGGGATGTCGGGACCTTCACCCACCTACCGCTCTAGAGGATTTCCTCTCCTACAAGCAATGAAGAAACACCACCAGCCTCCCCCTATCCTTCCACCAGTTCAGGGCAGTGAGGGCAGAGGCTGGCCGTGTGCTCGGGCTGCAGTGATGTGTTTCTCTGTACAGGAGCTGAGGACGGAACACACGAATGTCCCAGGGAGGCCCCCTGGGCAGGGTGCACGTGGCCACGAGAAGGGCCCCCTAGTGCCAAGGGTGGGCCTAATCCAAGACAGAAAATCACGAAAATTAGATCTCCTGTTTTTCTGAACACCGACTCTGTGCCAGGGAATTTGCTAGACGTTTTCACATACATGACCTCATTTAATCCTTACAACTCTCCAAGAAGGTGGTAGCACCCCCATTTTACAGATGAGGCTCAGAGAGATTTGGAAAGCAGGCAGCCCTGTTTCCACCCCAGGCTTGTCTGTATTCAAAGCTCAGTCTGGTGTTCCCGCCACCCTGCACCCCGTGGTTACGGCCTATCTGCCCTCAGCCTTGGCCAGTGGGAGCCCAGGGCAGCGGAAAGGCCTGGAGGATCTGTGGGAGAGGGGCCAACGGCCACTGCGTCTGAAACCCAGAGACTCAGAGTTGGCAGCACGCAGCGCCCTGCTGACCACAGCCATTTGGCATGGAGGCAAGCGGGTGGGGCGTGTCAGATCCTGGGGCCTGGAACCACAGCCTCTCTTGGTGCTGTCCCAGGTTACCAGGAGTCCCGGGCCCTCATCTCTGCCCGCAGGCCTGGCGCCATGGGCTCATGAGAATACCACGCAGAGGGGAGCAGGACTCGTACCTTATCTGAAGCCAGCCACAGCTTCCCACTCCCCTCTCGGCAGGGAGTACTGGGTGATGGCCGGCTAAGTGGGGTGGACAGTGGCAGGGAAACTCGAGGACTCTCAAGATTGTTCTGTTTGTGGGAGAAGCCCCCATGTCCCCAGGCCATGGCCGTAGAAACTTGGCAGGGGAGCCCTCTGCCTGTGGGATGTACTGCATCACGGATGTGGACCATCACAGACTTTGGAAGCATCAGGAATCTGGGAATAACGACAGCAGGCTGGCGGACGTACAGCAGGCTGTTCTCACCAGGCTGTGAGCACGACGGTCAAGGTGTTGACTGGACTCCCGCTCCCTCTCCCAGGACGATGTCTTGTTGGCTCCACAGTCCCTGCTGCCAGAGCTGGTGGGGGCAGGGAGGCAGCCACCCGGTCTGCATCTATGATGGGCTGGGAGGGGTCCAGGGTGGTCTGCATGAACCGGAGGCTCTGAGTTGCCAGGACAAGATCCTGCCTTCAGGCAAGCCAATGTCTGACCACTCAGGGCTGTGAACACTCTCCCCAACCTCACCCCAGCTGGGCCTTCCTCCCACTTCAGGGTTTCTCTGGGCCTCCACTCACCCTGTTGAGCCCTGCATCCTCCTCTGCCAGGGGCAACGGCAGATTCCAACCGAGGCCAAGCTTAGAGACCTCACAGGCAGGCCACCCGGTAGGAGGGGAGGCGGGGAGGGAGGGAGGGCAGGCTGCAGGGCTCCCCTTTGCCTGCAAATAGGAACACAGGGTTTCTCAGTGGCTGCGAGGATGCTGATGAAAACCTCAGGGTACTGAGTCATCGCGGTGGCCGGCTGATAGCAAGCACTAATCCTTGAACACTCTCGTGGGGGGGGTAGGATGACCGCAAGGCGCAAGCAGCCCACGGAACTTCATAACCTGAGCTCGCCCTCTCCCCTTCCTTCCCTCTCTCCCTCCTCACTCCCTCCCGCCTCCTCGCCCTCTGCCTTCACCACTGCTTTGGGGTCACCTGGAGAGGCCCTGGCTCCCGGCCACCTGGCCGCCTCCCCGATGGTGTCTGCCCTCCCGGCGCCAGTCCTGAGCGTGGAATTTGTCCCAGGCCTGGTGGGGACAGCCTGGCCTTTTTCCTCTGCTGCTTCCACGCACGGCCCTGGGCGTCCAGCGCTGTGCCCCTGGTCAGCCTGGTGGTGGGCGACTTCCTCCTGATCACCAACCGGCCTCTTCGCGTGGACTGCCACTCCCTCCACGAGACCTGGCGCTTCGGGGCCACTGCCTGCAGTTACCCTCTTCGTGATCGCCGCCAACCGCTCAGCGAGCACGGTCTCCCTCGTGGCCGTCTCACTCGACCGCTGCCTGAAGGTGGTGCGGCCTCAGCACGTGCTGAGCAGGGCCGCCGTGTGGGCAGCCGCCCGGGGGGCCGGGGGACTCTGGGGGGGCATCCTGCTCCTCAGCGGGCACTGTTCCCGACCACCGATTCCAGCCACTCCTGCCTCAGTTACCAGCTGGGCACGAGCCCCTCGGCCTCACTCCACTGGCACCAGGCCCTGTCCGTGCTGGAATTCTTCCTGCCGCTGGCGCTCATCCTCTTTGCCATAATGAACACCATGCTCACCATCCGGTGCCGCGGCCCGGACGTGCAGGCGGGCCCGTGGAGGGCCGTGTGCATGCTGGCTGCGGCCGTGGCCATCTACGCGGCCTGCTTCTTGCGCAGTATCATCTTCGGCAAAGCTTCCATCGTGGCCTTCCACCTGCACGCCCGCTGCACCCTGGACATCTGCTCGCAGCTCTTCCATGGCTCCCTGGCCTTCACCTACCTCAACAGTGCCCTGGACCCCATGCTCTACTGCTTTTCCAACCCCAACTTCCTCTGCCAGGGCCGGGCCCTGCTGGGCCCCACCCAGGGCTGGCAGGCCTCCGCCAGCGACGAGAGCACCTACCAGCCCTCTGCCTGGTGCCGGGCGCCCTCTGGGAAGGTGGTGGCCGCAGAGAGGCTGTAGGCAGAGGTGTCGCAGGAGATCTCGGAGGAGGGCTGACCAGGAAGGCCCTCCCAGGACGGGGGCCCTGCTGCGGTACCACAGGAGGGAGGACTGCCAGGCTCTGGGCTGGAGGGACAGGGTCACTCCCTGGACTGTTGCCAGCACAGGGTCCCTCAACCAACTGGACAAGGGACATCTGCAGGAGCCAGGTGGGTGGCAGGGAGAGAAAAGGGTCTTGGCTTGGAGTCGTGTGTCCCAGATGATGTCCCCAAAGCACAGAGCATGATGGCAGGTGGAGACAGGCAGGGGCTCCGGGACTCCAGCTCAGGCAGAGGGCCACACAGCTGCCCTGGCCCGGGCCAGAGCTGGAGGACTGTGAGAGCAGAAGTCTTGCTTTAGAAATTAGACAGCTGCATTTTCTGTGATCTCCAGTTTGTCTTTTTCAATACTAATAAACTTCCTTTTGAAAATGCAAGGCTGCCTCAGCTGTTCTAAGGAAAACCAATAAGTTACCTTTGGGTGCATCTGGCTCTGGCATCAGGAGGGTTCAAAGTGAGTTCCCCAAGATGAAGGGACACTCTGGGGACAGAAGCAAGAACAGAAGCTTCCACATTGATCCTGGAGCCCTGGTGTGCCCTTAAAGTCAGAACGCTTCCCTGGGAGAGGTCCTCAGGCTCACGGGATGGGCTGCCCACCTGAATCCCTGGGAGGCCCCTGACTTACTCTCCTGCGGGACCACGTGAGGATCTTCAGCCTGGGAAGTTACCACCTCCATCCAGTTCAGGCTCCTGGCTCGGCTTGGACCCCCTCCCCTGCCTTTCCTCAACCCCAAGTACCCTTCTCTGGCCCTGGAACCCGTGGTGGCTGCTACCCCACCAGGACAGGATGCTGGATGGGGGCAGGGGTCTCCAGGTCACCAGAGCAAGCTCACCGCCCTCCCCCAGGCCCAAAGCCATCTTGCCCATCTCTCCCCCTTCTGTTCTGTTCAATACGCCTGTGTCAGTGTCTGAGACCACCTGGGCTAATACATCTGTTGACCTGGGGCCCCCAAGCACAAGGTGTGCACTGGGCATGAATCAGGGGTTTCTTTGGCGGGGAGAGTGGTTGGCCCTGTTGTCCACAGCCGGAGTCATTGGGGGTGCGTGGCCTTCAAGGCTTCCGAAGGGCTACACAGAAGCCACTAAAGTCCCAAATATGCACCTCCTGAACGCCATGTGTCCCCAGCCCTAGCCACCTCAGGAGAATGAACATCTGCCCCCAGTAGACATACGTCCTCCCTGCTGCGGGGGACAGAAGGGCCTGGGACTGGTTCCCTACTCACCACCCCAGCCACAGGCCTCTAGGCCTCAGATACAGGGTCTGACGATGGGGGCCAAAGCCCCTCCCCTCAACTGTTTTAATCCTCTTAGTCCAACCCTCTGATATTGTGGACAGGGGTGCCCTCCCTCTGTTAAAAGTCCTCAGGAGTGGTGGCCAAGGCCCAGGAGGGTCAACCACATCCCAGGAGGGAGGCAGCTGGATGCCGTGTGGATGCTGAGGTGGGAGACAGAACGTGTCAGGCAGAGGGAGGTGGCCTGGGGGACAGGTTGGATGGGTATTAAAACCTGGTGTGTCTCTGGCCATCTTCCCTTTTCTGAAAACTCACCAGCCGCTGTCAGAAACCCACAGAAATACTGAGAACCCAAACCAAGTGATGGAAATGGGTGTGCCGCCCAGGCCCCTCCAAGGGGGCTCCCCGGGTGTCTCTGCCCCCACATGGTCCCCTGCTCCAGCCCTCCACTCTGCTGCCGCCTTTTTCTTGCTGGTAGAGCCACTCCTAGGAACTCCCCGCCTCGCCACCCCCTGCTGCCACAGAGGGGAGCGGGCCAAGCCTACGCCAGCCCGACCTGAGATTTGTCATTTCTAAGTCAGACATTCTTATGAGAGGTCCAAGTGCTCCTGGAGGCAGGGCGTTGAGCCCTTTCTCGTGGAGCACCCCCTCCAAGGGGCACTAACGTGTGTGCTGAATGAACACCAGGCACCTTCCCTCTGATACCATCTCTCCCCACGTTTGTACCTGCCTGGCTTCAGAGCAGCTCTAGGGGCAAATGGGGCTCCACGTGCCATTTCCTTGGTCCTCCCTTCCCTGGGCCCTTCCCCTCAACACCGCCACCCCCCGCCCTCTCAGGAGCCGGGCTCACTCTCCTGACCTGACATAAGGGAAATGACCAGATGGTCCCCGTGGCCTATGTGCACTGCTGTCTCTCCCCCTCAAGAAGTCCCAGGTAGAGGCTGGTCACAGGGTTTGGGCCCACACTCCTAACCTTCCCCGGGATCCTTCTTGCCCCTCAGCTCTCCCCACTGACAAGGCACTCTCTAAAAGGGGTCTGGGTGTCCCCTCATGGGAGAGAAGCAGGGCTTCAGGCTGCCTCCACACTCTCTTGCATGGAAGGACCCCCTGGTCCTAACCTTGGTCCCAACCCACTGTGCCCCTCCCAGGACTGGTTCTCCATGTGTGAAAGGGCAACAGTAACCCTGGCCCTTGCTCAGCTCCAGGCGTTAGAGATGGAAGTAACTGATATGCCAGAGCACTGAGTGAGGAAGGTAGTTATTATGGGGAGGGGGGAGGGGACAAGGGGTGAGAGAGGATGGGGGAGGGGAGGGGAGAGGGCAAACTGTGCTGAAGTGCAGCATTTTCTACTGGTGGGAGGGTACTGGCTGTGGGGGTACAAGGTGAGTGGGAGGTGGTACAAGGCTGAGCAGAGACCCTATTTCCTGCATTTGGCTTCTACATAGCATTTTGGTCCCTGGGACGGGCTGTACTATTCGGTGAACATGTTGGGCAGCACCTCTCTCCCCTTCCTAATGTGACCCGCTGTCCCCTTGAGGGGTGAAAAAACGGCTTCCATGACTTTACCCTGGGGACTCGTGTGCAGGGGGTAGGCAGGCATGGCTGGGCTGACAGGCCTGAAGCCACCAATCATCCAGCATTTGCTGGGCACACACCACAGCCCAGACCCTAAGCCACAAAGTCAGACGATAGGTCTCTGACCTTGAGCCCCGTCAGGCCAAGCCTGGGAGAGACAGACCCGCAAATGGATCAAATGCAACCCAAGCCAGCGGGATTGAGAGGTAGTAACGCACCGATGACAGCACAAGAGCACAGGGGTTGGAATGGGGGGGTGACAGGGGGCGATGCATGTGAGCTGAGTCCTGGAGGATGAGGAATGTAGCAAAGGGAACGGCATCCCTGGCATAGGGAAGGGCATGAACAAGGGCACAGAGCTGTGAGAAGACTCGGTGTGCAGGGAAGGGTGAGATCACTGAGGCAAGGGAGGAGGAGGCCTAGGGACAGAGTTGGGAGACAGGCAGGAAAGACAGTCTGGGCCCTGCAATCTCAGGAGCCTGGAAGGGTCGTGCAGACAACCCAATAAGGCAGGAAAGGGAGTGTGTGTGAGGTTTTTAAGAAGCCGAGGATGATCTGTCTTGCATTTTGATCAGTTACTCTGGTAACAGTGTGGACAGACTGGTGAGGAGTGTGGGAGATGACCTGAGTAGGACCTGAGGAGGAAACGGTCTGTATTCCAAGCAAGGGCAGTGGCAGTCTGCAAAGGTACAGACAGAGAGGCACAGCCCACATCAAGGAGAGAGGCAACTTTGTGGGTGATGGGTGGACACTGACGCATTAAAGAACAGGTGGTAGAGCAGGTTCATAGGAAAAGACACAGAGTTAAGACAAGTTGGAGGGGCTTGGAGGACGTGCAGCATCACACTTAGGGCTGGAGACTGGATTTCAGACTCTCCCTCTTACTGATGAGAGCTGACCTTACGGGGATGGATGGGGTCACCTGCGGGAGAATGAAGAGGACCAAGAACCATCCTTTAAAAAATCCCCACAAGTAAGGGACAAACAAAAGAAGACCCAGTGAAGTGCCCAGAAGAAACCTTGAAGTAGGAAGAAAACCAGGAATGTAACAATAAAAAAGAGCATGAGAGTAAAAAAAAAAAATTAAAAAGAGCCATCTTTTATGAGGGTGAAAGCCGAACATAAAACCCCCAGACAGGGCTTCCCTGGTGGCGCGGTGGTTGAGAGTCCGCCTGCCGATGCAGGGGACACGGGTTCGTG